>NC_059134.1:14107599-14421941 GCF_020740605.2 Lemur catta | reverse complement strand
TTATTAATCTACTAACTGGTATGCATGGAGCCCCTATAACATGCCCAGCACTGGCAACATGGGGGTGGAGGGGAGAAGGGGAAGAAATAAGTTAGTTAGATTTTTATGACACTGCCACTATTTGACCCTAGCAAAATTATTTCTGAACTCAAGGAGCTTTTTATACAGCTGGAGTTGCTTAGTGGACTTATGTTGAAGAGCAGAGCCAGGGAAGGGTGAATGTAACCCACAGAGGATCACAGAAGGGGGGTAATGTGTGGTTAGGGTCGCTTTGGAGCTGGGGAGCAGAACTTGCTCTGGGTCCTGAATGTGGGTGACAGTTGTACGCTGGAGAATAACACACCCAAATACTGGAGGACAAGGCAAGCTCTGTGTTTGGGGTGGACGGGCAAAAGCCTAGGGGGGACCTTGTGCTGGGCCTGCAGGGAAGCAAAGCTGCCTGCAGGAATAGGGCCAGGCCCTCCGGGGCAAGTAAGACTATGCCTCGTGGTACCTTCTGGCTTTGGCCGCTCAAGGTTTCTGGCAGGCTGGCAGTTCTGCAGAGTTGTGTGTTGTGGAGCTTAGACTAATGGTGTTCTAGGCCAGTGTGGGAAGCTCTTTTGCTCGGTAAGTTCTCTTTTTAAGATTTTTTTCATCCAGGGATTCTAATTAGCAATGAAGCTATGTTAGATTTGTAACTTCCTCTAAAGGATATTTTCTCTAAAGATTGTCTAGTCTTACATAAAAGAGGGGTCAAGAATAAGCTCCTCGCTCTGCTTAAAAGTGTGATAGTATCTTCTGAGGCACGTCGCAGCTCTGCTCCCGGCCCTCAAAATGCACTTTTAGCACTCTCGTCTTGGGGAGACGCCTGGGTGCTCGGCTTCCCAAGTCAGAAGGTGTCTGCAGAATGCTGTTTCCTGATTAGGGCTCTGATCTGGAGGCTTGCGGAAGCTCAGATCTCTATCTCAGAAGTTCATTGTGCCCAATGTCTCTGAAGATACAAGCAAGCCTTCCACCTAAACTATTTTTTGTCCGGGGATTTTACATTCGGCTCATTGACTGGAAGGGCCATGACTCCAGCAACGGTCTGCAGTGGGTTACTGGAGGCCACTGGGACAAACTTACAGATCTATAGAACAAACAACAAACAAACCAACCACAAACAACACGGTTGCATCACATCAGCCGGCAGCATGTTGAAAATCCTTAGATACTCAGACCACATTCTAAAGAGAAAAACGGACTTCACAGTGCATAATGGACTGTCCGATTTAATCACCACTTATGTCATTGTTTTTACGTGAGAACCCATTTTCAATTTCAAGTCGAGACCTCAGGCATGTGTGTTTTCTCTAGTGCAACCTTGGGAGGGGAAGGGAGTCTTTGCCTTTTCTCTTTACGTTAAGACCCAGCCGGAGGAGGGGGACCTGGGGGCACGGTAGTGGCCAGGGACAGTCCACGTTTGTTCCTGCTGTCCTTCTGCACCTGTGCCTAGAGCCTCCTTTCATTTTCAGAAGTTCCCAGTTGGGGCAATACAATGAAATGCATGAAATATCTGCTCACGGGAATGGGAATGACGCTACTTAGAGCCACAGCAGGGGAGGTGGGGTGTGGGGACCAGGGGGGAGCCTGAGGATCTGAGAGTGTCTGCGCAGGGGTGGGTACGGGGCGGGGGTGGTGTGCACAATCTGCTGGTTGCAAGCCCCCCCGGATCTCCTGCGCCAGCGCCAGCTGTGTTGTGTTTCTAACAAAGGCCTCTGCAATGGGGAGTAAGGCGAGGGCTGATTTCCGCACTAGGAAAAGTTTCCAGAGAGAACAAGAGGAAGGTGACAAATGGGGAAGCCCTGAGAAGCCCAGCTCAGATGCGGCTTAGTGAGCCTGAGCCTCTCCTGCCACCCACTCTTCCTCTTTCTGGTGTAAGAGGAGGGGAGCAGGTTGTATTTGCTGGAAATTCTGATGCCTGTGGGAAGGAATAGGTTCCCGAGTTTCTGCAGCGGGCGGCTGGCTCTGGCTCCCCATCCTGGGCTGTCGCCGCCACTGCTGAGCCAGAGATGGCTGCAAGTGCCCGCGTGGGAAGGGGCTGCTGGGCCCTGCCCGTGGCACCTGCTCGTGGGAGCTAGTCAGTGGCAGAACAATCCTATCAGTTCTCCCAGTGATTCCCCCTGCTGTCAATGGGGTTATCATATCAATAAACCCACAAATAATTGCCTCCACCAACTATTCCATTTCCCAGAGAAGCTAATCCCTAAGGAGGAAAAGAAAAAAAGCGCTAATGAATCACATCAGAAGGCAAAGCGGAAGGAAAATCTCTCCCAGCAAAGTCCAGGCAGCACGTGCCCCTCCATGAGATGACAAGGCACCAGGGTATGCGACTGGGGAGAATCTTAGCTGCAAACTCCACTGAAGAAGTCGGGGGTGGGGAGCAGAAGGGAAGAACAGAATCGGCTTTTTACCCTGTGCGCCTCATAAAATGAATGATCAAAAGTAAATTACAGACTTGCAAATGGGTGGTTAACGACTGAGACAATACAGTGCAGAGAGAAGCTCATCAGAACACACTGGGCAGGAGCAGGCAGGGAGGCCAGGCTGCATGCAAATGACTCGCCATAAAGCCGCGGCAAAGCACACGGCCCCAGGTGGAGGGACGGGTCATCCCCACACCTGTCAGCGGCCAGTGGAGAACGTGCTTTTCCTTCAAAGGAGGAGGCGATGAAGGGACTGTGCGTGGAGGGAAAGAAGGTGGAGAGGGAGAGTGACAATGGACCAAAGGCCCCAGCTCCCTGGGAGGCTGATGAGAGCCGCCCTCTCTTCCCTACCCTGGGGTGGGACATCAGTCACTGGTGCACGGCACGTGGGGCTATTCTTAGCTGGGGCGGGAAGGCAGGAGAGGCTGAGGGAGGACGGTTAATTCATTGTGGCAATTCACAGGCTCTTGACCCACCCACAAGTGCCCTGAACTGTGGAAGTCATACAGGGAGTAGGGTTGGGGTCAGGGAGCCCCAGAGTCACTCAGGATCTGTGCAAAGGCCTTCAGCTCTGCTCATTCCCTGGGGACTTCGGAGAAGCTGGGAGTTCACATCTGGGGAGTGTTTCAGTGGGAAGGAGGGCGCTGAAGCAGCACACGGGCACGGGGGTTCCTAGGCGGAGTGCCCAGCAGCAACCTGTCCACTGGTTTAGGGCCGAATGAACGATCGGGGTGAGCCATTACAGCTGGCTCCCCCAAGGAAGGCAGAGGCCACCGCACCCCGCAGAGCTGTGTGCTTCCCTGGCCCAGCCCTCACACGGGTGAGTGTGAGCCCCCTGCACGTGCCAGGCTCTGTGAGAGGTGCCAGGGGTACACAAATGTTTATAATTGGTCCCTGTGTTTAGGAAGCTTATTGTACAGCAGGGATGACGGATATACAAATATTTGCAAGAATACTTGCAGTATAATAGAAGAACTGAAAAATGCAGATCTTTTCCCAGAGGAAAAGAGGACGACTAACTCTGCCTGAGCATCGTGGGAGGCGTTACAGAGGAGGTGACATAAGATCCGGGTATTGAAGTGCCAGATGAGGGTGCAGGTGAGGGTGGCAGCCGAGCGTACAGGGTGTGCAAAGGCACAGAGGAGGGGATAGAACAGGACATATTCGGAAAATGGCAAGACGCATGTGCAGTGTGGCTTGAGAGTAGGGGATAAGTGCGGGGGTGAATCTGGGAAATTAGGCTAAGGGTGGATTGGGGAGGGTCTTCAAGTCATGCTAGAGAGATGGACTTTATCCTACAGGGAAGCCACCCGAGGTCTCTAGTAGACGAAGGATGTGTCCCGGCAGTTTGCGGAGGATTCACTCACAGAGATGCCTGGGGACATCTGTGCGCAGCCATCGGGTACAGCTGCCGTGCGGGGTGCAGAGCTGCAAGTGGACGGGTAAAGGCCCAGCAGGAGGAGCATGGGTGGAACAGAATTGGCAGGGCTGGCCATGGGGACAAGGCCACCTGCCCCCTGCAGGCTCGAGCCCAGCCACACAGTGGGCTGTTTCCTACCTGCTCTGTAGGCTCAGGTGGTAAAGGCCCCACGCAGAGGACGTGGGGGTGCAGAGCACCAGGGAGCTACCGGCAGCTCAAAGCACTCGCGCTGACATCTGCCCAGAAACTGCCCGAAGAAGCAGAAAATCAAGAAGCTTTCCGATAGGTTTGAACTTCTGATAAATTAGCCAAGACAACTAAGGTGGTCTCTCTGCTCCCCGCATCACTTAGGCCTGGCATTTGCCCTGATTTAATTTTCATGTTTTGACATTTGCAAAGGACTTTGGGATGGAATCCCCTCGCCCTCCCCACTCTTATTTAATTGAATCCCATTGATCTGTGGGTCACAGCCTGAGTGTCACTTCCTCAGAAGAACCTTTCTCAGTCCCACACGTGGGCCCTGGCTCTCTGGTTTTGTCTCCTGTCTTTTCAGTAATGGGCCAGCTTTAGATCCTTTCTTATTGTCCCCTCTAATTTCTACTTCAAAACACCTCTGGCTTGTGATACAGTCTCCCAAGGCTGAGGGGCTGTTTAATGACCGACAGAGCCATAAATACACAAATTAAATCTGTAATGCCAGGTCTGAACATGGCTAAGTGTGTGGCTTAAGCTAAAGGAGGTGGTTCATTCTTTGAATTTCAGGCATTTGTTATTGGCTTATAAGACAACCTCATTCCCCAGTAGGTGGGGCCACCTGGCAAAAAGGGAGACAGTGGAGATAGTTTTAACTTGGTGGATCTTCCCCATCATCTCTCAAATCCCATTCTATCATTATTCCTGTTTAAGTTGCTAAGGGACCCTCTTATCTCTGATAGCTCTATCACTCCCACGGCTTTGCCTCCATCTCAGTGAACAGAGACTCTCATTTGCTGGCCGGCTTCATATTCCCCTTCTTCCTGCAAACGTGGGTGTGCTGGGGCCAGCAATATAGCTGACTATAAAGAACACATGTCCTAGCCTACTTTGCACCTGAAGGTAGAGATCTGACACAGTTATGGCCAATAAGATAGCAGTGGAAATCACTGGGTATGACTTTTTAAACTGTTTAGGAAAAACCATTAAAAGGGACCGGACTCAGCTGGTACACATGCTTTTTGCATTTCCCACATCCTGCAACTGGGATGTGATGACTGGAGCTGGAGCAGCAATCTTGCAACCATGAGGCAAAAAGACCAAGTGAATTCCAGGGACCTTTACTTTGACCTCCTTGAACCAGAAAACCCATTCTAGTAATTGCCCCTGTCTGGATTTCACATTAAGTGAGAAAAAATGTTGATCTTTTTTAAAACATCATATTTTGGGGTTTTCTGTTACATGTAGTAAAACTCAGCCCTGAAATGATGCACCTATCATGTTCTGAAAATACTTTGGTGTGAGAGTCAGTGTTCGTTGAATGCCTGTTGTGTATGGCACTGGGATAGGTGCTAAGAGACATCTCCACGTCAAGTGATACAAACACCAATAAATAAATGCCTTTGCCTTGTGTGGGTCTACAAGACCCTGTCAGATCAAGCTCCTGCCTTCCTCTTTCATATCACACTTCATTTCATACCCTCTCTTCCTCTTCCTCTTCAAAAAGCTCTAGTTCTACTGGTCAAATTTGGGGAGCACGCCTTTCCTGGGGCAGGGCCTTTGGATTGTTTATTCCTTCTGCTCGGATGTGCCTCCCTCCCCTTGCACCCACCCCCCACCTCCCTGCAGGGCTTCTCAAGTCTTACCGTAAACACTGCCTCCCCACCGTCGCTGCACCTGTACAGTAAGCCTATTACTCCTTTTTACCCTATTACTTTTTATCTCAGCATTTCTTAAAAAGTATTCATAGCACCATCACAATGTGAAACCGTTTACTGGTTTACATGGTTTTTATTTATGTATTTATTTTTTATTTCAGCATATTATGGGGGTACAGATGTTTAGGTTACATATATTGCCTTGGCCCTGCTCGAGTCGGAGCTTCAAGCGTGTTTCCCCCGCAGATGGTGCGCACCGCACTCATCAGGTGTGAATGTGTATATCCATCCCCTCTGCCCTCCTCCCTGATACCTGATGAATGTTACTACTAAATGTGCACATAAGTGTTGATCAGTTAATACCAATTTGATGGTGAGTATATGTGATGCTTGTTTTTCCATTTTTGTGATACTTCACTTAGTAGAATGGGCTCCAGCTCTATCCAGGATAACACAAGAGGTGCTAGATCACCATTGTGTTTTGTGGCTGAGTAGCACTCCATGGTGTACATATACCATGTCTTATTAATCCACTCATGTATGGATGGGCACTTGGGTTTACCTGTTTTGGTGGGTCTCTCTCCCTGTGTCCCCCACCCTCCCCATCTGGAGACTGCAGATGCTGCCAGGGCAGGGCCATTTCCACAGCACAGCATTTTATTCCCAGGGCGCCTGCGCAGGTCTTATGTACTACTGACACCAAGGGTGCTTGGTAGGGACAGTCCATCCTCATTATTCGTGGATTTGTATTTATTAATATTTGTACCCCCCCCAAATTGATACCCACAGTGTTTTTGCAGTTATTCACGGACATGTGCAGAGCTGTGAAAAATCTGAGTCCCCCAATGTGCAGGAAGTTCCCAGGTGAGGTAGGACAGGAAGATGCTCTGCCACCTTGTTTCCGTTCACACCCTTAAATCAGTGTCCTTTTCACAGTCTTTTTAGTGCCACATTTTTCATGTTTGTGCTCCTTTTGTGGGTGATTTTGCTGTTGAAAACGGTCCCCGGGCATAGTGCTGAAGTGGTGTGTAGTGATCACGTGTGCAGGAAAACTGTGGTGTGCTTTACCACACACCTGTGTTAGACAAGCTCCATCCAGGCATGTGTTGCAGTGTTAGTGCCTGTGAGTACAATGTTAATTAGTCAACAATTTATATTAACTAAGGTGTCTCTAAACAGAGACACACATAAAACAAGGTTATGTATTGATCAGTGGATAAAAATGCGACCAAGAGCTGGCAGGAACCCAACCCTGTGCCTCCCCCTAGGAGCACGGCACAGAGGCGGGCGCGGGAGTCCTGCCTCCCAGCTCATGCACAGCCAGGCTGCCTTCACTGTGCTCTCCCTCTGGGTGACCTACCCCAGGTTGTTTACTGTGGGGGGAGGCAAGCTTCTCTAAGTCCCACGGCGCCATCCTGCAGGAGGACTGCAATGAGCGCCTGAGAATTCACAAGGTGCCCTGAGGTGGTGATGTTTTTGGAAAGGGAAGTAAGAGCTGGCACCTCTCTGTGCCTGCCTGTGTCAGATGATTACTGAGAAGAAGAATGACAGAGGAAAATGAAAAGGAAATGGGCTGACAGCCTGCAGAGTGGTATTTCAACTCCAACACAAAACATTCAGTAGTAATTATAGAATAACCTTCATTTAAATGCAAATCAGCCTGTAATTAAGATAAGGGACCTACCATTTGCCAGCATTTTTTGTTGTTTCTTTTATTTTTTAAATTTTTGGGGGTGACAATTATGGTTTTTCAGACATTCCTCTGTTTTATTGATGAGTAGTCATTATGTTTATGGATTGTGTTGTGAGTGCAATATTTGGATAACTGCAGAATAGAAATTAGTGTCACTTACTTTCAGCTGCCCCCAGCAAGAGGAAAAAAAATGTGTGCAGCACATAATGTTGACATAAGCAAAACTTCCTAAGTGGCATGGCCCTGGACGACATCAGATAATGTGCTGTCCCAGATCACCAGGAGCCTGAGACAAATGCATTGAGTCCAGAATTACCAGGGGAAACAAACAGCTTTCCTGATGACTTCTAGCAGAGTCGCCGAGCCCTTGCAAAGCATCCATGGTTGTGCCAAGTGCTTTTCCTGGTAGAAAACAGGCAGAATCAAGGGTACAATTTTCAGACATCTTCTCAGTAGGATCTTCAGAAAGGAAAGATGTTGACCTAACTGTGGCCTGCATGTGAGTTTGTGACACAGGATAAGTCTCTTAACCTCTGTTGCCATGTTAATATTGATCACCTCACTATCACTTGCTGTTTACTCTGGTTGACTAACACTCTTGATTAGAGAAAGTCAGATCCCTGAGGTAGACTAAAAACAAAAGGGCTATTTGCCAGGTAAGCGTTCATTCATTCAACAAACAGTGTTTGTCTATCTTTCTTTCTTTCTTTCTTTCTTTCTTTCTTTCTTTCTTTCTTTCTTTCTTTCTTTCTTTCTTTCTTTCTATCTATCTATCTATCTACCTACCTACCTACCTACCTACCTACCTACCTACCTACCTACCTATCTATCTCTTTGTTTAAGCATCTACTAGTGCCAGAACTATTCTAGGTGCTTAGGGGTTCAGCATCTAGATTCAATAGTGAACGAACAGGCATAAACCTAAAACAAACCACCCAGCACATACTGTGGACTCTTCTGCAGCCACCCTTGGCCTCCCTTTGAGGAACCTCACCCTGACGCCTGGTCCAGCTGCCCCTACCAGTCACTGCTGCCATTTTCCCTTAACTCTTTGACACAGCTTGGGATGGAAACTTCCTTTTCAGATGGAAAGCACTGGAAACAGAGGATATCAGAGCATATGAAAAGTCCAGCAAGTTCAATTTATTCCTTTGATCAGCAAGGGGGTTGTTTTAACAGTTTATTGGCCATCACTTAATTAAAGTTTTTTTCCCCCTAAAATATACAGAATCAAACTAGAACTCTGCAAGACGCTGTTCTTTCCCCCTGGTCTGTCAGGCAGTCTGTGTGCTGTCCTTCATCATTCAGGAAGTGGGCAGGCAGCTGCTTCCTTGGTTGTTTTTTGTTTTGTGCTTTTAATTATGCTTTGAAAGGATGTGGTATGTGTCTAGACGTCTTTGCTGAATTGGAGAGTCTGGGACAATTAGCTGGGTAGAGGGAGCACAGCCCAACTCAGATCGCATATTCGACAGGCCTGACACTCCTCACACAGGTTTGTCATCTCCTGTCCTAACTTGTCCTCTGCCACCTTCCTCCTGAACGTTGAGAGGATTTCACAGAAACATCATGCACTTTAAATTAACACACCTTGCCTGAAAGGCGATTCCAGAGATCTTTGGACTCTCTTTATCTCCATTAAGTGTTATCTGTTTGTCTGGCTATAGATGTTTCCTAGAGAACCTCAGATGCCCTTGATAGAGTTTACACACTGCTACCTAAGACTGAAATGTGTTTGATGGATTAACTGAGGAACTTACAAAACTTGAATGTCTTTTTTTTTCTAAAGTGTCTAACTTTCTATCCTCTGGGGTGATTGTTAACTTCAAAAGCCATTTCAAGGTTCAATAAAACTAATGGAGGTGAGCTGGGCTTAGCAGAGCATTCCGATTCCTGTTCTCACCATTCTTACCATCCGCAAGATGAGCTTGCTAGCAATTCTTCAGTCTCCATGGGTAATGTAAACTCATCCTTCATTTTAACTCCACTGACACCTCCTCCGGGGAGCCTTCTCTAATATCCTGTCAGAATACTAGAATTAATTAGATATTCCTTTGTCCATGTTCTCTAGAAGAGAGACACCGCCCCCTTCCACAATGCTATTCAAATGCTCTGTATTTCTTGAGGTGGAAAATGGATCTTAAAATTATTGCACCTTAGCATTTAGGGAATCATATGCAGCTTCAGCATTCTAAGGTGGAAGCTTGGATTTGTCCTATGATGCTTCCTTTTACTGGAAGAAATCACCTTTTTAAGCACTGTCTTCATGCAGCATTGAGGCAGGTATCACCCATGGTTTTTAAGAAGTCTTGAACTGGGGTAAATAATCTAAATTCAGATGCTTCAGACTTAGATGTTAAATATTCTGTTTAACAAATAAGGCTGTCTTCATATATATATTTGGAAAGAATATTATGAAGTTAATGGGTTTTTGATTCCTCTGGTTGGAGCCAGAGATTTAGGATGGGTGACCTGAATGTGAGGGAAGGAGGACAAGTGGAAATGAATTCTATCCTGGTGGTCAGTGAATCCTGATTTCACAGCAAAAAGGTTGGGAAGAGAGATGACTGTTCAAGGCACCTTTAGAGAGACTGGCCAGTGGATTCTGGGAGAGGTATTTATCACAGTCTAATTTTAATGTCCCCTTTAATTCTTGTAGTTTCTTTTTTCCTAAACTTCAGTCATGTTTTAAAAATATTACAGCTCTGTATTAGCTGTGCTTAGAGCCATAAGTGGAGTTATTTATGGCTACACCTTGGGGGAAAGGACACAGAGGAGGGTTGGGGCACTATGGAGAAGCATCCATGAGAAATCTGAGGTAATGGGCAGAAAAACTGGAAGCAACGAATTGGAGAAAAGCTGATGAATGACAATGAAGATGGATTTCTGCAAAGTTTCAGCACTCCTGCTTGGGGAAGGGACTAGATTTCTTGCAATTGTGCAGAGGAGGACTCAGTACAATAATTTGGTTCTAAATTTTGATATCCAATGAATAATAAGCCCTACCTGCCTTTGGAGGTTGGAGGAGAGAATTTATTCATTCTTACTGTTCTCTGGCTTCTACCCAGTCAATGATGGATCCAGGGATCCACATGAAGATCAAAACACAGCCTTTGCTTTTTTACTAGTAAATTTGGGTTAGAGAATACAGGCAAATTCTGTTATTTCAAATCTTGGGACCTGCAGGATCCTGGTGTGGACCATCAAGTTGTAGCAGGATGAAGTAGAAATAAACATGCAATCCCTTTTCAGATACCTGCAATAGACATTGTCTTAGTTCATTTTATGTAGCTGTAACAGAACACCACAGACTAGGTAATTTATAACAAACAGAAATTTATTTGGCTCATGGTTCTGGAGAATGAAAAGTCCGAGAGCATGGAGCCGGCATCTGGTGTGGGCCTTGGTGCTGCATCACCCCATGGTGGCAGGCGGAAGGGTAAGAGAAGGTGAGAGGGAGAGAGCAAGAGGGTCAGACTTGCTTTTGTAACAAAGCCACTCTGGAGACAACTTAAGCCCCACCTTCCAATACTGTTGCACTGAGGGTTAAGTTTCCAACACATGAACTTTGGGGGACACATCCAAACTATAGCAGATACTGATAGTATTTCTGGGGTTTGTTGCATATATTCAGATTATTGGGAAGTGCTCAATTTCAGCTGGAGAGTAGTGAAAAAAAAATATATATATACATTTTGCCATCTAAGTTCACAGACTCCCTGAACTCTATCCTTGGACTCCTTAGAGGTCTGTAGACCCCAGATAAAGAAGCTTTTCCCTGGAAAGAAACTTAATAAATTAGAAAAACACCAACAAGCATTATTTTAGGGACAAAGGAGACTGTAAAGCCCCAGATACCTTGACTACCCCTGCGGGGGCATCTCCCTGGGAGTCAAGTAAGGTGGGGAGGGCGTCTCTCTGGCCCCAGGGCCCTGCTCTTCCCCTTGCCTTGTCCAGGTCTGTGCCCACTGGGGCTCTTTTTCTGTCTTCACTAGCTCTGCAGGGCCTCGGCGTCCTCCCATAGCCGGCCTCGTTCTGAATTTCACATTGTTCCTAAGTGAGAAAAGCTCATTTAGTTTCTCCTCACTCTCTCCTGAAGGGAAAGCAAAACAAACACACACAAAAAATGACAGATATCTTTCCAGACGCCTACAAATTCATCTCTTTCCTAGACATTTTATTTTCACTTTTGACAGCAGTCAGGAGACGTGGTCATCCCTCTCCCACGGACGGTTCGTTAGGGATGGGAAGGAACAGCCACGACAGCCGCTGTCCTCACTCATCGTCTGCTCTGGTGAAAACCACGGGGCAAGGAAGGTGGTCAGAAAAGCACATAATTGTTAGCAAGGGCTTTTTATTAACCTTCTTGACAAACACAGTGGGGGCATAAAAAGCCCCCTTTGTGACTTTCTTGTCATCTTAGTCAAATTAGCTGTACTATACAGGTCAGAGACTATAAATATCGTCACGAACCCCTTAGCTTACTACCTACTGTGTGCACATATGTATATATATACAGCACCATATATAGTATAGGGTGCTGTGTTGGCTGCAAAGAAGAATTCAATGATCTATTGACTATAGACCCTTCAGAGGATGGAGGGTCACAGATACTGTGATGGTTAATTTTATGTATAAACTTCTCTGGGTCCCAGCACCCAGATATGTGGTCAAACCTCATTCTAGATGTTTTTGTGAGGGTGTTTTTGAATGAGATTAACATCTAAATCAGTGGACATTGAGTAGATTATCCTCCATAATGTGGGTGAGTCCCACCCAATCCTGTGAAGGCCTGCAAGGATCAGAAGGCTGACGTACCTGAGCAAGAGGGAATTCTGCCAGCAGACAGCCTTTGAACTTGAACTGGAACATTGGCTCCTCTGTGCATCTTCAGGTTGCTGGCCCACCCTACAGATTTTGGACTGCCCAGCCTGCATAATTGTGTGAGCCAATTTCTTGAGATAAATCTTTCTCTATTTATATAATACATTCTATTGGTTCTGTTTCTCTGGGGAATCATGACTAATACAGATATCTTACATCTTTCTCTTCCATCTGTTTTGTTACTTTTAGGGCATCTTTCCCCCTGGGAAGTTGTCTATGATCAGGCTCTTCCATAGTAGCATGGTTCTCTATTTCCTTAGGGACTTGGTAGAGAAATTCATCTATATGTTTAATAGCAGCCTTGGATTTCTGCAAAGAGAGTCCAAACTTGTGGGAATAATCTTTGACTTAAGCAAAATAATAAGCAAAATGAAAATGATTATAGAGTACTTAAAGAATTTCTTTCCTTCTCACACACTGAGGGGTAAAGCGTGATTTTCTTTTCTGACAGTACCTTCATTATAATTCCTGGCTACAGAGAAGGGGCTAAGTTCCCATATGTCTAGTTCAGGATTTGGAAGAAAGGAAGACCACCTAGTAGACAGACTTTGGTTCTGATAGTTTCCCGCTGTTCCTACTCAGTATGTCCTCCTGAGGACCCTAATCCTAATCCATGACTTTAATTGTCAATGACCTACTGAGGTCTCTGATGACCCAGCTCTGAGCTCCAGGCCCATGTACCTACAGTATCTTTATATCTCCTCTTGGATGTCTCAAAGACTTTTTCATCTTAACATGTGCAAATCTACATTATCTTTATTGCAAATTCCAAATCCTTGTCTTCTGTGTCTCAATGGTGTGCTCTGCTTAACCAGTTGTTTAAGCTAGAAACCTGGGCTCATTAATATAGCTCAAATTTGCCTCTTCTGCTCCTTTCCTTTTCAATCGTTTCAGTGCAGTTCTTCATCTGCTCAGGACTTGATTACCACAGTATCCTCTTCTTTCCTTCACTTTACCTTCTACTCTGCTGACCCAATGACCTTTCCAATGTGCAAATTGTTGTCCACCCATTTAAAATCCTATAATGGCTTCCTATCAATTTCAGGATAATATTCAAACTTTGGCATGGTCTATTATTTATGTTTTGCTGCTTAGCAAATAACACCAAAACCTAGCAGCTTAAAGCACAAGAATGCTTAGAATGGCTTCTAAGCATCAAGAATCTGGGAGTGGCTTGACTGAGTGGTCTGTCTCAGGGTCTCTAGTCTGTACTCAAGCTGTTGGCCTGTGCTGCAGTCCCTGAGGGCTTAACTGGCTGCAGGATCTACTTTCAGGCTCAGTCACATTACTATTAGCAGGAATCTTGCATTTCTACTGCATGAGTCTCTCCACTGGGGCACACTTCCCCCAAAGTCAGTGACTTAGAGAGGGAGAGAGAGAGTGCTCAAGATTGAAATCTCAGTCTTTTATAACCTAATCTTGGACACAACCTGCCCTCAATTCTGCCATGTGCTACTGGTCACACAGACCAACCATGGCAGAATGCAGGAGGGGACCGCACAAATGTCTGAGTGCCAGAATGTAGGGATCATTGTGGGGCCATTTGAAGACTGGTTACCTTACACGGGATTTAGCAATTTCCAAAGATCTTGCCAGCTTCCCCAGCTTCATTTCCCCCTGCACAGCATCAAGCTCCAGCATCACTATTAACTACTTCCTTGCACTCTGGACTTGAGCCACACTAAACTTCCAATGAATTGTGTCTTTTGAAATTCTTTGTCATCACATACTGTTCTCTCTTCCTGAAAAATTCTTTCTATCCTCTTTATTTTTGCCCAAATAGCTCTGTCTCACCTTATATAACTCTTTGCCACCAAAGACCTCCCCTGACATTCTTTTTCCCCTATACTAGGTCTTTCTCTGTGCTTCCATAGTAGTACTCCAATTCACCTCCATCGTGCTACTTTAAATTTTATTATAATTATTGGTTTATGAGTCTCCTACACTCTGCTATGATGTTCCTGAGTGCAGAGATAGTGGATTATTTATCACCCATTTTATTCCCAATGCCAAAGTGCTGGAACACAATAGGAGTTTAATAAATGTGTGATGAATGAGTGAATAAATGAGTGCAGAGTTTACTGCAGAATATGAATTTTAGGAAGGAAGGAACACAAGCTTTTCTGTCACATTTTATTCTATCTCACAATTTTGTGGGTCAGGAATATGAGAAGTCTTCTCTTAGTAATTCTGCTATGTGTGGCATTAAGTGAAGTCACTTAGTGGTATTTGACTAGTAGGTAAGCTTGTCTGGAAAGTCAAAGATGGTTTCACTCATGACTGGCACCTCATGAACCAAGTCTAAAAGATTTGGCTCATCTGGGAGTACCCCTGGGGGGCCTCACTAGCATAGTAATTCAGGGCTAGCCAGGCTTTTTGTACGGCTGTTAAGGGCTCCCAAAGGGATGTTTCAAGAAAGCAAGGCAGAAACTTCAAGGCTTCTTCTGGCCGAGCCTTGGAAGCAGCACTTACATGGTATTTTATTAGTTCAAGCAAGTCACAGAGCCAGCTGATATCCAAGGAGAGGAGACTACAAGGTCATGAATAGCAGATGTCATGGCTTATTGGGAAAACAACCTTGGAGATTAGCTCCCACAACTTTAATCAACTACTGTCATATTTTCCTATGTTCAGTTTCTCTACTATTATTCTGAATGTGTGATTTTCAAATATTTCCCTCTTTTCTTTATGAATAAGAAGATGAAATGTGGTTCTACTATTGTACATTTAGGTGGATGGGTAGCTGGATGAAAATTATATCTCTAGAATGTTTAACCTAAGTAGATGTCCACCTTAAGGGAAATCTGTACTCATAGCAGAGGGCTCTGTTCTTCAATTGCAACATTTCAGTAGATAATTTGATAAAGATTCCCAACTGCAATGGAATCTCTTTTCTAAGGGTGCTTTGGAGGTATATAGGGTTATTTTTGATTGTCACAATGACAATCAAGCGTTGTCACTAGTATTTAATTTTATCCTGCAATATGTTGGAAAGTCCCACACAATAAAGAATTTTCATGTTCCAAATTTCATTAGCACTCCTGTTGAGAAAAACTGAACACATAGAGATATGACTCTCATATTTGCAAATGTCACAACCTAATATGATTATGATAGGAGAGAACTGGCTCAATAGCAGATTATGTAGAAAAAAATAGAGATTTTAGTTGGATGCAAGAGCCAACACCATGATATGTCTGCCAAAAATTGCTGTTATCTTATGCTATATTAATAGAAACTTCAGTCCAGAACACAGAAAGCTATATTAATAGAAATTTCTGTTCACTGTGTACTTGTCAGTGCTCTCTTGAAGTTTTATGGTCATTTCTGGGCACCTTGTTTTAAAAGTGCCATAGATAAATCAAAGAATGGCCCACTGGAGGACAGAAAGTCTAGAAGCCATGGCTTATCAGTGGGAATGGTGAAAACTATCTTCAAATATTTGAAATATTGTGTGGAAGAAGGATTAGGTGTATCCTTTGAGAATCTAGAAAGTGCAATTAGATAAATGAAGGAAGATTTCTAACAATTAAAACAGTTTGTCAAAAAATGGAGTGTTCTTCCGTGAGTGATAATTAACCCTGCTTAGGAATAATGGAGAATGGACAGCCATGGCCCAGGGGGTGATTTTGAATTAACTGAGTATTATGAAGGGGACTCCCACAGGGAGTGATACCGCTAAGTAACTTTTCATTATTATTATTATTTTATGATTCATGGACTCATATTCACAAAATACTCATGGATGCCACCTCGCCAATGCTTCTAGAATAATGCCTCAGTGCTTAATATGTTTCTCCAGCTTGCAACCCCAAAGAAATCCCTTAAGCTATCTAAGATTTTGTGTCTTTAGTTGCAACCTAAGAGATCGTACTGCCTGACATACTGCCTAGCAGGATAGCTATGGTAATCAAATTACATAATGGTTTTAAAATGTAAAGTATATGAAAATATAAGAAATTATTTATTTTGGATTCCACAAAAAACTGTGGACTGTCAATACGTATTCCTATGACTGTCTTATGTCTGAGAGAAATGTTTTAATATTCTTTTTAAAGGCCGTTGTAATGACTTGTAATTGTTTTTTTTTTTTTTTTGAGACAGAGTCTCACTCTGTTGCCCGGGCTAGAGTGCTGTGGCGTCAAATGACTTGTAATTGTTTTCCAGCTTTCTGATAAGGCATGAAGGTCTTTAATAGCTGTCAACAATGTGTCATGTGAAGTGATTTAATTAGCACTTACTGTTCTCTTATTGGTTGGCCTTTATTTGGTCCAATACAAAGTCCAACTTTTGAACCGAGGGAGGAGACAAGAAAGGGTGAAGGGGAATTACGTTAGACAAGCTTTTACTTAAATGATGTTTATCTGTGGAAAAAATGTTATCACTGTCTTCAAAAACACATTATATTACTAAATGTGTATTGGGATCTACTCTCTTACTTTGAGATGGCTCTAGTTTTTGAAATATCCCCAATCCCCCTGCTTGTTATGAGAAATTATCAAAAGGAGAAAGAAAACATCCACATAAGCTGACTCTTGTTGTTTATAAGGGATACAAGGTAGCCAAATCAGCCTCAAGAAGTCCTCCTAAATTCCAAGACAGAAAATCAAATTACTGTTCATTTAATGTTTAATTAAATTGATTATTGCTAGTACGCTGGTTTTAGGTTGAATTTATAGTCCACTAATGTTAGAATTTTATGCATTCTATGTACACTTTATAGCACATTGGGGTCTCTTGTATAATCAACATGTACAATACACTTATGCCTGTTTTATGTGAGTTAGAGCACAATTTTACTATTTTAAATGATTATAGAAGTTTATAGGTATCTTTCTCCCCTTATATCATTTTGTTAGTGATGTCTATGATTTATTTGATGCCAATTTCTTGATGTGGAGCATGATTCCCAATTATGGCAATCTTCCTACAGGGAAAATTCTATTTGGTTCATAACAACACACTTTAGTATGAGATTTCTGGAAATGTAGTTACAAAATGAGGCAACAATATGCATTTTCACTAGAGGTAAATGGCTTGGGTTTTTTGTTCTTATTTTTTCAATTGGAAACTAAAAGTAAAGCTGATATTTTTTCACAATGGAACTGCAAATAAGTGCCAGGGAAGAAAAAGTGATTATTGACCTCCTGGTGGACCTTACTGTGTTGGTCTTCAGTGACGTTCCATTTAGAGCCACTCCTTCCTCTACCCTCTGCAAGTGTCCCCACATCAAATAACAGAGCAGAAAGGAATTTTCAAAAGCATCTCGTCCCAGTCCAGCCTGTGCAAACAGAGAAGAACATGGAGGTCAGAGTGCTCCCAGGAGTGAGTTGCCTGGGCTGTGGAGCTGGGAAAGGCAGGGCCAGATTTGAACTCAGATCTGAATCCAAGCCCAGGATGATTTTTACTTGTCACATTTCTCCTTACTACTGTGGCGAAATTGTTGCTGAGGCAAGCACGTGACACTATTTTTATCTGATACCAAGTCCCTGCTATAGAAATGTCCCCCCAAATGCCCCCCTTTCCAGGTGTTCTGAGTATAATCTACAGTTTTCAGTCATAGCGGATAAAGTTGGGGGAGTTCTAAGTCTCTGCCTGGAAAAGGGAAATGACATTTGAGGGGCCAGAGGAAAATAAATTTGACTGATCCCATACCTCTAAGGTATGCCCCTTGTGATAAGTACCCTTTATTCTCTCTGACCCCTCTGGGCCCCCGGCCTCCCGCACCCAGATTAACTGGTTACTGCCTACTCATTTATGTTTCGTCAGCCAATACCCTTCAGCAAGAGTAGCAGCAACCTTGATTTGTTTTTCCCTTTTACAGCTATGTTGCTGGAAGAGGTAGATGGAACATTTAATTTGGCGTTAAATTCTATTCTGGGGCATCTTCCCCTGTGGCAAAGGTGATGTGGATGGTTTGCATTTATGATTTTGCTCAGTTCGACTCATTTTCATGCCCAGGGAAAGTTTCTGCTCAAGCTTTTCTTGCTTCTCTTGCAGTTTTATTTCTGATTTCATATAGACGATTTCATAGAGTGAAATAGTCTGCTCTTTCTTTGTATTCAGAGTACTATTTTCCATTTGAAGTGTTGGCCACAACCTTGTTTCTGCACACACGTGCAAAAGGGGTAGAGCATTTGCATAGCGAGTGCAGCTCTGCTCCTGAGGGGCGTGGTCTGTGTCGGAGGCAGCCATGATGGCGACTCTTCACATCCGGGAGTTTCTGCCACCCAGCGTGCCTGCAGGGAAAGAGAGTCATCTTAGCTCGTCTTTTCCGTTTTGCATTTTTAGCTCTGATTCCAAGGTGGATGCTGCAGTGGAGGTTCTACTTCTTTTTCCCCTTATCCTTGAATCACTGTCAGCAGGATCTATGCTCAACTCGTTCTGTGCTTTATTGTGTCAAAGCCAGAATGCATTGAAAATTGTTGTCATCTTCCATGCTGGGGTCTCTCAAAGCCGTGAGGTCTTGCTGAAGGGCTGCCAACCCCCAGACCTGCCAACAATCCCAGCTTTCCAATACCCCACGGCGTTCCCAATGGGGCTTTCTCTGCTCAGAAATGCCCTTTGCTCTCTGTTTCTTCTAAAGGTGGGCCTCTCTTTTCAGCAGTTGGGCCAAATTCTGTTCTCCACAAACAATAGAAAAGCTTGCCGTCAATTTCCTCCTCCCACCCAAGCATTGACCACCACGTTAGCTTTGTCATCTTTTTTCTCAGCCTCTGTCAAGTTTTTTTTTTTTTTTTTTTTTTATGTCCCAGGGTGTCCTTGGTCAGGAGCAGTGTGTGTATGCGTGTTGTGAACTACACAGGGACAAAACAACGAGGGCACAACAGTGGGGATGCACGGCAAGGGAGGCTTCTGAGGAGACCCTGGGCCTCCCTCGCTTCCTCTTGCCCCTTCCAGGCTTTCTCGATCACTGATATTTCCAGGCTGATACTTGCATGTGTCATAGAGCCGGATGGAATCCAGAACTCTTTGTTTCTGAAGAAATCTTTGTTCCTCTTCTTGGTGAAAGAAAAGGAATAAAAAGGAGAGAAAAACCACGATCAAAACTGCTCATCCTCTGCAGAGCCCAAGGCTATTGAAGACAAAAAGGATCATGCAAAATAAACTGCAAAAGAGAAACAAGAAAAGAAAAACCACAGTTGTTCCCTATGCCTAGTCTATTTCTACAATTCCACTGTTAGTGAATATTCACTCTTTTTCTACTAGTAGCCCAGCACACAGTTAACCAGGAATCAGTCCTCTAAATGCACACAGGCTTTTCCATGCTGGAGCTCTCCAGTTTTGTACCACTGGGATACATACAACCCCCAAGATCCACAAAGGGAGATGCTGCACGTGCTTCCAGCATCGAGCGCTAGATGGAGCCTGTGCTATGCGCAAATCCAGCCCCGAGGGTCCTGGGGCAGCCGGTGAAGCCTTTAGCTGGAGGGCAGCATTTTTAAAGAGTGGTACTTGGTTAAGAGAATCCATGTCTCCTCCAGTTAGGCCAGAAACCCAGCTGCTCTTGCAGGTGCTTAAAAATTCTCAGTTTGTACATTCACAGTATCCTTACACACACACACACACACACACACACACACACACACACACACACACACACACACACTGCCTTGACCAACTCTTTACTGGAGGAATGGATATACGCCTAGGTCCCTCCAGGCATCTCTGCAGTAGCTGGAAGCTCCACATTTGGGGTGAGACTCTCTGGCTTCATGCACACGCAGCTTCAATGTAATTAGCTGTCTAACTGCTCACCCACACTGAGCCCATGTGTGTGTTACTAATTATGATTTATTTAAAACCCCTCTGTTTGCCATTCTTTGTTCCAGGGAGGGATTTCATTTGAAAGCTGTTCTGAATAGTAGGTTTTACTTTCCTCTGCATTATTTGGATGTTTTCTCCCAGTTTCAAAATCTAGGCAGCTTCTATACCTAATTCCCAGCGTGCTGACCTACTACTTGCTACCTCTTCCTCTGACAACACAAGGTTCAAGGATGGGTGTGGCTGCAGTATCTAGAAGGAAGTAACTACCACATCAAGTGTCATATCAACAGATCTGCTGACCCCCAAGTCTGTGTTTCTAACGCAGATATTATGCCCAAGCTTCAAACCCATACATACAATTGCTTACTGCACGTCTCCACTGGATATACACAGGCAGTTCCAACTCAGCATGTGCAAAATGGGACCCCAAACCATAGCCCTAAACCTGTTGTCCATCTGTGCCTCATCTTGTCCAGGGGAGAAGCCTGAGAATCCTCAAATCCCACTCTTCTCCCACTCCCAATCTCTACCGTGAAGCTTGATCGGTTTCACCTCCTCCCATTCTCTCTACCTGTCGTGCTTTCTCTGTTCCCACTGCTGCTGTTTAAACCAACCCCCCTCGAGCATGGCAGGGGTCTCCCCTGGCCTTCCTCTGCCCAGTCTTGAGACTCATATTCCATCCGCACGTGGCCAAGCTGATCTTCCTAACACGCCATGTGCTCATGTCCCTCACCTGTTTAAAAGCCCTCAAAGACCCCAAGAATGCCTTGCGGACCTCTCTGGAGGGGCCTCATCTCCGAGGTGGCTCCCACCCCACCCGTCACTGCAGCTCCCTCAGGCCACGCCGCCATGGTCTCACGGCCCTGCAGAGACTTTACTTCTCCTCGCGCCTGAGTGGGCCCTGTTGCCTGTTCCTCGACTTAAGCCATGCCTGATCCCCACAGTGAGTAACATCTCCTTTGCATTGCAGCAGTCCTAGGGCATGTTCGACCAGAGCCCTTGTCACAGGTCCTTGCAATTGTCTCTGCTCGTCCCCATGCCCCCCACCCCTACCCCTGAGACTGCAGGCACCATGAGGCCTGCACTGCACTACTCAACCCCGCAGGGATCCCCAGTGCCTAGTGCCACACAGAATAGTAGCTCCATAAATAATGAATGAACAGAAACCACCCAGCATTAGCACTGCTGTGGGGGGCAGGGGTGCTCCTCAAAGGCCAGCTGGGGTGACTGGTGTTTGCATGTTTAATTGTGTGTGTGTGTGTGTGTGTGTGTGTGTGTTAAAGACAGAGAGAAACAGAGAACAGAGCTATTTCTAGGGCTCACAGCAGGTTCTCAATTCTCCCCCTTTTAGTTAATTATTATCTAAATGAAGACCCGCAGGGCACATGGCATTTTGCTTGAAGCCTGGGGGACGCTACCTACAAAGTGAAGTATTCATAAAGTATACAGATGTCATATATAACAAATTCATGCCCTGAAGGTGGGAGGAATATTTGAGAAAGAGAGACCAGAGAAAGCAAAGAGCTGCTAATCAGAGAGTGGTAATCCTGAGCCCTGGATTCTAGACAGACCTTAACTATTCACCCTCCTGTGAGTTCTAATCAGTGACAAGGTGGGGCAGAGAGGGACAGAGAAGGAACAGTGGTGCTATGAAAGGTCCCTTTTAGCTCTGGAATCGTTGCTGCTAAGATTGGAATGTGGGTGCAGCACTTCCCGAGTGTGGTAGACATGGGGAGGTGCTGCCCAGTCTTCTAGAACTGGCTGCCCAGCTGAGGCCCCCAGCTCTCACTCTGCCCTTCAGTGTCTGTCCCACCTGCAGCCCACATCTGGTGACGGAGCCAGGTGGAGGCCGAGAGGCCCTGCCACCCCAGCCTGACGGGAGACATGGCTGATGGGCAGTGGCCACCGCAAGCTCCTTGCTGGCTGGCTGAGGCTTTCTCAGGGCTATATCATGGTGGGCTTCTCCCTCTTCCCAATACATTTTCTCCCCTTTCTTTTCACAGGTGTTGATCCCTGGCTATATATTGTACCCCAAACACCATCTCAGAGTTTGGCTTAGAGAACCCAACCTCTCATGGTGCTAACTTACGATGGTACTATGATGTGGTCTGAGATGAGTTTGGGAGCTGGATCACTCCTTGCCTGGCTGGAGGGCTCCTTCACTGGAGGCAGGTGGTCTACAGAAAGCTCAGGCACAGAGTGGGGGCCAGTGGTTGAAACTTGCAGGAGGAAAGGCACTAGTGGGCACAAAATGTCAGGCATTTGAAAGGTATGGAGAAAATATTATAAGGATAAGGCATTGGATGGCTATTGCTAAGGATTATTGATGCTCTGCAGAGAAAAAATAAACAGCTGAGAGTTACAGGCAATTGAAAGCCCAGTGTGAAAGCCAGAGGGCGTCTTTGGTTGCAGACAAAGAAACTCAAGCAGAGGAGCTGAGAACTAAGCCCAGGATGTGTCAGGCAGTGTCACTGAGCTTTAATGGCTTCGTTAACCGCCCAACTGAAGCAGATTTGTTATGCCATAGACAGGGCCCTGGGATCCTGGCTGACTCGTCAGGGGCCTGACATGATAAGATTGGAAGATTGGGGACTAGGAGGTCTGGGGTCAGAGCATGTGAATGGGCATAGGGAAGGCACCATGTGTGAAGATCTTCATGCCACATGATAATAGTTCCAGAAATAATCCCCCAGGGAAGGGGCACTAGAAAACCACAAAGACAAAATAACCCAGGAAGTTGACATTAGCCATGGACATCTGAATGGCATGACCATGGTGGCAACGGTGGAGATCAGGCATGGGTCCAACCACCTGAACTCCCACCCACCAAGACTGATTTCTGCCTTGTTCAATCTGTTAGCATCAGAGACTAAGCCTGAGACTCCAAAATGGTGTAATTCCTCAAAGAGTCTAGTTGGATCCTTGATGGCCAGTTGGCTACATTGGGACTTTTCCATCCTGAAAGAGCCTGGGTTTCATTTCCAGAGAAGTAGACACATATTTTAGGTGTGGCTTTGCCTTTTTGACCCTCAGGTCTCAGCCAGCACTACCATCAGAAAGCATATGAAATGTTTGATTCACTAACTCTGAATCCCAAGTTTGTTTGTGTCAGATCAGGGAGCCCAGTTTACAGTCAAGGAGGTATGGGAGTGGTCCCTTGACCAGGGGATCCATTAGACATAACCTATGCCACACTACTCAGCTTCTGTTGAACTAACAGAGCACTGGGGCTTCCTAAACGGATCCGTGATGTGTCAGTTTGGAGGCAATATTATGCAAGGATGGGTGGTGTCCTCAACAATGCAGTATACTCACTAAATCAAAACCCGTTCACATAGCACTGTGTCCTGAACACAAAACAAACACACAAACACATGAGCCAAGGGGTGGAAGAATGACTGACTCCCCCCGCTGCACCTCTGCCCAGGACACCCCTAATGGCCCATTGGGGAATATTGTGCCACTCTGGGATCCATAGTGTTAGGGGTCCTGGGCCCTCTAAAGAGTACACTTTCACCAGGGAACACAGCCAGATTCTCAGCAAATTACAAGCTGTGGCTATGGCTGGGGCACTTTGGGCATGTTGTGTTCATGGATGAATGGACAAGAAGAGGAGTCACCAGCCTGGCATAAGTAAGAGATCCTGGTAATCAGGAGTGGGTAGAGCTGCCAAACCCAGTGGGGTCAGGGAGCCATATACATGGTATTTCCTGTTACTGCCTTGTCTAATTGTGACTGCACAAGGACAGGTCTAGTACCCCAGCCCTGATAATGACATGGTGACCAGAAGTCAGGACCTCTCGGGTTACAGTGACATTGTTAGCTAAGCCATAGTGGCCAGCAGGGAGGTGCTAGCTCAAGGTGGGTGCAATTAGACTGGGTAGTGGAGGGTGCAGACAACGAGCATCAGTTATGGCCCTGAGACTAACAGGCTGTGGGGAGTCCTAACAGCTTCCCATTCTAAGTTTCCCCTCTGGAAGACAGACCCACCAAAATCCTGGAGACATTACTTCCTGAATACATATGGAGAAATGGGTCCAAGTGGCCAAGCAGTAGACTGGAAGACATGGAGATGTGCCACTCAGGTCCCCTTCAGGGAAGGACTTCATGCCTACACTTTGACCTCAGCTGAAGGAGTGGCCTTGCCAGAGGTCATGTCCTTTCCGAGGCAGCCTATGTTTGGTGACTGAGCAAGGTGCTGTGTTGGCCAGACAGTGCTCACTTGGAGCTTCCTGCAGGTTGGTTGAGGTTTGTCCAGTCTGTGTCACCATTCCTCCTTCTCCCTCTGCCCCGTCCTGCTTCCTCCCCTCCCTCTCCAGTTGTTGGTCCCTGATAGACATCTTGCATACCATGCCCTGCCTCTCAGTCTGCCTGCAGAGACTCCCCCTATGGCACCACTCGTCAGCTGGAGTCTTCCTGCCTCTGGCTCGGACACTTCCAGGTCCCATGTTGAGCATCCATTGGTGAGTATTGAGATTCTGGAGTTGAAGGCCACCTGCTAGACCTCTTCTCTAGCTCCAGCTCAGTTCTGAAACATAATGAATAGAAATCCAGAGCAGAAAACTTTCTATCTTTAGTTTCAAAGTGAAAATGTCCCATTAATCTTGACCACACATCTGACTCTTGGCCACAAATCCATTTCTTCTCATAGATTCACTGTGGTCCTTTCAGGGAATTGAAACTCAATTTAGCAAAGGAAGCTTTAATCTAGTGTTCCTATGATTGGAGCAGAAAATAAGAGAGAAATGTGTTCAAGACCAAGTAGACAACAACCCAGCGGCTTGGTTGGCAGAAAAGGGTGAATCAGGGCAAATGTACATGTTTGAAAATGACAGTTTTGGGAGAACAGCAGACCCAGTCAATGTGATGGTCTACATCTACTCAACCACTTCTGCTGCTGCTCCCCCCGGCCATAGCCACTTTGCTGAGGAAGCTCCCGGGACCAGGTCAGATTGACCAACACACAGAGGCTCTGGCTTCTCCAGTGGGATGTGAAGGGACCCGGTTACAGGACTCGGAAGGACAGAGAAGTAGCACTCTCTGAGGACACCTATGACCAGTAAAAATGGGAGTTGCAAAGGAGACAGGAGATACATTGTTCAGTCTTTTTCTTCCCAATGAGTTGTTCTTAGATGTGGTAGTTCTCTGTGGCCTCATAGGATATTGTGAAGCTGTGGCCATCTTGTTAACACATGGCCTTGGACCCTCCCCTCCTTCCCTGTTTCTCTTCCTTTTCCCCTTGTCTCGTTTCCTAAGGTTTCACCTCCTTCCCCTCGTTAAGGGTGATCACATGAGCTCAACTCCAGTTTTTCAGTGAACATAGGCTAAGGCAGTAACTAATGCCCCTGAGTTCTTGCTGAGTGGCAGGCATTGTTCTCAATGCTAGATAGATATGACAGCATTTCTTTTCCATAAGGACAGAAAGGAAATAGGTACTATTATTATCTCCACCTTACAGATGAAGAAAGTGAAACACAAAGAATTTAGGTGACTTGCCCAAGGTCACTATGCTAGTACATCTTAGAACCAAACGTGAGATCAGACATTCTGGCTCCCAAATTCATGCTCCTGCCTCTTTAGGGTGGCATCGCCAGAGCATCAGATAGGATTTTCATGCTTCACATACCGTATGGACGGGCACCTCAGAAAGTCCTTGCTGGTGAATAAAGGAAAGGTGTGATTTCTTTCTGAAATGAGACTCAACACCCTCTGTATTGAAAGACCACCATTTGTTGAGTTTCCATTATCATTGCAGACCGGATCTGAAAATGAATCTATTCATAGATTCTTTTTTTGTTCTTACAGTTTGATTGTTGATTGTCAGTTCTGCCTGATGAGTAGGCTCTCAGAGAGCAGGGGCCTTTCTCTTTCCTCTCTTACATATACAACATTTGCACCAAGTGTTGATAAGCTCTACTCTCCCACTGACGTTCTAACTCAAAACATCAGAATGAAGCCTGTGGTGGGGTGTGTAGCTTTGAGTGTAATTTTGGGAGCTATGTGAGCCTGGTGAGGAGAAACAGCCTGCTAGAAATGCAAGGCTTCTGAGCATGGCTCCATGAACCACTAATGTGCTGTGCCCACAATTGGGGCTTTAATTTCCTTGTATGGAAATAGGACACCAGCACTTTCTAATGGCCAAGGTTGTTATCATGGAACATGGCTATAGAGGAATGTTGTAATCATTAAACCACCTTACCAATGTGGGATAGGTTTTCATTGTCATTCCCCAACTTCTAAACCTGAGATTGTAGGATACAGAAGGGGAGAGACTCTACCAGTGACTAAGCACGCATGTCTTAGGTTTGGTTCATCCAAAAGTTGACCCTGAAACAAGGATTTGAATGTAAGTAGTTTATCTGGGATGTGGATGTCAGGACGCACTGGTGGAGGAGCATTTGGGTGAGACAGGAAAGGGGGAAGGGGCCTATCAGTGTGCAGTACCAAGCAGGGTGCTTCTGTGAGCACCTAGGACTCAGGTCCTGTGTGGCGAACACATCTTCCAGGTGTGTCACCTGAGGGTCAGGCATGCTCCTGCACCAGAGAAGTGCTCAGGCAGTCACAGGTGCTTGGACCCAGAGGCCATCTGCCTGCACTAGAGTGGCAAGTGCCAGGAGGACGTATGGGTGGGGGGCATCCACTGGTGACAGCGTCTGCTGCAGCAAATTATAAGCTAGACACAGTCACGTGCATTATCTGTATTAAATTCTGAGTCAACATTTCCCAAATATAGCTTCTGGCTAGAATTACCTGGGAAATGTAAAAAAAAAATCAGATTTTGGGGACCCATATTTGACAAATTTTAATTCAGAATGTCTAGAGCAAGGTCTACGAATTGACATTTTTCAAAGACTCTCCAGGTAACTCTGATGATCAGTCAGTTTGGGAATCACGGCATTTAAATCTCATTCAATGTAGGCATTGTAAGGAAAGTGAGACTCCATGTGTTCAGTTATTTTATACAGCATTACATCTAGATTGCGGTGGAAGCAGGATCCAACACAGTACCCCTTCTCTGTACCTTGATGTCCCACTGAGTCTTCCAGGACCTCTTTCTCTCGCAGAGCCTGGCATTGCATCTCTTGAACCCCACGGGAAAAGGTGGAACAAGTACCTGATGAAATACAGAGTCTTAAGCCTCTCTCACTGGTGTCACGTGTACTGCCTACCAAGAAGATGACGCTTCTGAATGGTCTTTCAAACATGCTCCTTTGTCATCTTTTCTGGTGCTGTGGCCAGATTCTTACCATGCCAAGCCTGGATCATTGAAACATCCTTCAAGCTGCTCATCTCCCTGCTTGCTCTAGTCCTGTGGCCCACACCAACACAGCCTTTATCACGCCACTTTCTCCCTTAGAAATCTGCAAGGTTCCCACGCCTGATCTGTCAAACGGAGCCAAACACTTTTGATGGGATACAAAGTCCTGCATGATGATCCAATCCCATTCTTACTTCTCCAGGCTTCGTCTTGTACCTCTCATACTACATATTAGTCTGCATCCAGGCAGAACAGAATCCTCTCTAGGTATTTGAGCAGAGAAAATTTAAAACAGGAAATTCATTATTAGATAGGTGTTGCAGGACTGAAAATATGAAAAGGGGGCATTGAGGTATTATGAAGGAAGGAGCTACCAATCCTAAAGCTAGGGGGATCAAAGGATGGAGATCTGGATCATTAAAAGCTGGAAGCTTAGAGAAGGAGTCTGTGGGGATGAGGCCCAGATCCCCAAGGAGATAGTCCACAGCTGCTGGTAAGTCAGGAGCTCAGGGCAGGGGTCTCTCAGGGAAGGTTCCTATACCTCTGAGGAGGGGGGGATACCTAGTTTCTGCTGGACCTCAGAAATTTAGAGAAAGCCCCTTCTGGAAGTGGGCTTAGATCTCTGATGTGGGGAGCTGCCCTGCTGGGCTTGTGCTTGTACAAGGGGCACTACTGGGCAGGGAGTCAAAGGATCCTAGAGACTGGGCCAGTTGTGCCAGGGTGAAGAGCCATTGGTGGGGCAATGCTGGCAGGAACAACAAGCCAACAGGAAGGGGCAAATCCCACATTCCCTCATCTCCCAGTCTCTCTCTAGTGGCAACTGCTTGTGGGACCTAACAGGTGGCAAGCTGACAAAGGAAATAAGCAATCTGCACAGCCCCAGCCCCAGCCCACGCAGCTGCGTGTAGAGGGATAATTTGGAGCTGAGATACAACAGCTTAATAACTGCATGACTCCTGAAGTGTTAGTTACCAGAGATGCTTAGCCCTTATACATCTCAGCTCTTTGGCTAATACTCTCTTCTCTCTTTGGAATTTTCTTCCCATCCACAGGTGGTTTAACCCATAACAACACTCAAATGTCTCCTCTTTGTGAAGCCTTTCATGTCTCCTCCTATTTCCAATCCCTCAAGCTGGAAAACACACTTTTCTTACCTGTTTTCCCCTACCATTTATGCCTCCATAGCACAATAATCACATTGTATTATAATTATTAATATTAATACTTTCTTTGAGGCTGCATCTTCTGCTTGGCCATGAACCCTTCAAGGGAAAGATGTTGCTTTATTTATCTCGCTGTCTCTGATAGTTCAAAGGTGTACACTGAATGGCAAAAGACCAGATGCCTGAGTGAAGACGTGAGTGCAGGGGCTGGTGCAGATCGCCTGCCTGCAGAACACGGGGCCCAAAGGAGTCCTTGGAAGCAAGAGAGGTTGATGGGTCTTGCCCTCTGTCCCTGTCAATCATATTAGCTATTGTAAACCATGGAAACAAGAAAATAAAACAAACCCTGTTTTTAGGATTGTTTTAGAATTTAGAAATACCATTAGGTTTCTATGTTCATGACATTTTGGCCCAAAGAAAATCAAGAATTGGACAGATGTTCGGACCATTCAGCACAACTTTCTTCTGCGTTTCCCTCTGCTTTACCGCCCTTCTCTTATATCTGTGGGGCCTTGACTGTTTTCCCCTAGCAATTAATTCCTGCTGAGGTCCTCAGTGATACTGATTTGAGGTTCTGGATTGTCTTTATTTTAGCAGGAATTCCCCAATGCTGGCAGTCCTTCCAGAATCTGAGGTCTGTATTGCTAATAGTGAAACTTTAGATTTTTTTTTTTTTTACAAGGGGCTGTGAGTGAAGATGTTTTTGGAAACCTTCATATTCATACTTGTGTTCCTAAAAACTCATTTAAATTCAGATCAAACACATGCTTATCCAGCATTAGTATATTCTAAGCATTCTATTAAGCACTTCTGTATTCATTGCATCATCCGATTTAATCTTCACAGCGCCTCTGAGGTAGGTATTATCCCATATTTATGCCTCAGGAAACTGGGGATCAGTGAGATCAAATGACATGCCTGTAAGTGACAGGGCTGGAATTGGAATCCAGGTCTATTGACTGTATTCTCACTGTTCCTTTCCAATGAATTCTGCATATGGGCAGGCTCAGCTCAAAATTGGATTTGGCTTCCCATAGAGTCTGAGATTTTTTTTTTAAATTTCAGAATATTACAGGGGTACTGATATTTTGGTTACATGGATTGCTTTTGTACTGCTTGAGTAAAACTTAAAAGTGTGATCATCACCCAGATATGTACATTGTAGGCGTTAAGTATGATTTCACTCATCCCCTCCTTCCCACTTCCACCTGCATGATTTCCATTGAGTTTTACTTCCATCTGTGCACATGAGTGCTGATCAGTTAGTTCCAATTTAGTAGCAAGTACATGTGGCGTTTCTTTTTCTATTCTTTAGATATTTCACTTAGGATAATGGTCTCCAGTTCTATCCAGATTGTTGCAAAAGTTATTAATTCATTTTTTATGCCTGAGTAGTACTCCACAGTATACATATATCACATTTTATTAATCTACTAATGAATCGATGGACACTTGGGTTGATTCCACATCTTTGTGATTGTGCACTGTGCTGCAGTAAACATTCTAGTACAGGTGTCTTTTTGATAAAATGACTTTTTTTCCTTTGGGTAAATACCCAGAAGTGGGATTGCAGGATCAAATGATAGGTCTACTTTTACTTCTTTGAGGAATCCCCATACTATTTTCCACAGGGGTTGCACTAGTTTACAGTCCCACCACCTGTATATAAGTGTTCCTATCTCTCTGCATCCATGCCAGCCTCTATTGTTTTAGGACTTTTTGATAAAAGTAATTCTCACTGGGGTTAGGTGATATCTCATTGTGGTTTTGATTTGCATTTCTCTGATAATTAGTGATGTTGAGCAATTTTTCGTATGTTTAAAGGCCATTAGTCTATCTTTTTTTGAAAAGCTTCTGTTCATATCTTTTGCCCACTTTTTAATGGAGTTGTTTGATTTTTTTTTCTTGTTGATTTGCTTGAGTTCTTTATAGATTGTGGTTATTAGCCCATTATCAGATGTATAGCATGCAAATATTTTTTCCCATTCTGTAGGTTGTCCATTTGCTTTGCTTATTGTTTCCTTGGCTTTCCAGAAGTTTTTTAATTTAATCAAGTCACATTTCTTTATTTTTGTTGTTACTGTGATTGCCATTAGGGTCTTCTTCATAAATTCTTTGCCTAGGCTGATATCTAGAAGAGTTTTTCAACATTTTCTTCTAGAATTCTTGTGGTTTCATGGCTTAGATTTAAGTCTGTGATCCATCTTGAATTAATTTTTGTGAGTGGTGTGAGATGTGGATCCTGTTTCAGTCTTCTACATATGAGTATCGAATTTCCCCAGACCGTTTACTGAATAGGGATTCTTTTCCCCAGTGTATATTACCGTTTACCTTGTCAAAGATCAGATGGCAATATACGGATGGTTTTATAACTGGGTTCTCTGTTCTGTTCCATTGGTCTATGTCTCTATTTTGCTAGTACATACTGTTTTGGTTACCATAACCTTGTAGCATAGCTTAAAGTCTGGTTATGTGATGGCTCCAGAATTGTCATTTTTGCTTAAGATTGCTTTGGTTATTCAGGCTCTTTTCTGGTTCCAAGTGAAGTGCAGAATTATTTTTTTCTAGATCTGCAAAAAATGACACTGGTATTTTGATGGCGATTGCATTGAATCTGTAAATCACTTCAGGTAGTATGAACATTTTAACAATGTTGATTCTGCCAATCTATGAGCATGATGTGTTTTTCCATTTGTTTACATCATCTGCAATTTCCTTCCTCAGTGATTTGCAGTTCTTTTAGAGATCTTTTACCTCCTTGGTTAAACATATTCCTAGGTATTTAATTTTCTTTGTAGCTGTTATGAAAGGTATTGAGTCTCAATTTGGTTCTTGCCTTGACTGTTGCTGATGTATAGGAATGCTACCGATTTGTGTATATTGATTTTGTAACCTGAAACTTCACTGAATTCATTTATCAATTCCAGGAGTCTCTTGGAAGAATCTTTGGGGTTTTCTAGATATAAGGTCATATAATCAGCAAAGAGCCATAGTTTTACCTCCTCTTTCCCCATTTGGATACACCTGTGTTAGGTGCATAAATATTCAGAATTGTTATATTTTCTTGATAAATTGCTCCCTTTCCCATTATATAATTACCCTCATTGTCTTTCCTTACTATTGTTGATTTGAAGTCTGTTATCTGATATGAGAACGACTATACCTGCTGTCCTTTAATTTCCATTTGCATGGAATATTTTTTTCCATCCCTTCACCTTGAGTCTGAATGAATCCCTGTGGGTTAGATGTATTTCCTGGAGACAGCAGATACTTGGCTGTATTTTTTTTTTATCCAATACACTAGCTTATGTCTCAGGAGTGGGGAATTCAAACCGTTCATGTTTATTGAAAGGATTGATAAGTGGGGTGCTTTTCTATTCATCTTGTTGAGTAGAACCTTGTTGCTTTGTTTTACCTCTTGAGCCATTACTTTATATGGACTCCGAGCTTTAGCTTTTGGCTAATTTTACACTGGTGGTTTTCTATTGTGCTGATCGATGTATAATGCAGATCTGAGTACTTCCTGTAGGGCTGGTCTGGTCTTGACAAATTCCCTTAGTGTTTGCTTGTCTGAAAAAGTCTTTATTCTTTCCTCATACCAATTGGGTATCGGACAGAGGTGGGGGCTGGGGGGAAGGGATGGGTGTATACCTACTTGATGAGTGCGATGCGCATTGTCTGGGGAATGGACACGCTTGAAGTTCTGACTGGGGGGGATGGGGGGGAAGGGATGGGTGCATACCTATGTGATGAGTGCGATGAACACTGTCTAGGGAATGGACATGCTTGAAGCTCAGACTAGAGGGGATGGGGGGTTAGGGGCAATATAGATAACCTGAACTTTTATACCCCCATAATGAGCTGAAATAAAAAAAAAAGATGAAAAAAAAAAGAAACTTAGTTTTGTAGAATACAAAATTCTAGGTTGGCCACCATTCTGTTTAAGAAGCCTGAAGATTGTAAGGTCTCAGTTGAGAAGTCTGGATTGTAAGGTCTCAGTTGAGAAGTCTGCAGTTAGCCTAATGGGTTTTCCTTTCTAGGTTACCTGATGTTTTCATCTTATGGCTCTCAGAAGTTTCACCTTAATGTTAACTTTGGCCCATCTGATCACTGACTATGTGTTGCAGTCTTTGACTCTTTGCAATGAATCTCCCAGGTTCCTTTGAGCTTCTTGTTCCTGGATATCTAAATTTCTAGCAAGACCATGGAAGTTTTCCTCTATTATTTCCTCAAATAGTTTTTCAACCCTTGTGTGATTTCTTCTTCACCCTCATGGATGCCTGTAATTCTTATATTTGGCCACTTCACATAATCCCATATTTCCTCTTAATTCTCTGCTCTTTATCTAATTCTAGGCTTTGTTATTTCCTCTTAATTCTCTGCTCTTTATCTTTTACTTATTGTTTAACTTGAAGGTGGTATCTTCAAGCTCTGAGGCTCTTTCTTCTGCCTGGTCTAGTCTATTCTTAAGACTTTCCACTGTGTTTTACATTTCTTTAAATGAATTTCTCATTTCCAGAATTTCTATTTGATTTTTTAAATAATTTGATTTCTTTAGTGAATTTTTTGTTCATTTCCTGATCTTTTTTGTGTGTGGTTTCTTTTGTGTTTGTTGGTTTTCTATTTTCTTTTGTATTTCATTGAGCTTACTTAAAATCCATATTTGGAATTCTTTATCTGTCATTTCAATATTCTGATTTTGGTTGGCATCCATTGCTACAGAGTTAATGTTCCCTTCTGGGGGTGACCTTTTGGTCTGATTCTTCATATTTCTGGAGTTCTTTCACTGATTCTTTCTCATCTGGAGCTTCTGTGTCTGGATTTTCTTTTGTTTACATAATATCACATCAGTTTAATGAGATAGTAAGTGGTGCTTGTGGGTGAGAATCAACCACACCCTGTATGATTGAATCAGAAAATGATGTTAAAAGACATGCAAATTGACCTCCCTGTCAGTAGGTGGTGCTTTCTGGAAGGAAAAAGCTATAATGTTGATTTTGGCTCCTGGGACAGGCTCTAAGACTTCAGGAGGAGAACTCAAATGATCGAGGTGGTGGGTGGGCCCTGGAACTTCAGGTGAGTCCTAATTTCTCTGCCACAGCAGAGGTAGGTGGGGGAGTGCAGCTGGGCAGGGCTGGGTTGGGTGAGCTTGCCCTGAGGCCCCACAAAAGCTGGGATGGTATCTGTTTCAGTAGGGGTCAAAGTTCTGCTCCCAGCTTCTGGGAAAAGCCACCAGAGAGGGGCTGAAGTGACCCCCACCCAGCCAGAAAGTCTGCTTGTGGAGGCAGGGCCATCTGAGATTCACAGTCTAGCTGTCTGGAGCAGGCCTGGCTCATCTCTTGCCTTCCCTGCTCTGAGGTTTTCCCTTCCGGTGTCCTCAGGCAGGCAGGAGCTCAAGCCAGGTGGGCTCTCCCACAACTGATTCAGGGTGGGAAATTCCCTGCCCAGGATCCCAGCCAGAGCTGAGAGTGTGGACCTCCTATGGGAAGGGGGTGCCCTGCGAGCATGTTGCTGCTAGGACCCACACTGCACTCTCTCCCCTGATTTGCCCATGAGGGCTCCCTTTCCTCCAGAGACTAATTCACAAATCTCTCTTCCCTGCCCTGAGTAATGCAACTGAGACCTGGGGGCACAGGATCTGGCCTGCGGGTCTGTCTCCAGGTCCCCAAAGATCAATCCCTGACCATGCCAGGGAGAAGCACAGTGATCCCGAGTTGCCTGCAGGGTGCCCAAGGAGGTTTGATGTCCCTCCACCTCGGGGTGTGCCCCTGATGGAGTCACTGGGCAAGAAGCACCAGGGAGAGCTGACGGGCAGGGAGCTCACAGTCTGAGCACCTCTCAGTCTGGTGGAGGACCCCAAGAGGAAAGGTCTGAGCCCAACTCTCTGTGGAAGCTTCAGTGTGGTAGCTCAATTGTCTTTCTTGGCAGCCATATGTGGGGGATGGGAAAGGGAGGAAAACAGTCTAGATGGAGGAAAGCTACCACTCTGGTCATGCCCATCTCTCCCTCTGGGAGGTCACCCATCCAGAATGTCCAGGTACTGGAGTCATGCAGGTCACCTGGGACCCACTGGATCCCTGTGGCTCCTATAGTCTGGGCCAGAGTTGGAAAATGTCTGTGTGGGAATGAGTGAGACAATACCTGAGGAGTTGAAGCCCCCTGGGGAGGACAAAGGCACACCATGGGTAAAGAAGCAATATGGTGCCTGGCTTGGGTCTGTGGGGAGGGAAGCGCCCCAGTAGGGGCTGGGAGCCTGCTGCCTTGTCTATAAGAAGCTCCCAGCTCACTAGCAGCACCAACCTCTGGGCTCGTGTGTGCAGAAGGTCTCTCCAGCAGCTTTCGAACCCACTGTCCACTGGAGATGTGAGGGGGAGAGAAACTGCTCCACCTAACCTTCTCACTGGACTCCAAGCCTCTCAGGGGTTGATCTCTGCTTATACCTTGTTCCTTTCGGTTCTGCTTCACAACTTCTTCTGTTAGAGTCTGGGATTTGAAGGTATCATGATGAAAGGGAATTTTGTCTCAGTGTCCAGAAATAGACCCTGATGTGAAGGAATGACCAAGTCCCTGTGGAGAAGCACTTTCTTTTTCCAGACAGTAAGGATTTTTTGGTATATATTTTTCCAAAACATTGGCCCCAGGTGATGCATGAGTCTCCTCTGATGGAGAAATTATCTGGAGGTGTGTGGTACAGTAGTGAGAGACCAGAGCCTTTTCCCCAGGATCACTTGACTTCCCCAATTCTAGACTTTCTTGGTTGTAAAATTAGAGATTCAGGTGATATGATCTCCAAGCCTCCTTTCATCTCTAAGATAGAATGAACACCCCCTGTTTTGGAATCAGGGCTCTTTTATCTTCAAGGTCAAGGCCCCTGTTGAGTCTTTAAGCACTGTCAAAAGATGACAAAGGGTCAAAAGGGTTGGGAACCTTGAATCTCTGGTTTAAAAATTAGCTTTTCTTGGGTAGGAGCCTCAACTTCTGGTTTATGATCTGGAGGGAGATGAATTAGTAGGTCTCAGGCCCCAGCATGGACACATGTTCCCAACATAAACTTTAGTGGTCTCGGTCAACCCATTCACAACATATCTATACACATTAACCTAATCATTGCTTGCTCAGCATTTGGAACTGGTCTTGAGCTGCCATGTTGAAATGCTAAATAATTCATTACACTCTCTTCTCCTGCTATTGTTGCCTTGAACAGCTCTTGACTCTGCCCTTTGCTGCTGCTCCCCAGAGATCGTGCGAATTACCGTGTGGGGAGGAAGACATGTGAGGCTCTGAGGATGCCTGTCCCCAGGGGACACAGACAAACATAGTCATGGTTTCTACGGCACCCCGAGACCCCAAACTGCTGAGCCTCCCACTTCTCTTATCTTAACATTAAGAGCTGCCTTGTAGTTCACCCGAGGACATGTTCCAGGGAAATCATAGAATATTTATTAGCGTTATTACATTTTCTCCGGCACCTTTCATCCCAAAGGATCCCAAATGCTTTGCTGGCAAAATATCCAGGGAGGTTTTATCCATTGCTAAAATCAAGCCACTGTTCCTCACTTTTTCTCTCACCACACCCCTTCCGTTTGCCTTCTCCCAATCCCTGTCCACCTGAGTTGTTACGACTCTGCATAGCTTAACAAATAACACTCAAATGCCTTAACAGGGTTGTATCTGTTTCCTGTGGCAACTGTAACCAATTACCACAAACGTGGTGGTATAAAACAACACACATTTATTCTCTTACAGTTCTGGAGGCCAGAAATCCTAACTGGGTTTCTCTGGGCTGAAGCCCAGGTGTGGGCCGGGCCGTGCTCCCTTCAGAGGCTCTCGGGGAGAATCCCTCCCAGGCCTCTCCCCACTGCCCGGCCTGTGCTCTCTGCATTCCTGAGCTCCTGGCCTTCCGCGCCCCCTCAAGGCCTGCCACTCAGCGTCTTCAGTCCTCTCTGTCCAGTCCTCACAGCGCCTTCTCCTCTGCTACCAAACCTTCCCACCCCGCTTATAAGGACGTCTGTATCACATTTAGGGCCTGCCGCATAATCCATCATACTCTCCTCATCTGTAAAGTCACATTTGCCACATTAAGGTGATGTGCACAGGCTCCAGGGATTAGGGCCTTGATAGCTTTGGGGGCCATCATTCGACCTACCAGGCCTGCAAATGAAAGTCTTTTCCCCCCCGAAACAAAGTCAACATCTAATCCCTCCACCCGCCACGGCAAACCGTATGCCACGGCCAAACTGGGCCCCTCAGTTCTGTTCAAAAAACGTTGCATGTTTCTGCTTCTGCCTTTGCTCTTGATTCTTTCTGCCTTTGGACCTGAAGTGCTTCCTTTCCGCGGTGGTGCCCTGTTCTCCCCACCTCCCCCCAGCGGCAACAAGTCCCTCAGGAGCGTGCGCTGCGCCTGCCGTCTCGCTTCCCGGGGCGCGTCCGCTGCGCAGCCCCCCACGCCGGGCTCGCCCTGGCGCTCAGGGCCGCTGCTGTGTCCTCGCACGGAGCACCTGTGGGAAAGGCCACGGAAAGTATTCCCTTGGGAATGATAGGACAAGGACAGTGAAGGTTTTCAGGTGGATTCCACAACCTACGCTTTTGACATTCAAGAAATATTTATTATTCATTTAAAAATCTTTATTAAGCTCTTCCTCTGACTCCGGTCCAATTCACAGCGACGGAGAGGCGTGTCTTAGCCGTTAAGGAATGGAAGACCGAGAGGGCACTTTGGCATCAAGCAACAGTTGGAGTCCGGCCACTGCTAAGTGAAAGGGGAGCTCAGGTGCTGGAAGACCTCACAGCAGAGGGCCTGTCGGCCCCACAGTGAGCATTAATGGAAATGAACTCTGCGATTAGAGACTCTACTAAAAGGACACTCATAATATTATTATTCATAACAAATATCCATCTTCCATTTGCACGGTGCTTTCTATGAGGTATGACCATTATGTAATAGAAAGATTTAAAAAAAACCAAACATGACAAATTATATTACAGGGAATCCCAGTGTTGGTCATACTGTTCAACTCTTCCTGATGCAGCTATTCCCTCTGTGACGTGTCCAATGAGTGCTTGCCTAAATTCGGCTTGAAAATCTCCAAGGAGTGTTGTTTTTCACAAAAGTCACCTTGGATTCTATGTGTACATTAGAGAATATAGAGGGAAAGAGGGCACCCTATACTATCTGCATGCAAACATGTCTATATCAATATATAAAATTTGTGTATATAGAGTGTATATATAGATATGAATGTGTTTATATCTATATATGTGGGATGTCTCTCTACATATGTGTGTGTGTATGTGCGTGCACACACACACGTGCATGCGTACAAAGCAATTGTGCTGCAGTTCTGAGAGGGAGTTCCAAAAATATGTAGGAAAATAGCATTATTGTTGGAACCCCTTGGGATATATGTATACCCCTCTCAAAGTGACTACTTTGAGCAGGAACACATACAGGCATAGAAGGTCTGGAGGTATTTAAAGATTACTTTCTTTATGATAATTTCAAAATAATTTCACAGGAATAACATCCTCACAACAGCTTTTCTTTTTTCCTAACCTAGAGGTCCACGATGAAAATGAGGCTGGTTTAGTGAAAAGATTGTGAGTCTCAGATAGACATGAGATTAAATCATGGCTTTTCTACTTAGAAACTGCATGGCCTTAATTAAGTTATTTAATATCTCTGAGTCTCACTTTCATCTGTAAAACGAGGCCAATAACATTTACCTTATAGGACAATTTCAAAAATGCTTAGTACAGAGCAGAAACTTTTCTATCCTTTTATGGAGAAGTTGGGATGGGTCTTATATCTAGTTTTGTGGTAAATAAAATAAGAAATAAAAATATAAGATGATTCTTCTATGGTTTCACAATTTTCTAAACACAAAGGATAGGTTAGTTGTTTCTGATACACCATTCTTTTCTCTGTCCCAAAAGATGTACTTGTTTTTCCTTTGTTTTTAAAGAAGAAATGCAAAAGTATGCCTATATGCACATACCCCTTTGTCATCTCCCAATGCTTTGTCTGATTTTTAGCTATGGTGTTGGCCTACTTAATGACCTAAGGTAGGATGTATTAGGGCACTTTTTGTTTTTTGAAATCAGAACCTATATCAGATGAGTTCAGAGAGGAGCATATTTAAATACAAGGGTATGTCTTATGATTTTAGGATGCTGTTACGATACATGAAAGTTCACCTGAGATTTAATATTATCTCTTTGACTTCTGTCCCTATAGAATTTAGTTTTACTACAAGGCTGCACCCCATTCCTCTACCTGCCTGTAAGTCACTAAGGCCACATCACCTTTGGTCTCATTAAGTGAACTAGCTCCAGTGTCAGAGGTGATAGGGTTGCTGTATCGTAAGTCAGGATCCAGTCAGGGGATCAGAGTCACTGTAAGTGCTGTGGGATAAGAAATCTGCAATATGTCAACTTGACCTTGCACAACTGGTAAGGAAGTAGGAAAGTGAAGGTCTGCAAAGGGAGTTGGAGGAACAGAAAAAGGGGTCAGCAGCCAGCTGGACCATCAGAAGTGGAACTACAGAGGAGGGTCTCTGGGAGGACCGTGGGAAATGTTTCCTCTGTGGGTCTGCAGACGTGTGGCTGTGGTGAGCCTGAGGCTGCTGTTGGCTAACAGGGTCAGCTTTTGAGAAACAGGGTTGGATGTGGAGCAGAGGAGAATGAGAACAAGACGAAACCTGCTGGGCTATTCTGTACGTGTCCACCAATACATGTGACTATGGCAAATTCAGAGAATATTGGTTGCTATTTCACTTCTACCTTCCAAACCTTGTGCAATGTTTTCTTTTGGCCAATTCTAACTTGGAAATACATAGAGACGGAATTATGAAATAAGTAGTTTCAGTTTAACCCAGTTGATGCAGAATAATCCATCAGCATTGCCTACTGAAGAAGACAGAAGAAAAGGGGTACTGTTGTATGTATGCTTGTCTGCTTTCATCTGTATCAGCTGATCATGTGTATCAGAAGGTAAGGGTAACTTCTTGTGACATAGTCCATCAGCAGGAAGTTGCAATTTATTATTTTTTATGTTGTTGTAAAATTCACATACAATTAAAGGCTATTCAATATGTTTTGAACACTACATATACCAGGTAATCAACAGCCCAGTGAAAACTTGTAAGCCTATAATGTAGGTAACGTAAGCTCTCCAAATTTATTCTTTTAAAGATTATTTAAGCTATTCTAAGTCCTTTGTGTTTTCATACATATGCTAGAATCAACTTGTAAATTTCTGTAAAATGGCCGGCTAGAATTCTTACTGGGATTATATTGACTTTACAGAAAATTTGGGGAGAATTGATACTTCAACAATATTGAGTCTCCCAATCTATGGACGTCTTGTATCTCTTCATTTATTTATAGTTTCTTTAATCTCTATCAGTAATATTTTGTAGTTTTCAATTCAAAGCTCTGGTACATCTTTTGTTAATTTTATTTCTAAATAGTTTTTGTCTCATGATGCTATCATACATGGTATTTTAAAATTACATTACCCAATTTTTCTAGACTGATATTTGTATAATGACTTTTCACCCTGTGACTTTACTGTATTCACTTTTAAGTCCTAATAGTTATATATATATTCTTTATGATATTCTATATAAACTACCATAATACTGATAAACAAATACAGAATTTCTTCCTTTTCAGTTGCTAAGTATTTTTCAAACCTTATTTCACTGGCTAGCTACTCTAGTACAGTGTTGAATAGAAGTAGTTAAAGAGAACATTCTCACTCTTTTCCTGAAATAAAGAGGAAATATTAATAGTTCAATATTTTGCCATTAATTATGTTATTAATCATAGGGCTTTTTGTAGATGTTGTTTATCAGATTAAGTCATTCCCATCTATTTCTACTTTGCTTAGAGCTCTAACCATGAATGGGCATTGAGTTTTCCAAATAATTTTTCAATTAAAATGATCATATATTAATATAACACATAGTTTTTCTCCTGTTTTTTATTAATATGGTGAATTATATTGATTGGCTTTAGAATATCAAAACAACCTCACATTCCTGGTATAAACTCCACTTGGTTATAATTTTGAAATCTCATATATTGCTGAGTTTAATTTACTAAAATTTTGTGAAGGATTTTTGTGTTTATGTGCAGAAAGGGATATTTGGCCATAATTTTCTTTAACTAAAATGTCTTTGTTAAGTTTTGATATCAGAATTTTGCTGGCTTTGTAAAACAAGATGTGAAATGGTCCTTATCCTTTTTCTGAAGTAGTTTGTAGATGATCATATTATTTCTTCTTTAAGTATGCCATAGAATTCATAATTAAACCATCTGTAGTTTGTGGTTATGAATTTTACTTAAAAAACTAGATATGGGCTATTTTTATTTTCTATATTTTTGTGTCAGTTTTATAAAATTGTATTTTTAAGGACTTTGTTCAGTTCATCTAAGTTGTTAAATTTACTGATATAAAGCTTTTTTAATATTCTTATTATACTTTTTATATCTGTAGAATCTGTAGTGATACCACTTTTTTTTTATTTCTGATGCTGGTAATTAGTGTATTCTCTCTTCCTGATTTGTTTTGCTCAGATTTTCTCAACTTTATTAACCATTCAAAGAGCTACACTTTGTTCTATATTTCTTCTACTTATTTTGGGTTTAATTCTCTCTTTTTTTCTAGTTTCTTATGATGGAAACTTAGACCACCTATTTCCAATGTAGTAAATTCCCTCCTAGCACTGTTTTAGAGGCATAATGCAAATTTTGATATGTTGTGCTTTTACTCTCATTTAGTTCAAATACAGTTGTTCCTGGGTGTGTGCAAGGGATTGGTTCCAGGATCCCCACATATAACAAAATCCAAACATAGTCGAGTCCTGCAGGTGTAAATGAAAAGTTGGCTCTCCATATATGTGGGTTTTGCATCCTGAGAATATTGTACTTTCACTGGGTTTAGGTGAAAAAAAATCTACATATAAGTGGCCTCACACAGTTCAAACCCATCTTGTTCAAGATTCAACTGTATTTTCTAATTTTCCTTATCAGTTATATTTTGATCAAGGAATTATTTAGAAGCATGTTGTTAATTTCCAAATATTTGATCATTTCTACATATCTTATAGTTATTTTCTGATTTAATCTTGCTGTCAGAGAACATATGTGTAAGTTTCAATCTTCTGAAATATATTGAAACTTATTTTATGGTTCAACACATGGTCTATATGTAATATACATGTACATATGTTATACCATTTATACCTGAAAATATGTGTATTCTATAATTTTAGGATTATATTGTTCTAAAATATTCAATTAGATCAAGGTAGTTTATAGTGTTATACAAATCTTCATATTTCCTTATTGATTTTTTTCTCTAATTCTTCTAACAATTTCTGAATGAAGGATTTTAAAATCTTCAACTATAACTGTGTATTTTTCTATTTCTCCCCTTATTCCTGTAATTTTCTGCTTCATGTATTTTTAAGCTCAATTAGTACGTGCACACACAGTTAGGATTGTTACATTTTCCAGAAGAATTGTTCTCTTTTTATCATTGTGATATATCTCTCTTTGTCTCTGATAAGATTTCTTATTAAGTTGCATATTTTGTTTGATATCAATATAGCCACACATGATTTCTTATGGTTGCTATTTGTATGATTTCTCTTGTTCCATTATTTTACTTTCAATCTATCAGGCTCTCTGTATTTATAGTGCATTTCTTGCAGACAGTGTGTCTCTTACACTTAATTTCTCCTGGAAATTAACTGTAGGTACATTAGAACATTTGAGATTGTTTCACGGAACACTGAATTTCTGTTAATTTTCTTTATAAAAATGTCTTTTTCTCTCTCCTTCAGTTTAGATAATAAATAGAAATCTGTATAAACTCACTGACCGTCTCTTCTGGCATCACTAATCTGCTGTTAAACCCATTCAGTACATTTCATTTCAGATATTGTAATTTCACTGTTACAATTTCTATTTAATTTTTAAATATTCTATGAGATTTCTATGTATTTACTCAGTTATATTTATTAATATATTATTTTTATTGTATTAACTTTTATCATATTTATAATAGCTATCTTAATGTTCCTGTTTGCTAGTCCAATGGGGTCATCTTCAGGTCTGTTTCTATTGGCTATTTTTTTCTTGATTATAGGTCACTTTTTTTTTTTCCTTCTTTACGTGTCTAGTAATTTGTTATTGTATACTAGACCCTGTAGGTGATACATTGTAAGAAGTCTGGATTATGTCGTTCTTTTTAAAAGGAAGTTGAACTTTGTTCTGGTAGGCAGTTAAATTATCGGTGGATCTTTTTGACCCTGTTAGGATTGTTTTTATTCTTTATTAGGATGAGTCCACTTTAATTTTGTACTTATCCCTAGCATGTGGCTCTTCTTTTAGGGTATGGTTCTTACTCCTAAGGGGTGGTCTTTCTGAGGTCTCAATGGAATGTCCAAGGCTCTCAGGGAGGTCTCTACATTCCTGGAATTGTGCAACCTCTGGTGTCTACGTTTAGCTCTAAGTTTCAGAGCATTCATTCCCTGCTAGGCCTTGTGAATTCTCACCACTTAAGGTAGCTTTGGACAGCTCTCTCTATGCAGCTCTCTCCTCTCCTTTATCCTGTCCTACAGATTCAGGGAGTTTTAGTAGTTCTAAATTCTGATGTCTGTTTCCAGATCTCAGAGAGACGAATGTGCTCTGCTTGAGCTCCACTTCCCCGTGCTGTTGCCTAAAAAGTATCCTTGGTCAGAAAACTTAATACTTCTGCTGAGTGCTGGTAACATGCATTATCTTTCTGGACCAGTCTACAAGTGAGGGACAATAACTACTTTGAATGACAGATTTTAGGTAAGCAGAGAATATACAATGGAGTTACATAGTAAGTTTCTCTCAAGTCATTTGTTTGAGGAGCTAAGGTCTCTGTGTTGCCCAACTGGCTGAATCCCAGGGGCCAGATAAATGTGGACTAATGAGAGAATTAATTTTAGAAGATACCTTGCTGCATAATGTATATCTGAGTACAGTTACATTAAACACAAAACAATTACTTACTTTTAAAGACAAAGAAGTTAGAGTTGCTACTTTAGTTTTCAGCAGCTACAAGGTAACCTGCTTCAATAATTAGGGCAGAGGAGTAAGTCCATTCTCTTTTGAATTGCAGCCCATCCGTGGCCAGTGGATTGCAACAGTTCCCAGAGATCCTACACTTTTAAACACATTCTCTGCCACATTTGAACAATTTACATTTCTACTGCCTTCAAATTCTTCAAAACTTTTTGATCACCAGCCAGTTATAGGTGTGGGAAAATACAACATCTGCAATATTTGCTTACTGGAGAAGAAAATTTTATATTCAGAGGTCTAGATTTTTACAAATACAGTTCTGAAACTAGATCATATTCCCATTTAGCTACTTAAATCCTGTGTGAAAAGGTGTTGAACAATTTCATCTCCATTATGTTATATCACATTTCATCTTGTATTATATTTTAATGTAATGTCTCTTGTTTGTTTATCTGTTTATTTGTTTATTGTCTGTTTTCCCCACTATAAAGATAAGGTCCATTAGAGCAGAATCTTTGTAGGTTTTATCTATAGCTCCCCCTTCAGAGTTTAGAATAACAAATAGTATGGGATTAGTAAACAATTTTTACACATATATCTTATCTCTTCTTGCTAGATTATAAATCCTTGAGGATACAGAGAGTCTTACCCATCTCTAACATTTGTTCGCCTGTGGAAGATCCCCAATTAGATTGAATGAGCTGATAAATGAATGAAACCTCTGAACATTTCAGTTAATGTCATTATGTATGAAAGCAGAAATAGGGCTTGAATGTTCAGCGGTAAGAGAAGGAAACAAGGACCAGATCCTGGAAGGGAAGGGAATGTGTTCAATTTTGTGAAGATCCCTTCCTGTCTCTGGCCAGCAGCCACAAAATTTCCTCTAGTGATTTCTGCAGAAACACTGACACTGACTCCAGACAGCATATTGCTGCTGGTCAGGGACTGTAAGTTAGGATTTTGCACTCTTTTCTTGGCTCCATTATGTTGTCTTTGCACAGCATGACCTTGGAGAATCATAGCCTCCTTTTGCTACTCTGTCCCTATGGAGATGAGAGAGCAGAAAAGAAGAGTTTTTCTCCCCCTTCCCACATAAGTGTTTGTTTTTAGCCTCATGAATTTGCCAGAGTGCTTAGATACCAAGGTGACAGATGTCAGAGAAAATGTGACAGCAAAATAACTTGTTAGGAAGATATATAGAAATGAAGTGTATTCCTAAAGGGGTGTGGAGCGTGGGGTCTGGAATAATTTTGTGAAAAGTTTGGAGACCTTTATATGAATTTAGTAGATAGGCAGTTTAGTCCTGATTCAGATAGGATGTTTGGCTGAAGTCAAGGGAATGAGGTAGTTCTAATGGGCATTGATCAGAATCACCCCATAGGGGTCTCAGGTAAGGCATGAATGGCAGAAGCTGAAGCCAGAAAAAATTAGGATGGAATGTGCCACCTGTCTCTCCTAACACAGTTGGCCTGTTGTGGTGATTGCTATTCCAAAACTGAGAAGCTGACTCCAAAAGTGCCACAAATCACAACATGCTACTCTAGCTCAAGCAGTCCACAGTTCCATTTTTGTTATAGTTGTAAATAATCCTGCCGTGGACAACCAAAGAGACATAGCCTTTTATTTATTTATTTTGGGGCTCCTTTTTTACCTGTGTGTAAGATGGGGGTCTGGGAGGGTTGGGTAGCAATGATAATGAGGATGGGGGAAAGGCTTAGGGAAGAGACTGGGGGAGCATAAACCTGTCTTTATTTTTCTAACACCTTCATTTGCAGCCACATCACGAGAGGGAGTTATTCAAAGCAATACAGAGTTGCCATAACAACTAATAAACTGTAATTTGCCAAAGAAGGGGGAACAGAGTCAAGAGTACCAAAGAAAAAATACAAACAAAAAAGGAGAGAGAGAGAGATAGAGAGAGAGAGAGAGAGAGAGAGAGAGAGAGAGAGAGAGAGAGAGAGAGATTGATTTAAGGAAGGAAAGGATGAGTTTTCAGTGAATATTGATATGAATGTGTGTTTTAGACTACATTAGTGAGAAATATATGATAATGAATTAAAATATGGAAGAAGAGATGGAGAAAATGACAACCATTCATGTAAGGGTATATTTTTAAAAAAAGAAGTTTTAAAACCCAAAGAGTTGATTTGAGATAGCAAACCAGAGGACTAACTCTCTCCCTCACACACACACATACACACTCTCCAGGAGAGGAGCTTGGGATAGTTGTGCAAGGCCAAATTGACATAGATGACTTTTGCATCAAGATTTCTTCCATGACTGAATAGATGCATTGCATGTGAGGGTAATAGCATTGGGTCCCCATGGGTCACTGCCTTTTCATGCCCTCCCCTCTACCTCTCAGACCACAATTCTAAACCATGGTCACTGCCCTTCCAGGTGCCTGAAGAACTGAACCAGCAAGAGGCACAGAGGAAGGACTCTGGGAAGGGGTATTGGGGGCAGCAGGCATGCCTGATAGCTTCCCCCAAAGTCTGGGCTGCTAGAGGGAGGAGAGGAGTGCCATCAGCCATGAGCAGATATTTTTTGAATCCCAGATCCCAACCCTAAGTTGTACACAAAGTGCCGGAGAATGGTTCATGACCATGAAGTTGAAGTTGCGTTTGTGTCCATAATTGAGAGTGAAATGTAGGGAGCTGGGCAGGGAGGGAGAGTCATTATCTCTGCGCTCTATTCCCAAGCCCCACTGGGAGTCAGAGAGGGAGCGACCCCATGGTGGCTGGCCCAGAGCTGGATGACGGAGGAGAAAGTTGAAGTGTGTTTCTTAGGAAAAAGAGTAACAGGCATATTCCCATGTAGAAAGAGGACTGAGATGTCCGAAATCAGAAAATTAAAATCCCCAGCCATCAAACATCTGCTTCTCTCACCTTCTATAAGGAGCACATGGATGCTTTTTGGTGCCACCTTCTCCTCAGTGGCTCAGCAACTGTGGCTTAGAGCAGAATAAGACTGATAAAGTGTGGCTGTGTCTGTTTTCCACTGGAGACATTAGCAAACTCAACTACAAAAGGCCACCATGCAGAACAAAAACACTTGCGATGTGCAAAGTACAATGGAAATCTCCTGGCTGCAAACAGAAGTGTCTTTGGCTGCCAAGACAGAGGGACCTTGCAGAAGACAGAGCATAAAAGGGATTCTGCACAAAACAAAAGTCAGAACACAATGGTATATATTTCAGGCACATGAAAAGATATGTGGCAGCAATACCAAAGAGACATGATTCTCCCACAGAATGGGGGCAGAGGGAGAGCAGAAACCCAGTCAGCCAATACAATTGTGGCAGAGAAACAGATCTGGTCCTGTAAAGGGAGAGAGGGAAAAAAGCTTATTTTTTATGAATTAATCTCTAGTTGGTTTTCATAAGTTGTTCGGAAACAAGCGAGCATATGAATAATACATACTGTACACAAGCCCAAAAACACAGAACTATCTCCAGCTAAGATTGTGAAAATGAAGGCATTTTGAGAAAAATAATTGAGTAAAGCAACCAGAAAGAAGGCATCTTAAGGTGGGGGTATGAGCAGCAGCAGGAACAAATACGCTGAGAGAAAAACGCATATTTCTAATTTCCCCAATTAGGTTGCAAATTTCTGGAGAACTCAAATAATCCTTTCATCTCTTACAGAATTGTGTTCCTAGGTTATATACTTTTCATATAGTAGGTGCTCAAAAATATTAATAGATAAATTAATTCAATGTTGATGTGGTGATGCATTTGACTGATTGCTGGGCTAGTAATTATTGTATCATTGGTATGGAAATAGACAAGAAGAAATCTATGTTCTTGAGACCAACATTAATACAGTTGAGCACCCTTTAGTTGCCCAGGTGGATAAATAAATCTAGGGATGGTGTGCCTCCAGTGATGCTTTACGTGGTGGTACAATTCATTGATTAGCCAATCAACCTCAAAGTAGCATACTTGCTTTATCTAAAGACTGCAGTAGTGAGATGAAGTTAGAGGTCCTGATTGGTGCTTCTACAGAACAATAGTCCCACAAGAAGCTCTGTGGAAAAAGAATTCCATGGTCGATTAGGCTTAGGAAGGAAATGCTGCTTTCTATATTCCCCTCATTATCATTTAAAAGGCTCAGAGAAGTCCTGCAGTAAATTGCCCTGTTGAACCTTGTTAATCCAATGCTTTCCAAACTAAGTTGACCATGGAAGGCTTTCTTTTTCTTTGTTTCCTTCTTCTTCTTTTTAAAATACCCATTAGCATCTTTTAAAACTAATCTTCCGTGAAGTGAACTGTGATAATTAATTTTATGTGTCAAGTTTCCTGGGCTGAGGGATGCCCAGACAGCGGGTAAGGTGTGATTTCTGGGTGTGTCTGTGAGGGTGTTTCTGGATGAGCTTAGCATTTGGATCAGTAGACTGAGTAAAGAGACTTTTCCCTCACCAATGTGAGTGGGCGTCCTCCAATCCACTGACAGCCAACTCAGAACAAAAAGGTGGAGCAGGTGTGAATTCTCTCTCTTCTGAGTTGGGATATTCATCTTCTCCTGTCCTCGGATGTCAGAACTCCTGGTTCTCAGGCCTTCAGACACCAGGATTTACATCAAGCCCCCTCCAGCCCCTGTTCTCAGGCCTGTGGATTCAGGATGACTCACACTACCAGCTTTGTGTCTCCAGCTTGCAGATGTCATATCATAGCACTTCTTGGCCCCTATAATTCCAGGAGCCAATTCCTACAATAAATCTCCTCTTATATAGCTCTATGTATTCTGTTGGTTCTTTCTCTGAAGAACCCTAATACACGAGGAAACCTGATTTCATTGCTGAGAATCAGGGTATTTGCCAAGTGCCTTCCCTGTTCTAGGAAGGGGGGTAAGACTGGAAAGGAGAGCTAACAAATAGCTCCTTCTGTTACAGAGCATGTGATTTAGTAGTGAAGACAAACCACCAACCATTTACAGACATGCCCAGCTCCTCTGACCTCAATCACATGCTGTGCTCCTTCTGAAGCAGACCCTAGATGTGACCCAGCAGGAGCTTCTCACTCCACCCATCCCAACATTCTATCTAGTGTGCCTCCTTTGCCTGGGTTATGACCTCCATCCCTAACCCAAACAGCCTTGGACCCCACCATGTCCACTGTGAGTGTGTGAGTGAGGCTATGAATGTGCCTCTCCACTGCAGCAGTCTCCTCCTGCAAGCTGTTGCTGCTCAGCTCTTGCTGTTGATCATGGACTTCACAGACTGACTGTCACCACAGCTGTTGGGAAGAGCGGCACCAAGTCTCTTTCTACTACTCAAAGAGGATGCAAGGAGCTGCTCCAGGACACTCTGGCTGCGGAAGCTCTCTATAAATAGGTCATATTGACCCTGTTGTGTAGCTATTTTCATAGTAACCCCTCAGAGGAAATGAGACCTACTCTCTTGAGTCTCTGTCTGCAGCCTGGGATGTGTTAGATGGAGCTGCTATCATTTTCCTAATGTGAAGAGGTTCTCTCAAGCCTTAGTAACAGAGGGCTGAGCCCATGGTGTATCTAGAAAACTCCTGTGATGATGACTTTTCAGCAAATAGGATTATACGATTCTAATATTGTACTTATTCCCCAGGAGTTGGCAATGCAGTCTTGATGGCTACTCAGTGCTTGCACCCACATGAAGCAAGACTGGTGCATCCATGGAAAGGGAAGCTACTGTTTCTCCCCTTGGGGGTGCATGGTGCAGGGAAGGAGTCTGCTTCTTCTATCAAAGCTAGTTATTTTCATTTCTGGCCCAATTCTTCATTATTTCCCATATCCACTCCCGTACACACCCACTGTACACTTCCATCGTACTCATCTTGGTCTCATCCCAAGATCTATAACAGAGTTTCAGAATTGGACAGTTCTAGATTCACCAGCTTTGCCACTAACTATGGAACTCTGGATAGATGAACTTTCCTGAGCCTCCAATTCTCCATTTGAAAGTGAGGATGATATCACTGACTATATAGATTATCAGATAATTTCATGAGCCTCAAAATACAGAGACCCTGCTACATAGTAAGCACTTAATAATTGCTAATTTCTTCATTCTTCTCAATTGCCCTTCAATAGAACTGTCCACAATGATGGAAATGTTTTATATCTGCACTGTCTGGTGTAGAAGCTATTAGCCCTACGTGGCTAAGGAGCACTTGAAATGTGGCTAGTGCAACTGAGGGACTGAAATTTTAATTTTATTTAGTATTATTAATTTAAATGGCCACATGTGGCTAGTGGATACCTTATTGGCCAGCACAGCTCTATGTAATTTAACCAGCAGTTTTTGATTCTCAGGGTCTCCAGAAGATGGATTCGAGTTCAATGTGGGTGATCAGTGGTCAAAGCCTTTGGCTATAAACCCTCACTAGGTTTCATGTGGGGTTTGATGCCAGCGTGAACCCTAGAGAGCTTCTAGAAATAGGGCCAGGACAGGGGCACCTGTCATGCCTCTCTGCTTCTGATGCCTGGGGAGATTCACGAGCCCATTTCACCAGGTGTGCACCTCAGGAAATGGAGACTGAAGATGTTATGTATAATGGAGAGATTTCAAAAATCTTGCCACAAAAACATAGGGGGCCCATCATATTCCATCTTAGTCTATTCCACACAATTATACCCACCTTTCTAATCACTGGTCCAGAGATGAAATAATATTTGCCAACTAGATTTTAGGACCTTGTCAATCAACAAAAAGCGCCACCTAATCCCCAATGAAGTCACTTCTCTCTTAGATCTAAGCTAAATTTATAAATGTCAAGGTCTTGGAAATGTTAAAACTACTAGAGATAGAGGGTTGGGGAATTTGGGGGAAAGGAGAATGTAAATTTGGTGAAAAATTAGAATATCATGCAATATTTATTTTTGTAGTGCAATTTACATATCTAAAATCATTTTGCTAAGAAGAAACATAAAATGTATTATGTATAACTTGATTTGCTCATAAAATTATCATTTAGGTAAAATTAGAGACATGAAGAACTGGAAAAACAAAATGGAAAAAATAGGAAAGAACAGATTTTTTTACTGATTCATTTTCTTTATATATTTATTTAACAAAAACATTCTGGGGTGGGGCGGTGGAAAAAGTTCCTTCTGAGATACGCTTTCTTTCTTTCTTTTCTTTCTTCCCTCCTCACCCCCCTTCCTTCCTTTTCCTTCTTGGGTTTTCACCCGTTTGCTAAATCACCCCCTTTTTGATGTAAGCCCCTTTGCTTGTTCTAGCACTGCAGTGAGAAGAGGTAGCTATCACCTCCCTTACACCACTTTCTCAAGGTACAGTTATTTTGACACTTCTCAGGTGTGTCTCTTTGACAGTTTAGCATTCCAAACTCTTCCCTCTTCCATCAGTCCATTCATTCCTTGCCGGCCTTTGCTCTGCTCTGAAGCCCAGGGCCCCAACGGCCTCAGGGGGCTGGAATTGCTCAGTGTCTGTTTCCATCTGGCTCCTGTGTGGACCGAGGGGCTCGGGGTTTGGTCTGTGCATGGGCCATTGCTGGTGGGAGGACTGGAAAGTGCTCCGGGTTCTCTTCCTCCAGTGTCATTTCTGAGACTGTCCTAAGCACTTTCTATCCCTTTCCCCACTTTATCCTCCAAACTCTAAAACTACAATGCTGTGATTATTCTGTTTCACAGACGAAGTGTGGCCTAAGGAAGGTGAAGGAGCCCACCTGAGGTCGTGTAGCTGGTCCTCTGAGCCTGGACTCCAGCCCCGCTTGTGTGACTCTGATACCTGGCCGACCTGCCGCCAGCCAACAGTGTCTTACAAACGGTAAGATCCCTCTATTTACAGAGGACTTTGTGGTTTAAAAAATCGTTCACACACACTAGCTGGGGATTCTCAGTGTGATACCATTACTGGGGGAGTCATGGGGAGAACTAGTATCCCTGTTTTAGAGATGTGCAAATGGCCAGAGAGGTTAATTCCCTGCCCAAAGTCACCGAGTAAATGGTGCCACTAGTGTTCAAACAGCTTTTCTGACTGACAGTCTATTTTTCTCTCCACACATTTGGCCTGGACAAAGGAAATTGTCTTTGGAACAAGGTGTGCACATACACACGTGAAAATGTTTCAGACCTAATGCCCATGAGTCAGGGGTGGGCGGGGAGGAGGGAGGCTGGGCCAGCGCAGGGAACGTCCACCACTGTCTGGATACCAAGTTTGCCACGAGGATTGGGAGACATCAGGAGGGAAGGCTTCTGGGCTTTCTTGCTGTTTTTGTTTATTTGTTTCTCCTTTTAAAATTCTTTTTTATGAGGCTGCCATAAAAACACTCATTAGGCAGTGTTGATTTTCATTAATGTTGATTCTCCAAGAGCTTAATCAATCTTCTGTGACCAATGACCTCATTCCCCTGGGAGAAGAAAGCTGTTTAACAAATTAGCTTTACAGATTGTAGGTAAGGCATACAGATGTGAGGTAGCCTGTGTTGCCAAAACAGGACGTGGATTAGTGGTTTAATATGCACGGAAACAATAGCATTAAACTGTCTCCTTGATGATACCAAAATGCATCATTAGGAAGCAGCTGTCCTCTTTTCCCTGTCGCACCTGTATCCCTCCTCGCTCCCCTTCCTCAGGCTCACTTTTGCCCTCTGTGAAGTCTGAGCTTTGAAAGTACCTAGAGGCAACAGCACACCTGAGGTGGGGAGGACAAAATCACAGACTCAGGGAGGACAGCAGGGGCGGGGGAGCAGCACCCTTGCTAGTGTTACCCGGGAGCCCGGCAACTGCTCCAGGAACTGATGCTCAAAGTCAACCAGGAGAATCTTCATGCCCAGACAACACCCCCATCCAGGTGGGGTTCAGCTGAAGTTCTGTTTTAGATGGGCTACCTGCTTGGGGTTAAAGTATTATGTCCCCTCCAGGTGGCCTTTCCAAAGGCAGATATCTCTTGGATAGGTAGCTCAGTCCATCACCAGAAGCAGCTCTGGATGTCCGGATGAGAGCGAGCCATATGTCTTGGGATAAAGGCAGGGCACAGACAACCTTTGCCTACGTCTTGGTTTTGCCCATGGCTGTCTGGTGGCATGGACTTCCCCACGAAGCCGTGGGGTTTCTGCAGTCAGCGCTGCCGGCTGCTTCTCACTCTGCTGCACGGCTGGAGTGGCCTGCGGGTCCTTCCTCTAGCGGACCCGGGGAGCGCGGGCCACGGACTGAGCTTTGGCACCAGCACTCTTACTCCCAGAGCTCCTTCACACTGGCCACCTAGTTTTATTTTCTTAACATTCCTGTGGGACAAGGACAAGAAGGGACAGAGCTATTGTCCTTATGTGTTAAAGGAGGATGGGTCCAGAGACACACTGACTTGGCTGTGGCTCCACGGTGGCAGAGCCAGGGCCCCCAAAGGACATGTCTTCTGTGGGGAGAAGGGAAGGAGGGTAGAGTTCTCTTCAGGAGACTGGCCGGAGGGTGAGGGGAGAAGTCCTGCCCTCTGCTGGTCAGTGCCCTGTCCCACGTCCTGGCCTCCTGCTCTGGTCCCCTAGGATTGGGCAGCCAAGCAAGGCATCTCTGTGCCTGTTTAGGACCTCTCAGGACAGGACAAATGCACGTCCTGTTTCCCCCTGAGGCTGGTCTTTGAAATGTCCCCAGCCGCCAGCTGCCAGTGCAGCAGAGCCGTGGGGAGGGAAGCCGGGGGTGCTGGAGCTGCTCAGAGCCCTGTTCAACACTTCTCCGCGCCTCGCCGTGTCCCCAGATGGCCTGGCTTATACAATAAGGAGCCTCCTCCCTCAGCCTCCTGCTTGGCAGCCTGCAGTGTAGTCACATGTCCGAAATCAGGCCACTGCTGTCAGCTCCGCAGCCACACGCCACCGTGAGTCAGCCCAGCCTGGCTGCAGAGTCCTGCAGAATGGGCTGCAGTCCTGGGGTGAGGAAGCGTAAACACAGGTCCCTGACAACCAACTCGGTGGCGCAGGAGGAAGTCGTTAAGGCTGCCGCCTTTCTGCTCGCACTCCTTCTTGCTTATTTAAATGGATCAGATATATTTCCTCCATATAAATCCCTTTAATGGCCCTGAGGAGGGCCCGGCAAAGGGGAATGAGACACACCCCCGGCTGCAGTGAGCTTTTTTGTTCCACGTGGAGGCTCTTTTGCCTGTGTTTGTTCTGATGTATGACTGTTTGCTAATTTGTGTGTTTCCTGGAGCAGTGGCCCTTTGGTTCTGTGCCTGCCTCCACCCATTTGTTACTCTTAGCACACTGGCTGCTTAATTCGTATCCAGCACTGTGCCCGTTGCTGATTTGGTGCCAATAAAAATCTGGTGAATGAAAAATAAATGGACTCCTCAGGCAGAGCCATAAATATGCCCCTTTCTAGTTCCTGGGAAGAGGACCCCTGCTCCTCTGCTCCTCTGCTCCTCTGCTGTGGGTCCCCGAGCACCCCCTGAATGTGAGGCCTGTGCTGAGTGGTTTGGGTAAACTACCTCTAACCTTCACGGTGGTGCCACGTGGCAGGTGCTTTCATCCCTGGTTTAGAGACAGGAAAGCGAAATGCAGAGAGGTTAACTAATTGGTTTAGGATTGGAACTAGAAAGAGGCCAATCCAGGATTCAGACCCACGTTTTTCAGACTCCAGAGCCGTGGTCTCTCCCCTTCTGTTTACCACCAGGCAGAACAATCTGACTTCTGGACAAAGGTACTGCCTATTGGTTATTATATAAGAAAAGCCAGACAAGAGAGGTGAAGGCACAGCCCAGCCACCCTCTGGGACAGTGACATCGTGATCACTGTTTCAGATCACTTCCAAGGAAGGGCTGTGGCTCCCAGGCTGAATCAGGGCTCCCCTCTTCCTCTGTGGCCCTGGATAGTCCTAAGCCAGGGCCTCGCGTTACCTTCCAGGGGATGCAGGGTACAAGATACTGTAGAAAACAGACTTGCAAGCTCTCTCCTCGAGAGTAGACACCGCTTTACGCTGAAACTCAGATTCACGTGTTTCCCAAGGATCTTGGAACTGCTCCCCAAGAGCAGTGACTTTCAGCTGCAGCTGTCCCTTGAGCTGGAAGTGAGGCAGTAACCTCAAGGTGAAAGTCTCCATATCCCATTACCAATCCAATTACCTGGCACTTGCAGGTTAGATGGGAACTGCCAGACCGGAACCCAGCAATGGATCATTTAGACCTGTGTCTTGTCTCTGACAGTAGTCAGCGCTGAGCGTCTCACTCAGGTGCTTCTTATTGTCAGCCTGCAGACACACCGGCGGGCTTTCCTTTAAATAAAGGAATAGAGCTGGTAATGGAAAATGGCGAGCAGCATAGAAACCCACCATACGACCAGAGCTTCCACCCAGCCCCATCCCTGATCCCTGGATTAATTAGTACATTGAACATGTATTTATTGAGCAGCTACTATACACTAGGCAACGCTAGGCACTGGGGGTACAATGAGAAGCAAAGTGTCAGCTTTCATGGGCTTTCATTGTAGTGGGAGAGTGCAGGCAATTGAACAGATGATCATGTAGCATGACAGTTGTTATAAATACTACGGGGAAACAAAGCACAATAAAAAGGGTGGATAGTGACAGGGAGTTGGCACTCAGTATGTCAGGGGGCCAGGGGAGTCTCTTGGACAAAGTGACATTGTGGTAGAGGATTGAAGGAACTGTAGGAGCAACACATGGCTGTCCGGAGGAAGATATGTGGAGGACATCTGACTTTTGTCTTCTGTGTTAGGGACTGGGAGAGGTCTTGGTGCTAGAAGCAGGTGCAAAATAGAAATATATTTGGATTCCGTGAGGAATAGCGGAAGAGCGAGGTGGCTGGAGTGGCTGGAAAAGAATGAGTGAAGGGAGAGGTGGAGATGATTTCAGAGAGGTGCGAGGGCCGAGCCACGGCGGCCTCACGGGCCATGATACGGACGTGGCTTTCCCTCTGAGGGAAACAGGAAGCCAGTTAGAGTTTGAGCAGTGTAGGACACATAGTAACTAAGCATTCATTAAACATACCTTCAGATAAATATTTGTTGAATGAATACAGGAAATACTTGTTGGATGATTGAAAGAACAAATATCACTGAATCACACCAGTGAGTACACAGAGAGTTTCTAGAATAACATGTGTCCATATTTGCTCAGAAGAGAGGAATATCTTCCCACTGAAAGAGCGATTAGCCGTCCCCGCTTTGTCTTTTGCCCCCAAATGGGGGGTGGATCTTGGTGCTAGCAGCAGAAAAGTCAGAGTCCGCAGGGCACTCAACAGCAGGGGCACGGCCCAGCATCCTTTTGGGCCTGGGGCTGGAGAGCAAGTTGGCCCTGCAGCAATTTTCAGGCCTTCACAGAGCAAGCAAGCGCCACCCCCGAGGTGAGGCGACGCTTCTGAAGATGCTGACTAGGTGCTGTCTGCAGGGCCTGACACTCTTGCTATGTCTCTGCCCACATACCTGCCCGCCGCTGGTCTCAGTGCCTAGAATTCCACAGCACAGTCCCAGTCTTTTCTTGAGCCTTGAAAACAGTTTTTATCTTTAAGAGTCTCCTCTCAAGTGAATGGGAGGGCAAATCCCTTATGCCGTCACCCTCTCTTTTCAGCAAGGGCCCTGTTCAAATATCACTTTCTAAAAGATGCCTTTATTTCTGCTCCTGACTCCCTTTCTTGCAAGATCAACAGTTTCCCTCTTCCCTCATTCATAGTTCTACAAGGGGCCCTGGGGCCACTGTCCTGGGATCAGAAGTTTGCAGTTCTCTCTTCCTTCCTTCCAGAAGTTTCTTGATGCCAGGAACCATACAATACCCCTCTGTGTCTTCAGCACCCAGCACAGCACCTACACAACACTTTTTCTTTCTTTCCTTTTCATCTTTCCTCCTTTCTTTCTTTTCTTGATTTCTTGCTTTTATTTTTAATCAACCAGGATGAAAGAGAGCGTGCTTTTTCACTCAGGAACAGCTGGGAGGGGATGATTACTACAACGGAAAAAGAATGGAGCTTGACTGGACAATCAGAATTTTAGCCTCAGTTTCTTTATCAATAAAATGGGACACTTGATACCCACGTCCTTGATTTGATGTGAGAATGAATCAGATGAATACTGAAACTGTTTTGTAAGTTATAAAATACCTATGCGGACTCTTAGACACATTTTTGACCCAAAAAAAAAAATCATACTTATCTTGAAACAGGTGCTACTGGACCCAGAAGTCTGGCTTGAGCATCCGTGGCTGTCCTGGTGCCTCGGCGGGAGGCGAGTGAGCACTAGAGTGAAGGCAGGCGGCTGTTGAGTCACCCAAGCTGCTGACCAGCTGGAAGGTAAGTTTGATGTGGACAAATCCTTGGACACATGAGATATGCACAAGATTCTTACTGAGCCATGAGCCCTTACATGACTGGATTTTTTTTTTTTTTACAGCTTTTGCTTTATTATATAGGTGGCATGTGATCACCCTCAAAAAACTGGAAAACATAGGTAAGATATAAAATCAACTCTATTCTCACATCCCAAGAAAACACCTGCTCATGTTTTGGCGTTATCCTCCTGAGCTCTTTTCCTAGAATGCAGACCTTTTAGCGGCCCCACTTGCTGAGCTACTTGCAAAACCCAGGGACGGGGGCTGGGGCGGGGTGGGGCGCAAGGGGCACGTGCTCAGGAGTGGCAGGTAAGGAGGGCCCCCATGTGGCTGCCCACAGCCGACTCCGGCCCTGCCCTCCCATTTCCTTCTCGCTTGTCAGAACACAGGGGCCAGGCCAGCTATATATCTTGCGGGATCGAGCTGCCAGAGCCGCACTCAGTGTGGCACTCTAACATCAGCCAGCCAGACATCTGTGATTTTTACCTTTCCCCTCTCTCCACCTGCACTTACTTCCTCTCCCAGACTTTCTGGGGTCTTCTTTGCTTGCCTACACACCTGACCTCCCTCCGTCTGAGAATACAAGTATCTTCTTCACCAGGGACTCCAGGGGCTCGACTAATTTACCTACCTGAATGTTACTACTTAATGGACTGAACCTGCGAAAAACAAACCCGTGCTGATCGATAGAGAAATAATTTTGCAAATTGTGGGCATAAATCTTTAGAGATCTGTGTGTTCTGCCATTTGTTAAAATGCTTAAAAGGTAAATCAATTTTTTTTATTAAAACACAATTGCTTCATCTATTGCTCATTTAGGCAGAAGCCAGGAGGCAGGGGATGGGGAGGGATGAAGGAGGAGGTTTGGGATGCTTTTTGCCCTTCACTTAGGGGTCACTCATTATCTAAGAAGCATCAAGTGTTGGGGAGGAGGTGAGACTTTCAGGCTGGCAAATGTCTTACTGTTACAAGAAAACGGCAGCCTGGACCAGCACGGCGTGTGGGAAGACTGGGCTCCAGACGGCGGCAGGGGTGCTGATGGAAAAACAAGAAATCCCTTATCTTCGTCATTCCAGGGTGCATCGGCCAGGATCAGTTAGAGCGCTGCTGTGGTGACAAACTCAAAACCTCAGTGGCTTCAGATCACGCAGTTTTATTTGTTGCTTACACAATGCAGCCATCGTTTGTCAGCAGGGGACGAGGCTGGAGGAGGAGCTCCATCTCGAACTTGGCTGCTCTGCCTGCCGGAGAGGGGCGGCCCCGGCTCCTAACGCTTCCAACTTGGAAGTGAAATTAGCTCTTCTGCTCCCACTTCACTGGCCATGGAAAGGGGGTGGGGACCACAGTACCGTCACGTGCCCTGAGGGTGCAGAGGACAGCTCTGATGACCACCAGACACAGCAACTGGGAGCTTCTACTTCATGGTGTCTTACACTGTGTGGTGATGTCATGTCACCATGTCCGTGAGCACCGGCTGGACACTATTCGTGATTCCTCTCAGCACCTGACACACTGCATGAACCAAACATGTTAGCTTTGCGGACTGAATTAACTAATGGGTAGGCAATAAAGGAGGAGGCGACAGGACTTTGTGGAATGACACAGTGAGGTAACTGCACAATAACGTCCATGCAGCCCTCTTACCCTGGGTTTGGCACAGGAGACATTGTTTTCACTCAGCATTTTAATGTGCCCAGCGCTGGGTTAAGGTGTTTAAATGCATTATCTCATCTAAGTTTTTCAGCAACCCTCTTATTGTTTATTTTTGGTTTAGAAGCTCTTTCTCTTCCACAGTGAAGATCATACATTTTGGAGATGGCAGGCCCCTCTCAACTCCTGTCACCATCACGTCATGATGAAGTCGAAAGGACCAGACATTATTGGTGGCCTTGGAGGAGTCACTAGCCTTTTCTGGGCCTTAGTTTCCTCATTCGTCAGGAAGCAAAGAAGATTGGACAAATTGTCCTCTGATATCCTTTCACATTTTCTTGTTCTGTAGACTTTTTATGACTTGCCTCTAATGTTTTTCTGGGTTAACTGGAAAGGTAACCAAAAGGCTGTGACTTCCTGGTGTCAGTGTGCACAAGAAGTCACCTCTGAGTCCCACTTGAGGAAGAGTAAAACCCAAAGAAGTTGAGTTTTAAACCCACAATGCCATTAGGTATAAAACTGTGCAGCTGAAGACTTCCCAATGCTAACAATCTGTTAGGAACGTTGAATTTCCAGAGATATTGTGTGTCTCCCATGTGACGTACGTAGAACGTGATCAGGGCTATCTGCGGAGGGAGGTGTCAGAGACAGCGTGTCAAGATAAATCTTATTAAACTCCACCGCCAGAGGCCATATTTGGATGTTTATATCCCTTCATCCCTTAAAGGATCTCAAAAACACCAGAAAATGGAGTGGGGCCCGGCTGCCCTGCTGCTAACTGCTCAGATACGGAGCCAAGTGATGGAAGTCCCCTCGACCAGACCTGGGAAGGCCGGGGTCTTGGCAATGTCCTCTTTGGATTCAATGTGACAGAATGACAGGAGCAAGGGTTTAGTGCACTGAGGGGAACAAAGAAAGCCAATGCATTGTGGTAGAGCAGGGCATGGGAAGGTGCGCAAGTTCATCCATTAAAAAGTCCCAGCTGTCCTCGAGGTCCCTTAGACAAGCATGAAGAGGCTCATAATTATTGAATATTCACTATGTGCCAGAAACTAGTCTTAGCACTTTACACGCATTATTTAATTCAATCCTGTTCATATCAACACTTTGAACAAGAGGAAACTGAGATACAGGGCGTTTAAGGGACTTGCCAAGGACGCACGGGCGATGTGAAGAGCCAGAGTCTGCAGCAAGGGGGTCAGTTCACACCCTCAACTGTTGTGTTTTGCAACCTCAGTGGGCCCAAACCATTTAAAAAGTCACATGAGATCGTGGGTTGCCCATATAGGAATATCCAAACAGCAGATGGAAACCACGAGGAGGTGACTTTCCAACCCTCAGGCCCTGGGGTGTCTGTTGTAGCTGTTTTTCAGGGATCTGTCTTCCCTGAGGTCCTGGCAGGCGGGAACTGTGTCTCCATCATCTCTGTTTCCCCAGCACATAACAGCGTCAGTTCCATAGTAGGTGCTGATTAGCTATTTGCCCCAAAGAAGAAACATCATCACGGCTCGGCTCTACATCTTACAAAGGATTTGAAAAATCTAGGGACAGGTCCTTTCTTGGGTAGTACAAAGGCTGGTTAATGAAAACCCAAATACATGAGGAAATTGGGAGTGAGATTTGGAGAAAGATTTCCTCATCTGGAGAAAGGCTGGGAAGATATAGGAATGATTTTTATAGTTTTGGACCCATTTATCACATACTCCTTGAGCATATGCCACCTATCGGACACCGTTCCATGCTCTGGGGCCACCGTGGGCAACACGACAAATGTGGCACCTCAGGGGCTGAGCCACTGGAGCTGTCCTCGCTTCTGCCCACGTCGTCCTGACACAGCGGAGGCTGCAGGGAGTGTGCCTTGTCCTCGCCCTGGAGTGTGAGGAACAGTGGGAAGTGTACCCAGGACCTGGCAGGCAGTCCTCAGATCCTTAAAAACAAACTTTCTGGTGTAGGGGCCACCCAGAGAGGAGAAAAATCGGCTCATGCCTTTATCAGAAATAGCTAATGAAATGGAGTTGGTTATTTTGAAATGTTATGTTGCTTTTTCAGTGGTTGTTAGTGGCACCCCAGGGTTCTGTGGGACGGCTTTGGGGCTGCCGGAGCCCGGGGAGGGAAGAGGCGTCCCAAGGGGAAGACTCAGAGAGAGGGCCAAGGTTTCCCCTGGAATAGTGTTGCTGAGTTCTGTGCATTGAGTCCACAGAAGATTTCTCTTGTTAAAAAAAAAGACCCTACTCATTCAAACACATACACATACAAACTCCAATGGTTTACAAAGCACTGGTTTAGGATTTAGCCTTGTGCTGTCTTTCCCTTCATAAGCACTTATGCACGCAGTGAAGGAAAGGAGACTCCCTTCCTCCAGAGATGCAGTGAGAACTGGCTGCCGTGCGGATTTCCTGAAACAAAACATTCCCTTATGCATATGTGCAGGCAGCAGCCTCTGTTTGGGCTAAAGGGAAGATCTTTTGGGCTCCTCTGGCAAAGAACTAGGGCCACGTAGGCAGAGGCTTAGAGGGAAGGAGGAGAATCAGGATTTTCACAAAGACAGCAGGTGTAGAATAAAGGGAGGCGGGTCCTGGGAGGCATTATTGACATGCGGTGGCCGCTTGGGGTGCGGGAGGAAACTAGCAGGCACCAGACCACTCTCAGTCCATGCAAGCTGCTCGAACAAGTACCACAGACTGGGAGGCTAATACACAGCAGGAATTCATTTCTCATGGCTCTGGAAGCTGGGAAGTCCAAGATCAAGATGCCAGCCCATTCAGTGTCTGCTAAGGGCCCGCTTCCTGGCTCAGAGACGGCCGTCCTCACGTGGTGGAAGGGATGAGTGGCCTCCTTTGGGCCTCTTTTATAAGGGCACTAATGCCATGACCTCCTCACCTCCCAAAGCCCCCGCCTCCTAGTAGCATCGTGCTGGGGTGAGAATTTCAACACAGGAATTTGGGGAGGAAACAACCCTTCAGACCATAGTGGGGTCTGTATTTCTAGACTAGTGAAGAGACAGAGAAAATGTAGGGGAAAGTAGTAGGCTTCGCGGCATAGAATTTTGGGTTTAAATCTGAGTTCCTCTATTTAATGCCCAGGAGGACGCTGGCATTTCAAAACTTCCCTGTAAGCCCTTTCCTCATTTAGAAATTGGAATGCACTGTGAGTATTAACTGATAGTGCATAAAAGCATCTCACACAGGCTCCACACACTTTAGTTGAAATCATTTTAAAACAAAACAAACTCTTGTAAAGAAAGTCATTCCTAGAGGGACACCCGCCTGTCTTCCAGAACTGTCCTTTCTAAGGGGAAGACGTAAGACAGGACTTGTAAAGCCGGCACGTAGAACGGGGCGTCAGTGCCCGGTGTGTTGAGGAGGTGGGCAGAACACATCCCGGCCAAGCTCGCGTGGCTGGAGGCTTTCCGAGGTGCACAGAGGAGTTATGTGGGAGTGGTGAGGGTCCAGAGGCTCGTGGGGGAGGCCCGAGCTTAGCTGGCACAGAGGGCCTGGTCCCAGGCACCCCAGGAAACCATCTCGATCCATCATCTGTCGTGCACGCCGGCAGGAGGGCAAGCTTGCAATCTGACAGGGGCGGGCTCCGGCTTGGTGGAGAGTCTGCAGGCACTTTCTGGAGGTGGCAGCAGAGAAGTGATGGAGGCTCTGGGAGAGCTGGCGGTTCCAGCTGACAAGATAATGGAGTGAGCAGAGAATGAAAAAATAAAGAAGAGGGAGAAGGAAATCCATGATAAATCCACCTTTCACCGGTAGTGGAGGCAGATAAACTCTCCTCCTGGACATTAAAGATGACTTTTCCCTCTTTCACTTTTTCAAGTTCATTGAAAGTGACACGAAGTTGGTGTTTTGCTGACCACTTTGCCCCCTTTCCTGCAGACTTCCTGATCTTTCCTATGGGGGTTTCCTCCAGCTCTTTTTCATGTCTGCGTTCGTGGACGTGGGAAATTATGGTAAAGAGCAGCTCGTGCTGGTTGCAGTCTGAAGACGCTGCAGGGGGGGCCTCTCCCAGGCCCCGCTCAGCCCTCATCCCTGATGTGCTCGTTTCAAAATACCATCCTCATGTTTGCAGAGATCACTCGTCTTTCCTTCTAATTTTCTCCTTTGTACTTCTCTTCTTTTCATGTCTTCATTTTTTTCTGTAGGTACTTATAATTCAACTTCTACTGGAGCAGTGAGTTTACATTTGTAATATTTGCTTCACGTGTCATGGAGACATGGATTATTATCTACATTGTACTGATGAGAAACCTAAGACTCAGAATATTTAGTGAAGATTAGAGTCAGCCTGCAAGTAACATTTATTTCTCTCTCATTTAAAGAAAGTTCGGAAGCAAGCAGCCCAGGTGGTATTAGGACCCCAGGAAATTGTTACGGATCGAGGCTCCGCCATCCCTAGGTGTGTCCCTCATCCAAATTAATCCAGGTTGGCAGGTAGATACAGCTCCAGCCACTGTGTACAAATTCCAGGAAACATAATGAAAAAACATTTCAAGACGGGGTAAAATCTCACACAGCTGCCACTTTGACTTCACTAATTGGAACTTAGTCATGTCACCACACTCGACTTTAAAGGGGACTGAAATATACTGTCTTTATTCCAAATGGTCATGTTCAAGCTAAACACAGAGGTTTTATCATTAGGGAAGAAGTGGATAACAGGTCTTGGGGTGGGCTCACATGTGTCTTGCCCAGGGTCACAGTCCACCGCCCATGGACTTCTGCTCTGACATTCACCAGCAAGGGAAGGAATTTAAACCTGGGTTTTTGATACAAGGTCGAATGCTCTATCCATGACATAGGAGTATCCTAAGGGGAACGTGGCTGGTCCTGGCAGAACCCTAAGAGATCAGACATGTTTGCTGCCCTGAAGGATTATTCAACCTTTGAGGAATCTAACTGTGAAATAGATATATAATAAATATTAAACAGTGTTAGAGTGAATTTCAAGAGAAGGAACCTGTATAGTAAATGCATCAGGAGGTCAAAAATAAAGGAGCATTTCCATATAGGGTGGAGCTGCCAAGGAGGGCTCCATGCATGAGGATTTGAAGCCAACTTTGAGGGCTGGATTGCTTCATATACAGAGAGAATGGGTTATTTGACTGGGAGCTTTTTGAAAAGGTTGGTTTCTTACCTTTGGAGAATAATGTAATTCTCCCATATGAACTACTGCTCAACTGATATATGAACTAAAATAAAATAAGCCTTTCCTTCTTCAAAGATATACTCAGAGAACTCTTAACTGCAGTAGCAATAGCTATCCACAAACACCTCTTGTCGTAATAGCAGCAGCTAACGTTTAATGAGCACTTATGTGTCCTGAGCCATATACATGTATCACCTACTTATTCCTCCCACAGCCTTGTGGGGAAGGACTTATGATGCTTCCACTTTACAGTGAAGGAAACTGAAGCATAGAGAGGGTTAGTAACTTGCCCATGATCCTGTATCTGATAAGCATTAGAGTTAACGTTTGAATCCAAGCACTCTGATTCCAGAACCTGTGTTCTTCACCATGAGGTTATACAACTTTCCCTGCAGCAGCCTTTGTCTTTGCAGCTTATTCCTTAAAGCTGCAAACTGAAAATTGTTCATGCTCAAAGATAAGTGGTTCCAGGGAACATAGGGAATCATATTTATGGGGGCTGAGGATAAAGCCAAAGTCATAAGTTAGCTTGGTCATGAGAGTGATTTTGCTGTTCGTTCGATTATGGGCAGGGTTATTGTGTCCAGGCTTTTTACCTGAATCCTCTGATTCCAAAAACAGAACGTGAAGAGTGGGGCCCAGAGGTTTGGGTAAGTCTTGGACCTTCCTTGGCTTTGGTTTCTGCATTTCGGTGCTTTCTGAAGTTTCCAATGCAGTTCTACAAAGCTGTGCTGCACAGTGCTAATGCTCCCGCCCTTTCTGATCCACTTTCTCTCCATTTTCAAAACTCTAAACGTAGAACCAAGTCCAGCTCAGGAAAGCAGCAGCAACTCCATCTTGTACCTGCATTGCTCCAGATTCCACTTCGAAGCCCTCAAATCAGTAATGCTTGAGGCACCCAGTTCAGGTGAGCTTACACACCCACATACTTGAGCCATCCCGTATAGACGGTCTGTACCCATTCAACGAGCATTTGTTAAGCACCTACTATGTGCCACAGATTGCATTGTGCCTGGAGACACAAAGGCAAGGAAGATATTGGCCTCAGACAGCTCAGTCAGGGTAGAGGTTCTTAACATGAGGTCCATGACTGGTTTTCAGTGGATGAGTAAACACCCTAAAACTGTATGCAGTATTTTGTATATCTGGCAAGATGCTCACATTTTTCCCAAGGGAAAAATTTCATACATCTCATTAAATCCTGCAAGGAGTTTGTCATCTAGAAAAGATTAAGAATCACTGACAGCGTGGTCAAGACAGGAATCTATGCAAATAATCAGAACATAGCATCGGTCTCATGAGGGTATTGCTGTAAGAATCCAGAGGTGGGAGCAAGTGACACTTTTTTACCTGGGGATCGAGGTGCATCAGGATCCCTTAGCAGATGATGTCATCCAGGGATAAGTGAATAAGAAGAAATTTGATACAAGCAACTCAGGCCCCACAGATCTAAACTATCCTGTCCTAAGAGAATACACATTTGGATTTTGATGGTCAGTATACGGGCTATGAGGATTCGAGCATTGGGAGGAGACGAGGGTTATTGATTCTTAAGAATCAGAGCCTAGGATTTTTTGGCTGGGTGGGGAGGGTGGCTACCAGCGATAGTGGCGGTTGGGAGCAGGTAGAGGAAAGAGTCCCAGATAAGCCCTTAACACTGAGCAGCAGGAATCTGACCTCAGGAGACAGGCTGTCTGAGCTTCAGAGAAGGTCAACTTCACAGTCCAGCTTCCTCTTCCTGAAAAGTGGGCTTGATATTTGATAAATAAATCATGCAATCTTCCCTTCACACCCTGCCCCAAATAAAAACATTCACTGTTACCACCACTTCACAACTGGCCACTGCGGGCCCCTGACAATCAATTACCCACCGGAGATGAAATTATTGTTTAATGGCTCCTGGAATGGGCTCCCACTCTGACATTCATCACAATCAATAATGCATCAGCAGGGACAAAAGAAATTACCTGCCTCCTGCTAAGTGAAAGAGTCCATTTATATGCAGTGCAGCCCCCTTTATGCCTACTGAGCAGGCCACCACAGGTGGGTGTCGACGTTACAGAGCTCCGCGGGCCAGGGAGATGGGTAAGCAGGCTCTCAGGTGAGAGGACATATACTGCTAGCCGCTCATGCTTGGCTGAGTCAAGGCAGGCCTTGTGGGTGGGCCAGAGATGGAGACGGTGAGCAAACAATGATGGTGGAGCACATTTGCAATGAACCAGTTGCCACTCTCCCTTCCCATCATTTTTCATTATACATTGCATTTGCTCTGAAGATGGATGGGAAACAATTTCCTTATAGATATGTTGTGGACCACTGGGTTTGGCTCCTGGTGAATTCTTGTTCTGCCACTACCTGGCAGAGTGAGCTTAGGTGAATCTTTCACCTCTTTGACCTGAGTTTTCTCTTCCATAAAATGGGCCTAATAATACTGCCCTAGAGGATTGTTCTGAGGATTAAATGAAAGATCAGACATAGTGCACATAATAGACACTCCCTTCCCTTCCCATCTATATTTGGGGAAATACTTGAAAGATAGTATGATTGGTACTGATACCACTAATAGGTGAGATTAATTCAAATAAGGACAGGTCAAGAGAGGAATCATATTTAAAATTTCAAGTCCCAAAATCTTAGAGAGATTCCATTCTATTTTTACCTTCATACATCAGCAAATAGCACAAAGATATCAGTTCTACCATTAGATCAGCTCAGAGGCATTTTAACCAAACCAGAACTTAAGACATCAAGGCTTCCCTTTCTCCTTCTCTCCCTCCACTCATCTATCCATTCGCCCACCTACTCATCCACAAATTCACGCATCTATTGGATTTTTATTGGGTGCTGACTATTGGCCAGGTACTATGTTAGTCCTTGGGGATACATAAATGCAATAAAAATACATGCAAAAAAAGTATGTCTTTCTGTCTGTCTGTCTCCTTACAGCATCATGGATAAATAGTGTTCCATGTAGATAACTGTAGATGAAGTAGTACAGCAAGTACCAAGGCTCCTTGGCTCGGTATGGAAGGCTTCCGTGAGGAGGTGACGTGTGAGTGGACCCCACTGCAGGGTGGGGTTGCTGGTGCACCCTGGGGAGGGCCCCGAGGAAGAGGGCACATGTCTCACAGCTACTTGATTGTGATTTCTCTAGTCAGTTCCTTTTTTTCACAATCCCAGTATTTTATGTTGTGCTCATTTTACAGAGGGGTAAACTAATTCAAAGGAAGTTACGTGAACTGTCTGAAATCATAGAGAGGTTGGTGACAGAGCTGGAACTGGAGTTTCACTTGTCCTGATTCCAAGCCTTGGGCTTTTTTTTTTTCCTTTCTTTTTTTCCTAGAAGTTATTCAGAGAGTAAAAATTGTATTGCATTAAGTTATTTTTTCATGCTTTATTGAGGTATAATTGACAAATAAAAATTGTGTGTATTCAAGGAGTACAGTGTGATGATTTGATATATGTATACATCGTGTAACGATAACTACAATCAAATTCATCACCACATCCATGACCACACTTAGTTACCCTTTTGTGTGTGTGTGTGTGGGGGGGTGAAGACACATAAGATTTATTCTCTCAGCAAATTTCTAGTAAACAATACAGCATTACTAACTACAGTCACCATGCTGTGCATTAGGTCCCCAGAGTTTACTCATCTTATAACTTAAAGCATCTTCCCATTCCCTCCACATCCCAGCCCGTGGCAACTGCCACTCTACTCTCTGTTCTGAGCTCAACAGTTTCAGATTCCACAAATACTTGAGATCATACGTTTGTGTCTGTCCCTGTGATTATGCTTATTTCACTTAGCATAATGACTTCCAAGTTCATTCAGATTGTTGTAAATGGCCAGCTTTCGCTCTTTTTTTTGGCTGAATAATGTTCCATTGTGTATATTCTACATTTTCTTTGTTCATCTGTCAATGGATATTTAGATTGTTTCCATATTGTGAGGAATGCTGCAGGCGACATGGGGATGCAGATATCCCTTCAGGACACCGCGTTCATTTCCAGCCTGGGGCTTTTTCACCCTGACTGTGTCTATGCAGTACTTTATATAGAAGGAGCAGACTCATTCCACATCCATTGACCTGCATGGGGGTCCACAGCCTGCCAAGCCATGGTGAGGGAGGGTTTAACATAAGGATGAAAAAGTCGTCAAGGAAAGACAAGCAAATAAGTAATAGTAGTACCATAGAAAGTTCTTAGAAGGGGTGGAACAAAGTACTAAGGACACATAGAGAAAGGAACAATTCACTTTGGGGGTGAGGGGAAGGCTTCCCAGGCAAGAAGGCATTTGAGGAGCTAATTACAACCATCTTTCCTGGAATCTGCATAGCTCAGCTCACTGTTGCCTTGAAGTAACAAGGAATTATAGGACTATATAATTTTAGCATCACCCCTGTTTGCTACCAGCTGCCCCACCTTCTTGATGATCTTCCTGACTGAGCAAAGCTGAGATTCCCTCTTTCCACTGCAGTCTGCACATTTCCCTGTTGTGCCTAAGTCTGGACTGTGGTAATAGTGCAGCGATAAGGCGTGTGCAGACGCAGAGCTCTGCCAGCACAGGAGTGTTTTATTGTGATTAAAAAACCTTATTCCTTAAAACGACAATCTATATTGGTAATTACATGCTGAAGTCCATCAGCTTTGTGCTCTGAAGGGTGCACCATTATTGTTGAGAATACTCAATTGCTTGCTTCTTGTTTTATAACCTTGGCTTGCACTTTAGGCCCTATCCTAAATATCAATGGAGAAAGCAAGAATGAGACAGTGATAAATCCAAAACACTTGGATGTGCTTCCCCCACAGTTTCCTACTTCCTTGCAGAGACAGGCAAAGGGATGATGGGCCTAACCAGCTGCAGACGCCTGGACTTGAGAATGAGGAGTGTGAATGGCCGCGTAGATGTAGGGGCAGAATCAGCCACTAGCCGCACGCCAGGCAGAGACTTCCTGCCTTTTACCACGTCTGATGTTTCCCCTGACTTCATTTTCCTTTTTGTTGACAATCCTGAAATTCCACCATTGGACCCATTCCTTTGGGTTAACAAGAACTAATTCTTGCTGACTTAGTCTCTCCTCCCTCCCTGCCTCCCCTGCTCTTTCTTAACACACATACAGGGGATCATTTTACTCATGGTTTCACAAAACTGAAATTAAATAACTACATTTCTCTGCAACTTGTTTTTCTCTTAGTAATATACCATGGAAATCCCTCTGGGTCAATAGATACAGATTGCGTATCTTGTTCAGAACACATTGTTTTTATTAGTTGAAAAATATTGTATAGTATGGGTGTTCTGCAGGTCTTAGGCCATTCCCCTATTGACAAGCACGCAGTTTCTTTTCACTGTAGTCACTACAAACTACGCTTTAATAAACATCTTTGTGTATGTAAGTGCTCTGTCAGTGCTCTGTCGACATTTCTGTGGGTTTAGGTGCTAATAAGTGTGATTTGGGGGAGAAAGCGTCTGTCTATTTTGAATTTTGCTAGATCTTCCCAGAGCACTGCAGTCACTCGCCTTCCCGCCAGCGCTGTGCGGGCGTGCCTTGCCGCCTGCGTTCTTACCAGCACTGGCCACAGGGTTAAAGACAGACATGAAGGGAATCACTTTCAAAATGCAAAGACTCCTGGGAAAGTGTTTAACTTAGCAATCAAATAACAATGCCTGGAATTTATATCATCTTTTTGCAGTTGACAAAGTGCTTTTGATCCCGTATATGATCTCACCTAACCTGCAGGAGTTCCTCTGGATGGTTTTGTAGAAGCGGAACCTCAGGCGCAGAGTGCAAAGTGGTGCGCCCGAAGCCGGAGGACTAGCTGATACGAGAGGGCCACCAATCCTGAACTGATGACTCCAGGGCACTTGCCTCAAATACCCAGCCCCATCTTTATATGTAAAGTATAAATTATTTGATCTCAGGGCTCAATGAAAACAGTAGTGTGTCTGTGCCCATGGCCTGGCCCTGCCACTACAGAGCTGGCTGGCTTTGGGCAAGTTGCTTAACTTCTTGAGCCTCCAATTACTTATCTTTAAAATGAGGGATTAAGTTAGATGCTCTCCAAGGTCCCTTCCAGCCTCACAGCAATGACTGAGCAAGGCTGGCTGGCAGAAGCTTAGCAACAGCACACACAGAGGCCTAAGGGACGGAGAATTCTAACAGACAGAGAACACTAGCATGGGAGAAACGAGTTCTTTTAAATCATACAACACTCAGCAGACCACAAGATATTTTTGTACACTGAGGTTAAAACAACAAAATTTGAAATACCCCAGCATACTGCTTGGCACACAGGTCCTGCTGTGCATTAGGTGCTTACCACTGGCAGCGCTGGTTCTGAGTATTTGCAAGTAAGAGCAGGCCGGGACTGGGGCAAACGTGACTTCATCTTTCAGCAGTTTCGAGCAAATGCCCAAATATAATCTAGGAGCATATAGTCCTGTGTTTCTTATAAATTCTAGCATTTAAAGACTCACCATGTGCCAGGCAGAGTGTTTAGTGGCTTGATATACATTGTGCCCTCTGCCCTGGAGGATGGTTCTATTCCCTGTGGTGGTCTTTCTGGAAGACTCTTTAACTCAAATAGACTTTAGTCCACTCAATTTGCCACTGAGGTGACTTTTAGAAGCCTCATGCAGAGGTTAGGTCAACTACAACTGCTGGATATTTTGCATACAACTCCTTGTCAATCCAGTCTCATCTGTCCCATTGATTAAAAATGGTTTCTGATTATAAAGGAAACACATACTGATTATAAAGGTATAAATAAATATCAACATGAGAATGAATAGGCTCCTAGTCATTAAAGAAGTTTGTTTTTTTTTTTTTAAACACAGTTGAGGTCCTACTGGGTGTGTATAATTTTGGGCCCTGCTTTTTTCCACTTATTATTATAAAGTCAGCATTTTTCCTCTCCTTGCAGCCCACGTGAAACCTATAGCACAGGCTTGTCCACCAGGTGCAAGTGGAGAAACTGGGAAGAGAACATATTTTTATAGATGTGCATTATCTTCAAAGCAACCAATTTATCCATTGTTGAAATGAGGTCCCTTGGATGTTAGGCTCTCAGCCATCAAGTGAGCAATTCTCCCTCCCCTGAGGGCAGTGGGGAGTGTGCAGAGAGAAGGTCAGCTGCAGCTTCCTCTCTGGGGACTGAGGCTGTGGTCTGCAGGGAGCCCTGGGAGTTCCCTCTCTGTGGCCACGTTCCCTGACTTGCTTTCCAGGAGATAATATGATGAAATCATTGTTGGGTATAGACACCTGCATTTTATTTATTTCTCTATGAAAGATTTCAGGTGTGGGATGACTGGGTTGAACATTCGTATCTTAATATTTCTGCATGTTTATGCAATTTAATTTGGAAACTAAATGCATGTGGAAATACTTTGAAATCATAAAGTGACATACAAATAACATTAAGATCATTATTGCTATTAAATTTAATTTGGTTGTTTGAGGACCTCTTTTTCAGTCTGTATTTTAAAGACTTAAATAATTATGAGTATTGATTAGGTCACATTAGTTTCTTTATCTGTAAAATGAGCATAATAGTAATATCCACTTTATTTTTTTTTTGAGACTCAAGAGAAATAATGTAGGAAAAAGTGCTTTGTAAACTGTAAAGAACCAGATTTAATAATAATAATAGTTATTCTTAAATTAGACACATTTTCTAGTTCTTTTTATTTTTTATTTAAAAAAATTTCTTTCAGAGACTTTTATTTATTTTTTATTTAAAAAATTTTCTTTTAGAGATGAAGTCTCACTCTGTTGCCCAGGCTGGAGTGCAGTGGTGTGATCATAGCTCACTGCAACCTTGACCTCCTGGGCTCAGGCAATCCTCCTGCTCAGCCTTCCGAGTGGCCAGGACTACTGGTGCACACCACCACACCCAGCTAATTTTTTTTTTTCTTGTTGAGACAGGGTCTCCCTATGTTGCCCAGGCTGGTCCTGAACTCCTAGCCTCAAGGGACCCTCTCATCTTGGCCTCCCCAAATGCTGGGATTGCAGGTGTGAGCTACTGCATCTGGCCATTCCCAGCTCTTTGTTACCTGAAGCTTTCTCAGGAAGCTTCCATATCTCCAGTCGACTGGTACTAAGGAGTATGAGAGATGATCCTGGGGGAGAAAGAACGAGTCCCAGGCATGTGGTCAACAGTGATTCTTTATATCAGTGCTTGGTGGATAAAGCGCAGAGACTGACTCTTGTCCTGACACTTAGGATAAATGCCTAGAACTTTCTGAGCCCACATTGCATATATTATGCATGTGTCCATATGTGTATGTGTGTGTATAGTAAGGATTAAATGGCATAATCCTTGGCACATCATCATGGTTTATTAATGGCTATTATTAGTGGAAGGTTACCCTTAGTTCTGTGGTTAAAGGTCAATTATCACATGCTCTGGCTGTCCAGGGGAGCAGGTTCAGTCTGGCTAATGGAGGGACCCCAGGCCACTAAAGAATGTTTCTCTAAAAACTCCTTCTGGCTCCAATGATACTAAATTCCTTTTTGAAAACACATATGGGTATTATTGCTTTTATTAACAATAGTGCAACAGAACAAATGCAGATCCTGGAAGTTATATTATAGGACCCTGAAATTTTTAAACTCAAAATAGCAGGCAGGGCCCCTGAAACCAAGGGATTTGGGGGAAAACTAAGGCAAGAAACAGGTCTTTTGCTTTGTTCTTGCTTTGTATTCCTTTTCGTCGGGGAGGAGCAGAAGTCTCGGTGGCTCTGAGCTTGGGATTCAGTTCAAAGGACGGACGCTGCTGGTGTGTTATCCTGCTCAGTCTGGTTCAGACTCAGGGGGCTGCTCGACGGCTGCAGGGGGGTCTGAAGGCAGATCATTCTGGTAAGTCTGGGGAGGGAGGTTGCATCTGAGTTCAGGTTTCGTACATAGAGGATGTGGAGCCTGGGGAAATGAAGGGGTGTTTCTGAGCAACTCGGGGACAATGAAGCTGGGGACATGGGGTCAAGTTGAGCAAGTGCTGAGGTCAAACCAGGGAAAGGAGGAGAAAGAAAGAGAGGCAAATAGAAATCACAAGGTGCCTGTGTTTCGCTGTAATCTAACATGACTTTCCCCTCTGTAGGCAAAGGGGGGCATATGATGTTAACATTCATTATCATGTCATATTCGATTGACTGCCAGAATTTATTATACTTTCTGCTGTTACACAGTGAATACTGACAAAACCCATTCCCTTGCCCAAGAAAGGTCTCTGCTTTCTAATCTTCACAGAATAACAGGGAGGTGGAAGGCCATCAATACCAGAGTAATGAGTGTCACAATGAGGCCAGGGCTGGGGCACCTTAATTCCAGAAACAGCAGGAAAAGGAGGGAAGAAGAGGTGAGGATAATGAAGCTCTGGGAAGGGGCTGGGCCTCTCGCTGGGTGCAGAGGGTGCAGCTGCAGGGAATCCTTTGCTGTGGGCCGGCAGGGCTGACTGTCCACCACGGGCTTCAGACAACCTTCTGCTAGGTGCTGAGGACAGCAACACCGGAACGAGGAGAAGCCATTTCCACCTTGAAAGATTCCAGCTTACAGGTTCTGAAAACGCATGTTGCCCAAGTTAATTAATTGACTCTAGAGTTATTTATTGGGCACCCCTCTGGGCCAGGCACTGTGCTAAGCTCCTAGGGGTGTGGGAGCCAATGGACACAATTCTTCAGCACATAGCAGTCTGGTGAGAGAAACAGACAATCTAGCAGCTGTTGAACAATGCACTGAATTCTGTAACACAGTGTTATTTTGTCACTTGAATATTTATTAAAACTATTGGTTTAAGACATTGAGCTAGATGCTGGAAATATGAAGATAAATAAAACAGGACTGTTGTCCCCAAGCCTTCCTAAAGAGTGCTGGGAGAGCACAAAGAGGGATCCATTGAGAAGAGGAAGGAAGAGACAGTGCCAAGTAGATTCGGGGGGCCACTAGCCATCAGGCAGATGTGGCTCAAGAAGAGCCACCCACATGTGAAAGGCTCAGAGTAAGACAGAGAAAGTTCCACTGAGGAGCTGCAGCAGGTACTGTGAGTCTCGCGCAGAGGAGTCAGGTCCCTACTTTGAGGTGACATCGGGGCCATGTGTGACCTTAGGGAAGGGGTTCTGTCCAGGCAACATTTGCCTTGTAGCCTGTCCATTTCTCCTTTTGGGGGTCCCTTTCTCATTTCTACCCCACCTCTTGTGTACCCAATTTTTAAAAATGTTTTCTTTGTTTTTAAATTATTTTTAATTGACACATAATAATTGTACATATTTATGGGGTACGGTGTGGTATTTTAATACCTGTGTACAAAATGCAATGATCAAATCATGGTAATTAGCATATCCAACAGCTCAAACTTAAAATATATTTGCATAAGCATTTTCCCCTGCATTAAGTGGTTAAGTGTTAGGTGATAGTTGCTGCTGAGCCCAAGGGGACTTACATGTTGATGGAGACTCTAAAGATGGGAGGCTGCTGCTGGATTTCCCCAGCAACTTGCAAGTTAAATTATCTGCTCACAATCCTTGTCTGCTGGCTGAGCTGAGAACAGAGACAGGGCACTGTGGCTGCTGTGAACTCAGGAAAAGGTACGATGAGAGAAATCAGACTGCCAAAGACCAGAGCTATGTCTTGGCTAGATTCTTTTTTCCTATATTTGGAGAGAGAAAATTCCAGAAAGATGTTTGTTTTTTACATTTATCTCAGCCCTGAAGAACATCATGAAGAGTCTAAAATATCCTTGATAGGGGTCCAGAGACTCAGTGTTTTAAATTCTGAAGGAATAGCTCTCACATGGAAAGCTGAGGGTTTATTTATATTAGAATGATTCACATTTGCTGGAGCCCTGAGGACGGGTCAACTGAGGTAAAGTTATCTTACCAGTTTCCTGTAAACCTAAGGATACATTTGCATCTTTGTTTGTATAAATTAAAACAATCATTTACATACACATTTGCATACTGTACCAACTCTGTGTACATAAGATTAAATGAATTAGTATCTCTGATATGGAAGTTGTATCTAACAAGTACCAACAACGTTGTGTCGTGGAAAGGGCTTAGGCTCTGGAGTCTTTGAAGTAGAGTTGGATCTAAATCCTACAACAGCGGCTTATTGGCGATATGAATTCTCCTTGAATCTCAGTTTCTTCACATGTAACAATTGGTAAGACCATATCTACCTCAACTATCTCTTGTTATCTCTTGAAGCCTCAGATGGTTAAAAATAGATACAACATGCAGAGCACAATGCCCAGCACAAGGAAGGTGTGCAGTGTAAACGTGATCTTCCAGTAGCTCAAGGCCTAGGCCAGAGGGGGAGGAACACAAGGAGCCATCCTTAGCAGGGACTCTGTCTTCCTCAGGTTAGTTCTCCAAAGAAGGGGCTGGGAGACCTGCTGGACAGGGCCTGGGTGCATGGCCTGACTCTCATGACTTTCTAGGATCTGTCACCCTGGTCAGGGTCTCATTCCTCTTCTTAACCAGCTTGGATTCCATGTTCAGAGTTAGACCTGCATGCATCGGGAGCTCTTCCCTTCTTGTGCGCTTGTTGAAGTCCAGCTCTCTGCTTACGTCGTGTGTGTGAACCACGACTAGAACAACTGAAGGCCACTGGAGAACCAACTCACAGCCATGTTAGGCGAGTTGGAATCTCTAGGAAGCAAAAACCAAGATGGTGCTTGAAGTGGGTTTGGGGAGGAAGGACTCCTTTGAAAGATAAAGCTGGGAGGGGGTGGGAGTAGGCAAGTGACACTCTCCGAAGGGAAGGCAGGTCTGACACGTGTGAGAGCACAGGCAGAGCCTTGGCCCATGCTGCGCCTCTGAGAATGTCTTGGCCCACCCAGCGAGGAGCCCTGGTGCAAAGACTGCCCGTAGCAAAGGTCCATGTTGGACCCCTTCCAGGCTCGGTTTTGGGCTGGGGACCACCAAGAAGAGGATGGCCTTGGCTCAAACATCCTGGCAGATCCTGGAGGCACTGTGTAGGGAGGCTGTCAGCTAACTGCTCTTCTCCAGCCGATCCCAAGTTCCTTCTTGCGAGAGGAATCTGAGTGAAACATCCCTTTGGTGACTATCCGTGACTACCAGGGTTCCTTTAAATTAAGACCAAAAATATAAAATGGGCCCTCAGCACTGCTGGTCAATCCTGCCACATTCCCTTTTCGATTCTCCTCCCTCTGAGATGATTCTTTCACATCTTCTCTTCTCAGGTCAAGGTTCTCCCTCTCCTCCCTTTTCTACTCTCAGATAATTTCATACTTCATTTCATGGAGACAATGGAAACAGTCAGAAACGATCCGCGACTCTAACTCTGCCACCTGCGCCTGTTCCCACACGCCCTGCCTTCCTGCCCCTGTGGTGATGAGCTGGGCCTGCTCCCACCCAAAGCCCACCCTCCCTGCGAGCGGAGCCCTCTCTCCTGATTGCTCAGGAGTCCTGCTCCCTGTCCGTCCTCCCCGTCCCAGCACAGAGACATCTAGGGATCGCCATGGGGTCACAGCTTACGCCTCCATTCCTCGTGGGTGCTGCTCTGTGAGATGCCTGTCCACACCCCATTTTTGCACTTCCAAATTTTTCTCAATCTCATTCCAGTTAGGATTTTGTCTCTACCAAACTAGTGAGATTGTTTTGTGAAGGTCATCGCAGACTACTTCTTTGAGTTCTTTGACCTCCCAGATACATTTTGCTTTTTTTTTTGTCTCCTTTTTGAAGCACTTCCCTCAGTTGGTTTCTGAGACTCTGCTCTCGGTTTTTCTACTCCTCACTGCTCACTCCTTAGTTTCTGTCTTAATCTGTTCAGGCTGCTACAGCAAATACCTGGGTATTTTTTAAAGTGGGCAGCTTATGAACAACTGACATTAATTTCCCACAGTTCTGGAGTCCAGGGTCCTGAGATCAGGTGCCAGTGGATTCGGATTCGGTACCTGGCGAAGGCCCTGCTTCCTGGCCCGCAGGTGGCGTCTCCTCACTGCATCCTCCTGTGGTGGGAGGGGCGGGGCACCCTCTGGGGCCTCTGTATAAATAAGGGCTCTGCTTCCATTCACAGGGCTGCACCCTCAGGACCTATTCGCCTCCCAGAGGCCCCATCTCCTAATCCATCACCTTGGGGGAGAGGATTTCAATGTATGAATTTTGAGAGACACAAACATTCAGATGATAGCAGTGTCCATTCCCAGTTTCTTCTGATCTCCACAATGTCTTAAATTGAGTACAACAGCGATTGATTTTTATACCTCAATCCCATATAAATTTGCTTCTGAGATCAGATCGTGTACTTCCGTGTCTTTAAATAACCCCTAGTTACTGACATCTTTCATCTCTAGCCTCATCCTCTCTGTTTAACTGCGGAATGGAGCATTCAGCTATCTCCACTTGGACATTTAATAGACATTTGAAAATCGACAACTCTGAAACAGAATTCTTCATTCCTGCCCTTCCCCTTAACCTCCCTCTTTCCCACTTACCCAGGTATTTAGACAAAAACTCTTGCAGGCACCCTGGACTCCTCTTTCACGCCCCACATCCAAACTATCAGCAAATGATCTAGGCTTGACCTTCGACATGTATGTAGGATGTGATTCCCTTTTCCTTCAGCGCCACCCTCTACTCCAGGCCACCAGCAGGTATGCTCACACTACTGAGACAGCCTTCTCACTAATCTCCCTTCCACGCTCTCGTCCCCAGGCTCCATTCTTCACGCAGCAGCAGGTCACTCTTCTGCTAGCAAGCCTCTGATGGTTATCACACATTCAGCGTTCTGGTTATAAACCATCCCTACATTTAGTGGCTTAAAACAGCAACCATTTTTATTATATTGCATGACTTGTGGATCAGGAGTCCAGCCAAGGCTAAGCGAGGTGATTCTGCGTGCCATCAACTAGGGTCACTCAGTAGGATTCAGTTTCAGACTAGCCTGGCCTGAAGGGTTCCAGATGACTTCATTCTCACACCTGGCACCTTGGCAGAGGATTGAAAGGCTGGAATCCACTGGGCCCAGCTGGGCCCCTCTCCATGGTTTCTCCGTATTATCTGTCCAGCAGGACTTCTGCCTGGTTTCTAAGGGCTCCCAGAGACCAGAGTGAAAGCTGGCACTTCTCCCAAAGCCTAGGTCCAGAACAGGCCCAGCATCACTTCTGCCGTCGTCCATGGGGCAAGGCTGTCGCAGGCCAGCCCAGATCCAAGGGGAGGGGAAACACACCTCTTCTCTCAATGGGAGCGGTAACAAAGGATTTGTGGCTACCTCGTATCCACCAAATTAAAAATACAATTGTGTGTCACTAAAAACAAAAGAAATTCACTCTCTCATATTTCCGGAGGCCCTGAGTCCTAAATCGAGTTGTCAGGAGGGCGGCACTCCCTCCAGAGGCTTCGGGGAAGAATCTGCCTTTGCCTTGCCTGGCTTCTGGGGGCTCCCATGTTCCTTGGCCTGTGGCTGTGTAATTTCCATTTCTGCCTCCACCTGCTCTTTCCTGTGTCTGTCCTCTGTGTGGCTTTTCTAAGGAAATGTGTCACTGGGTTCGGGGCCCACATGGATAACCCAGGACGAGTGAGTTTCATCTCGAAGTCCTTAATTACATTTGCAAAAACTCTTTTCCCACATACGATCATATTCAGAGGGTCTGGACTTTAGAATGTAGACATATCTTTTGAGTGGTCTACCATTTAAGCCACCACAATTTGTCCAGAAAGAATCTGGATCTAAGATTCCAGGGGCCGGGGGGGGGGGTGCAGTCTGATCCCACAGGAGCTGCAGCCTCTCGTGTCCTCGTGAGCTTCTTTTCCATGGAGCACTGTGCCTGGCATCTGGCCTCTGTCACCCTTCCGACTGCATTTCTTCTGCTTCTTTTTTTGCAGTCATCCTGGCTTCCTTGTTTTTGAATATTTTTCCAATAGAAGACATTTATACTTGCTAGATAATCCCCAAAGCATTCACACAAATCTCTTCCCCCTTTTTCATTCAAAGGCCACTGTTCAGAGAGCTCCTAGCCCTGGACCCCACACACCTGCTTTCATAGTCCTCGTCATCACCTGACCTAACCTTACCTGTGATTTGCTTATTCTTTGTCTTTCCATTAGAATGGTGGGTTTTTGTTTGTTCGTTTGTTTTGCTCACCACTGAAACTTCACCCCCAGAAGAGTACTGGGTACTTAGAAGGTCCTCAGAAAAGTCTGTTAAACATTGAGGAAATCAAGTAACTCCTTGTCTTCAAGGAGCTTAGCAGGGACACAAGGAGACCAGGTAGCAATACAGTTACCATTATCCTCCCAGGCTGCCCGTTAGAAATGGTTCAACTTGACTCTTTTTATTTGCTATAATTGCCTGTGAGAATCAGGAGAAAGAAAGTATCAAAACTTGTGATAGAAATGTGGCTCTGGAGGGCTTCTCTCCACGCGCTAAGGCTGGCTGCCCCAGTGTCCTCTGTTGGGCTTAAGTACATCAATGAGGTCGGAGTCTAAGCAGGGGAGAGAGTTTGGGGTTTACAAATGCTCTTGTTTTGCAGTGATGGGGTGTGGGCTGGGGTGGAATGTTCAGTTAGAGCGAATCCTTCCTACTGAGAATTCCAGGGTGAAAATGAGTTTAAAATACCATGGATCTGTCATGCCAGCAGGTCATTTTATTCTTCATTAAATTCCCAGCACAGAGCTGGTGACTGTCACGTAATATGCACTCAATAAATATTAGTAAAATAATGAATTCTATTGGGGATCATATATGTGGCATCTGCTACATTCAAATGTGACACTTGATGCTGCTGACAGAACTCTGGCCAACTCTAAGTACCGCTTACAGGGTGGGCTGTGGGCCAGAGAGTACAGGGGTGTCCTGGAGACGCTCACGGCCCGTCCTGCCTGCACCTCTGCAAGGTGGTTACGACTGCTGTGGCTGAGAGCTGCAGACAGCACATGAGCTGCAAAAGCACGATGGCCACCTTAGCACTCGGGGTGTTTTCCAGAATCGGTGGATCTAGGTAAGCCAGGGAACCCGGCTGGGTCTCGGGAGGAAGCAGAGCTAGCATGCAAAATGCTGGTGGGATCCCCTCCAGCCTACATCTTAGCTTCTCCCTGCTGCGTGTTGGCTTCTTTCTCTTACACTGGGTATCCATTTCTTGCACATGGCCAAAGACATGGCCACAAACACCATTCGAGATTTATGGCTTTAGTGAAAGAGGGAGGGGCATATGCCTCTCATAGCCTCTTCCTTGGAAACAGAAGGGAAGGCAATTAGTAGTCCAAGGGGTTCTAGCGGTCACCCTGAGCGAATCCACGGAGGTCAGAGGGTGGGACCACGTAAGACACAGCGTCTCATGAGAAGCTGTATGAGCTGGGGGAGGGAAAGCTGGTTCCCCGAGAAGGGCAGAGCACTGTTGTGCAGACATCCATCGTTGCCTGCCACAGCACCCGGGTTAGGCGAGGCTATCCCCGACACGGTGCCTCCTGAGAGACAGTAGCTGTGACTGCCTCCACACTGAGAGACAGTAGCTGTGTCTGACTCCACACGGCCTCACCTGTTGATACATGATCATCTCTTTGCCCAAGGGCAACTCATCCCTGTCCTCCATAACTATGAGCCAGCTCAGAAGGAAATACTGGGCCAGATCAGACCACTTTCTGGGAAATTTAGAGCCAGGAAGCTTGGAGGCTGACAGAGCTGGCAGTGGGGCAGAGGATGAAATGGCGTTTTGGGAGGTGACACCAGGTAGATTTGGGCTCAACAGGACAGTAAAGCCACGTGCAGCCAGAGCTGTGAGGAAGCAGGAGCTGTACAGAAGCAAAGGAAGGTGCTCAGTGGCATGGGACTGGAACAACAGACAGAAGCCACCTGTCATGACAGAGGCAGGGGTGAGGGAGGGGAGGGCTGAGAGATGTGACCCCCTCAAGTGCCTCCTAGGATCCTGCTGGTGTTCTAGTCTCAGTCCCCTGCAGCCTCAGAATAAACTCCTTCCGGTGAGTAAGGTCCGGTAGGTTTCCTCAGAACCAAACAAGTTGAAGGAGAAGAGTGTCCTTATCAGTTCCTGTCCCCAGATCCCTGGCTTGTGCCCCGCCCCTGCTCAGGGCGGGTTCTGGAGCGCAGACTGGGTGTCATGGTGAACGTCCCCCATTTCACAAATGAGGAAGCCGGCGGCTGTGTAGTTAGGTGTCGGGCTGAGGGCAGACTGCGGGCGAAAAATTCCAAGCCGGGCCCTTTGACTGGATGCCAACGCCTTTCCATTTCTTCGCAGCGCCCTCACCTTTGGTCACCTGCACCGAAGCAGATGGGGTCCTAGGACTCCATCTAACAGAGCAAATAGGATAGCATTCATTATATAAATATACAATCCTACAGAGAGAAGTACACTTTCTCTTTGGTATTAGTGAAAGGGGCTGTCTGCATTACAAAGTTTAAATTTACCTGCTATGTGTGAAACACACATAGAGACACACACAAAACTTAAGAAGAAAAAAATATGTAGTTCTACATTAAATCATTATTCTCTCTGAAAACATGTTTTTATTGCAATAATTTCCCCCCAGTAATTGATTGAATAACTTTAATATTAGCAAGAATATGATTTTTAAAATTTAGCTTCTTATCTAAATTTTACTATATAATTTAAATTCAGCAATTATTGCTTCATCAGTACCTGCAGTGGGTTGAATGGCCCCCACAAAGGTAAGGCCCTGTCTTCATCGCCAGAACCTGTGACTGTGGCCGTATTTGGAAAAAGGATCTTTTCAGGTGTAATTAAGTTACAGGCCTTGAGATGAGGTCATCCTGATTGTCTGGGTGGGTCCTGTGACAATGGCAAGTGTCCTCCCAGGAGACAGACAGAAGACGCAGCCCAAGAGAAAAGGCCCTGTGACGGCAGAGGGAGAGACTGGACCGCGGCCCACGCCGGCCATGCCTGGGGCCATGCGAAGCCGTAGGAGACAAGGAAGGCTTCCCCCCCACCAGAGCCTCAAGAGGGAGCTCAGACCCGTTGACATCGCGGTTTCAGACTTCTGACCTCTAGAACTTTGAAAGAATAAATGTCTGTTGTCTAAAGCCACATGGTCTGTGCTAATTTGCCGTGGCAGCCACAAGGAACTAACACAGTACCCGTCTTTTAAGAAAAACCTTCACTTTCTTTCATTTTTTTTTTTTTTTGAGAACCTTTACTTTCTTTTGCCTTCATTTCCTCAAGATAATCCATAATATTTGCTTTGTGACTTGGTCATGTTTTTTACAAGCATTTATTGAGTATTTAGTATATTTCAGGCATTATGGTGAGTGCTTCACTGGCTTATATTGTTTAAATGTTACACAAATTTCTGAGTTTATAACATTCTTCTCCTCCTTTTAGGTGCAGGAAGCCTTAGAGAGGTTACACTGTTTTCCAGCAATCACAGAGCTGGACAGTGGAATGATTGGGATCTGAGCACGGCCCGTCTGTGTCAAGAACACCCAGTGTCGCTGTGCAGGATTTGTTTTGAATGGGAAGCCCTAGTCTAGCTGCTTAAGGCTTTAGAGACTTAGTCATTTCAGAAAACCAAAGTTTGCCCCTGTGGCTAGTTACTTGTTGGCCTGAACTAATCTGCATGGGGTGTTACCTGTTTTGTGTCCCTTGCATCCCAGTGCCCAAAACAGCCTCCTCCCTCTGTGCACCTTCTCTGGGCATCTCGACTTCTGTTCCGCTCACATCTGCATCCAGGCCCGTCTTCCAGTCTGAAATGACATGAGAGGTACCAGTGGAGATGATTCCAACGTGACACACCCCGAGCATCTCTTTCCAGCTAGGTTAAGGTTGCAAAGCAGCAACCGGTCTCATAACTACTCTATGAAGTCCCTCTTCTCAACTCACAGAGAGAATTAACATTAGTACTTTTTGCATAAAGTACCAGGAATCATCACCTAGATTCTTCAGTTAACAACTGCTGGCGATTGTATTAAAGGATTAGGGTTAGTCTTTCTCTTTCTCTCCCTTAAATCTATTGAACACTGAAAACAGAATTTGAGTAAAGAAAAGCATTTGTCAAACACTCTTACACTGTAGTTGTCTTACAACAAATTTGGCTGGTTAGGGCTAGACCTTAACTGATAATTTTCTTGGCATAAGACGTTAGTTCTTGATCTAAGTTGATAGGAAAGTAAACAGAGCAATTAAACTTGACCACCCTTCCCTGACGCTACCAGATTTATTCGTGTAGTTGTGCTGTCTAGCGGTCCCTTGGCTGTGCATGTCATTAGCAGTCCCCTTTCTGCCAACCCCTCACAAGTGATGTAAGACATTGGAAGACGATCTAACAATCTCCTAAGCATTGAAGAAGCAGGAGAGGAGAGTAGACATCATGGCCGATGCTAACTTTAAATTAAAAACACCATTCCTAACATGCACACACACCCCAGAATTTTTTTAAAAAGTGCCTATCTAGTGGGGATTATTTATGTAAATGCTTAAGAATGGGCCTAAAGATATTTTTCTTCTCAGCAGCCTTTTCAGCAGTTTCTATCTTTTTCATCTGTTTTCATCTAAGCTGCACTTTAACGTCTTTTAACTGTATAGTTTTATGTGTCACCACTGATGCTAGTCGCCAGATAAATACAGCAGAGTGCTGGCATAGATCTTCTTTACGAGGTATATATATACAAAGTTGCTTCTGCATTTGTACACGTGCTCCATATTTTTGGAACCTGAAGCTGACAGGAGAAATAATAAACCAACTTTGTAAAGTAACATATTCCCAATAGTTTAAGGCATTGAAGAAATCTTGGCAACCCTCCTTATTATGATGTATAGACAGCATTCATTCAGCAGCAAACATTTATTTGTCGTTACCAAGTTCTAGGCACTCCGTGAGGCATTAGGGATCCCACCATGGCTAAAATATGGGCCCTGCTTGAGACTTTTAGGGTCTTGAGAGGGAGGCCTGGATACAAATGAAAGCAAAAAAAAAACAATGCAATAATTTAAATAATTTAAATCTTGGGAGCACAGAGGGGAACACAACCAACATTTTTTAGGAGTAGGGTCAGAAAAGTCTTCAGAGCACAACCAAATTCAGCAGCTTCCTGAGAAACAAAGTGTTAATTGAGGTAGATTGCGAGCTGAAAATAGCACTTATTCTACTTCAAAAAAAAAAAAAAAAAAAAAAGGACAGTAAGTGGGTAACAAATTGCTCCATGTTTATGTCTTCTTTAAGAAATGGAAATATTATAAACCATCATGAACAATTTTTCTTGCTTGCCAAAGTATCCCCCTAGCTCATGTGAGGGAAGGAAATAACGAACAGTAGCCGTGCTAGCTGCCTTCAAATATTTGAGGTGCTGTCATGTGGAGAAAGAATAACCCCTGCTCAGAGATACTCCACAGGGGCGAGGCTGGGACCCAAAGGCACTATTAATATTAACAAGGAAGCAGATTTTAGCTTCCTGTGAGAAAGACAGCTGTTTCCCATGGAACTGCCTGCCTTGTGGGGCAGTGAGTTCTGCATCACCAGGAGCATTCAAGCCAAGCTAGATGGTCATATCTGGGGGAATAACCAAGTTCGGGTTTCTTCTAACCCCATAGGTTCTTCATTGTGCATGTGCGCTGGTATAGGGAGCAGAAGCATGTTTTGGGGGAAAGGGCGAGGCAGCAAGGCACAGCAGTGGGGTTTAGGACAAAAGAGTCTTGCTTCTTCCCTGAGATCTCCAAGTGGAATAGTTCTACCTATTATCCACTCAAACTTCTTCAAGCCTTGGGAGGGAAAAAGGTATGAATATCATCACTCCAATCCTATACAGGAAGAAGCCTCCAAAACACAGCAAGGATAACAACTATCTCCCATCAAGCTAGGAACACAGGCTTACTTCATTATGAGGTGGTGTGGGCTTGCAGATTCTCAGAAGAAAGGGAGGCAGAAGGGCAAAGTAGTGTTTATTTATAAAGTCAGATTTTACATACAGTGCCCGCCAAGGATTTAGTGCGGCGCTTCAAGTGAATAAATCCCTCCAGTGTCAGAGACATAAGACGTTGTCAAGCTGCCTGTGAGACAATGTGATCATAAAGTCTCAGAACTGAAATACCTCCAGCCACCTTGGTAAGAAAATAATCCTCTCTCAAGTGATGCTTTGAAGTTTAATGGAGTTGCTCCCTACCCAGTAAATGAAACCCGGTGTTGTTCAGAGACAGTGGTGTGCTGCCGCCAGGGGAGGGATGCTTCTGTCTCTCTCGCTCTGAGTCCTCCCCAGGCTGACCCCAATCCGCTTTCATAGCTCCATTTCCCATAACTGTCCTACACGAAACGTGTGCCGCAGCCAAACCATCTGCTCAGCCTGCCCAGGAAAGCCACGGAGAAGAGTCAAAGCCGGGGGGACTTCCCCGGGCTTGACAGGGAGTGCTCTCCTCTCGTGAACATGAGTCTGGCTGAACGGGCAGGACAGAGTTAAAACAAAAGCCAGGCTGGATTTGGTTAGAGAGCCAGAGTCAGACCCAAGAATCAGCTCTGCATCTGGCCAGGGGAGTAGGAGCAGAAGCCTAGTAAAACTGCCCATCCCCACAATGAGACCCTGGGAATGTCACTCTTGAGTCCAGGTGGGTACTGAGAATAGGGTAGGAAGAGCACGGTGGCTAGTCCCAGGTCGGGAAAGGAGTCTTGGAAGCTGAAGTCTGGGAATCAGCCAGCCTGGGGCCAAGGGAGTCACAGGATTTACCCCCAGAGAGAGGAGTTTCCCTGAAAGATCTTGCCACCCATTTCAATGTGGCATCCACCTAGACGGGGCTAAGTCTCATTAAGACGACTTTGGAGCAGAAGGGAAGGGCACACCCAGTCTTATCGCTTCTGTGTGCCAGAATCTTAATTCCAATCATCAGGGAAGATCTGACCTCGTGGACCTGACATTTAGATACAACAGCCACGGAGATTCCTCGACGCGGAGCTCTTCAGTGAAGGAGACAAAAGGATTTAAGTGTGACAGAACTCACAACATGTAATGAGAACTGTCCACAGTTCATTTTTCATTGCACCGTAGAGCAAAGGGAATGCAGCCAGTGCTGAGGTAGGCATTCAGCTTCTTTTCAGTAAGAAATGGATGATAATCCTCACTGCAGTTTGACCCATTTGGTTTTGATACAGTCCAGACTGTACCAGACCCCTCTGGAGCATTACCCATATTGCACTTAACTCGAAATATCTGTGCTGGTAAAAATACTCCTTGCTAGAGGAGCTTATTCACCAACACACTTTTTCCAAAGGACAGCTTTTTAAGGCCTGGGTCATTATTAGTTGAGTTCTATGGAGAGCTGCACTTTCCCCTAATATGTTCCTCAGATAGCTGGCTGTGATCGACATGTCCTTGAGGGTCACTCTGACTCCTCTCTAAGACAGATGAGGTAGGAATCAGATCATAGGTTGTCAGACCAAGGCAGAGGCTGAACCCACTGTGTGAGCTTGACACTGTGAACAGTGGGGGTCACTGAGGACTAATGAGCAGGGTTGTAGACAGTTTAGGAAGCAGAGCATGGAGGGAGGGTGGCAGAGAACCTGAATGCCAGGACCCCAGGGGTTGCAATCTTATTCTCTCTCTCAAGGCTGGGCTCATTTTATCCTCCAACAGGCAGATGGTTTCCCAGGCAGAGCAGGGTGCTGGGCGTGGGTGCCCACTGTGCCCACAGTGCACAGACATAGGGAGATGATTCTCAAATACTTGCATTTGGAGGTTTCAAGTAGAAATTAACAAAGACAGATTTTGAAAGTACAGGAGTTCTTGGTGATGAGAATGAAGTCAGTCTCATTTCTAGAAATCTGGATAAAAACAAATCATTACATAGAAAATCAAGTTTTGCCCTTTATTTGCCTGGCAACTGATGCTTTCTGACTCAAATCCAGTAGAATTCTTTGGCCTTCTGGAGCCTGTAAAACTTCACATTTCTATTAATAGTAAGAGAAATGGAGAAAGTGGCTTAATACAAAACTTAGTTCCCTTGCTGAGAGGTCCAGATGCCCTTTTATGAGAAATGAGTTAGGTGGAAGAGCACTAGATAGTTCTTGGAGGCAGTTTGTCCTTTTTTTTTTTTATGACTGTCAGTGTAAGATTATGAGGGCAGGACAGGGGCAAGTGAGTTGCAAAGTGAAGATGAATTTCTGTCAAAACTGGGAGATATGGGGGGGACCCTCAGACAAAGGTGATCTGGGGTCGGTTATGGAGGTGGATACTTCTTGGATAAATAAGTAGAGTCCTTTGGTTGATGGAAAGCAGGGCATTCGTGAGTATACGAATGACTGTAAAACTGGATTGTCAACCTTGATATGGGTGGTGTCAGTAATAGAACACATTAACCAGGGAACAGGGTCGGTTAGGGTTTGGCAAAGATTGGAGTAGATTTTTCAGATTTTCCAGATTCTCTTTTGGCACAAACGGAGCTTCACAGATACCTGGGTACTTTGGTGTTTTGATAAATCATCACCAATTACCTGCACCTGAAATACCATTATAAAGGGTGGATTGGAACTAGTGAGGCCAAGGGCAGGTCGTAATAACGAGTTAGCTCTGAAATACCCCTGGAGAGAGAACACTGTGTTCCAAAGCCCAAGAGCAAAAAAGAGTGTAGTGCCTTCATTACACTGAAGGTAATTTAATGTTACACGGCAAAGAAAGAGGACTCATGAGGAATAGGTTCATGGAAAGCCTTGTGTATCTTTTTAGAGAATTTAGGCAATGAAGACCTTCAAAGAGAACTAGAGAATAATGATACAAAGTTTGATGAGGGAGTTCTGTGGAATGATACAGACAAGAGATGATGAATATCTGAGTATCTGAGCTAAGGCCTTGGCTGCAGGCATGGAGAAGACGAGATAAAGTCAAAAAATAGAAAGTAAAATTGGCCTGACTTGGGCATGCATGAATATGAAAAGTTTGTGAGAGCGCACACAAGGATAACTGCCAGGTTTCTGGTTTGGGTGGGGGGGCCCGCCACAGTAGATGGCGGAACGATCATCATGATAGGGAAACCAGGCAAAGGAGAAGGTTTCGGGAAAAGAGGGTCACCTATTTTTAGATAGCTGAGTATGAGGTATTGTGAGGCAAGCAAGGAAAGATACCCATATGAAAGTCTGGTGAGAAGTCAAGGGTGGAGACTTGGATTTGGAGACATTAACTTATGGGTGACAATTAAGGTAATGAAGTGGATGTATTGGCTTAGGGAAAGCCTTAAGCACACAGAACACAGAACACCTTGGGCCTATCATGTTCAAGGGTTCTGGGCCTGGGAGCGTCATTCCCTCCCCATTTGGACAGCTGGGCCAGGTGCCGAGTCAGCAGTGCTGGCTTGATGCCACTGAACTGCTGACACCAGCAGCGAGACCCCAGAGTCTTCTCCTTTTTAATTATGCCATTTCTTTAAAAAGGAGGCTCCCAATGTTATGTGGTTGAGTAGATGTTCCCTGCCCCCCTCTCGATTCTCCTATAAATGTGTAGCACAATACAGATTTTTACAGAGAGGTGGGCTATCTGTCCTGGACCCCCTTCCACATGCCCAGCCATGTCAAGCCTAGACAGAGATCTTTGTGGGTGAGAACCAAGGCTGTGTGCACTTTGCCAATTTCCATCATAGGTCTTTCCTCAGTAACTTTTTTTTTTTTTTACCTTTTCAGTACCTGACACTGGTGGGTAGCAGTGGGGTGGTATGTGTGCATGTGTGTGTGTATGTGTGTGCGTGTCTGTGTGTGTCTGTGCTCCCTTGGCATGACATCCGTTCTTACTAAATTTGGAGGAAGTAGATTTGGCCAATGAAATGACCTGAGAGCCAAGGTCCTGGCTAATATACCCTGGAGGCTCACTGGGAATTAGCTTGAAAGAATAGGAGCATGTCGGTTTATTCCAACCAGAAATCTCTGCAGGATTTTATGTGAGGGAATGACATGGTATTCAAATTTCTTTTGGAGTATTGGCATGAAATTTCACGATAAAAATAAAAGCCAGAGCGTTCAAGACTATCTTTGAAAGGAGAGACTCATGGCATGGTGGGGAAGGGCTCCTGAAACATAGGACTCTTATTCTGTGTCTAGAAACTCCTTTTTGTAAGTTTCTTCTTGACTTCCATCACCTTGGCCAAATCAGTTTTCCCTCTAAGACCTTTCCTTATATACTATGTCCATATGCCCCTGAGACAAAGTCCAATGTTCTCATCCATTATTTCAAAATTTTATGAACATTCAATAATTCAAATATAACTTCATTAAAATTCAGATTTTCTAAATGACAACTATTTTCTAGCAAATAATTGTTGAGTATTTACTCCATGCAGGGAATTATCTTGGGTGCATTACATGCACTAACTTATTCTATTTTTACTACAGCCTTATGAGGTAAATCCTGGGATTATCCTCATTTTAAAGGTAATGAAGGAAGCAGAGGAAGAGTGAATAAATTCTCAAAGATTACTCAGCTAATTAGCGGTAGAGTCAAGTTATGAATGAAAGCAGTTTGCCTGCAGGGCTCTTGCTCTTAACTGCTCTGCCATACAGCCCCCTAGTACTAGAGAGAATTAACACGGATCTAAGGCATGGTGCTGTCTATGGCTTGTCCTCGTAGGTTCCCAGTGCTCTCTCCATAGTCAAAGACATGTGGGTAGGAATGACCCCTTCTCCGCTCCTAGACTCATCCCTTGTTCTAGATACCAGCTCACTGCCTCTGGCCTACTTTCTGCGTTCTGGAGTCCTGCCTGAGGCATCTGCTCTGTCTGAGAGCTTGTCAACAAGAATTACGTCCTTTTCTGCATCAAGCCTATCTCCATGAAGAGCAGGTTCCAGCTCTGCATCTCCATCAACAGGGCAAATGCAAAGTACGTACAGGGATTGCCCACTTGTGCCACTATCGTGGATGTTGCTGTGTGCAGTGGTGATTCCTGACTCCTCTGATAGAACTCACACTGTCTTACTTTTTTTGTTGTTTTTGATCATAATCTTTCATTGATTTAATCTCAGTGCCTGCTGTAGTCTCCTCTGGGTAGAATGTAAGTGCCTTGAAGACCAGTGATTTGTTCTCTGTTTCTGTAGCACGGAACACACACTTGTACGTAGTGGGCTTGCACGTAGTGGGCTCACACGAGCTATGTATTCAGTGGCTGAGTGAGTGCATGAGTAAACTTAGTGTAGTTCAACCCTAGTTTTCAGCATGCAGTCTTCTGCCCTCGTGTCCCCCTCTCAAAACTTCCTCAGTTTTTTTAATTTGTTGAACACTTTTAAAAACAGGTCACACAATTTAGTGGTAACTTAATATATCCTTCCAGAATCTTCTATTAATTAACTTAGTGATTTAACAACACTGGACTTTATTGTCATTTTATAGTGCTTTGCTAATACTTCATTTTTATTCTCATTTCATTTCCCTACCCCCTAATCTGAAATAATTTTTTACTATCTTCCAAGCAGCACTTTTTATCCCTCGTGATCAATATTAATTTCATTCTAAGATCATATTTTGAGATGGAGCTGTTTGCTTGGTTCAAGTTTGGAGATCAAGAAGTAGTTTGTAGACTCTATGTTTTCAAAGAAAATTTCTTATTAAGATAATTATCTGGCAGGCTAGCAGGATAATTTAAATCACATTGTTGCAGAACGCATTTCTGCTTCAAGGTGACTCGGTCACTCTTCGAGAGAGACTGTCACAGCTTGCGAGAAGCCAGCGTCGAGGAGGAAAGGGAAAGGAATCCAACAGGCAGGTGGCGTTCACCCCATTGCCCTGGGTTTCTGCACAGTTGGCACGCCTGGGCTGGCGTTGGAGGCAGAAGCCCATCTCTCCAAGCTCTCGGAAGCATTTGACACGCTGTATGGAGTGAATATTCTAGGAACAAAGCCATCAGTGGGAAAGGGCCAACAAGAGAAAAAGATGGGAGAGAGCCGGCCAAGAGATATCAAAAGGTAACATTCAGGAGAATTGCAGTGATCTGAAAACCCTTCTTTGGATATTTGTGAGAAATGTTTGCTCTGAATTCCAAGTACTTTGTCAATGCAAGACACTCTATTTGTCATGAAACTTGAAAAGGTTTCAGTAGAATTTTTTTTATTAAGACAAATAATAGGATTAACTTGTTCATCATTTAAAAAGCCAAGAGGTTGCTATACAACTGCAGAACAGGAGCGAAATAAAAAATCATTTCTGTTCTTTCTGGAATCAACATTTCTGAAAGTTCAGAATGAGTCTTTCTTTTCTTGGCTTTGATTTATTTATTTTTGGGGAAGTCAGGAGAATGTTATCAATTGAATAATTATGCAGAGTCACATGGGGAAATGCAGAAAATGGACAAAACTCTTTTAAAAAGTATACAGCATTAGGGCTTATTTAAAAAGGAGGCCTCTGACTTCTAAATATATTCATGAGATGATGGAGCTAGAGGCAGAATGAGCGTCCACAGGGTGAGAATGAGCCTTTGTCTATTTTCCTCATGTTTGCACATCACTTTTTTTCCCCCCTTCTCTGTTATAAACAGCTAAACGAAAACTGTTCTAGCATCCTTTCTCTTTCTCTCTCCCTCTTTTTCCTTTTCTCTCCTTCCTCTATCTTCCATATCTTCTCTTTTTCTATCACTCTTTCTCTCCCTTGTTCAATGTTCTTTCCTGATTTCTCTGCCAGCTGTCTCCCAGAATGCACATTGACTTTTAAAATGACATTATTTTCTCCAGGCTTTATTTTCTTTTGGGTGAGTTCACGTATTTAAACACTCAGACTTAGCGCAGTAGGTACCTACTAAATATATGTTGTTTCATTCCTATGAAGGTTCTGAGTGGTATATTTTGTATTTTCATTTCCATTATTTAGTTTGATTCTTTAAAAGCACCCTGGGAAGGAGGTAGAAAGTAGCTTCCTCAGTTTTCTAGATGGGGAAACTCAAATATTCCTGCAATGCTCAGCCTTCCTTGTCTAGTAAGAGGAAGATTTTGGAACCCCAGCCACGTCTTTCTATTCCAAGCCTGTTGTTTCGTTCACCCTTCTCAGCTCCCCTGGAATTCTGCAGTAGTCTCTTAAATCGTCTCCCACTTCTTTTACTCTTGCTGCTCTGCAATTTGCTTTCCAGGCAGAAGCCCAAGTGGCCTTTTTAAACTGTATATCTGATGTTGCCATACCATGGCATAAAAGCCTTCACATCACTCATGGATGAAGACCAATGTATTTGACCTGCCAAAGGCCCTGCGTGGTCCGGCCCTGGCGCCTGCCTCCTGGGCTTACTCTTGCCCTTTGCTTCCCTCTCTCTCCACTGCAAGCACATTGCAGCTCTTCCAGAATCTTGGTTTGCTCTGCTCCTCCCACCATAGGCTCTTTGTTCCTCTGCATGAGATGATTTTTTCCTTCCCCTTCTGCTTTCAGATATTGGCATAAGCATTGATTCTTTCAAAATCTCTGACTACCTTTCCCTCCACCTCCAGGTCAGATCCTTCTCTTCTTTTGTCTCAGGGAACATTAGAAATTTTACCTTCATTGTGTGAAATATTACATACATTTATACATTACGCATGTGTTTGGTTAGTATTTATCTCCTCCAATAGACTTTAAGCTCCATGAGACCAGAGGTTATATCTTTATTTGCTCATAATTATATCCCAGTAGATGCTCAAAATGTATTTATTGAACCATACCAGTAATAATATTAATAAAATTGAATTCTGCAGGGGCAAGGAAATACAGTTTTGCTATGTGATTCACCATGGGAAGGTATGACTTTGGGGTCTTGTCACTTTAACAATTTCTTTAAAACACAATTATTAAGTATGAAACACAATCATTAAGTATGAAAATTGAGGGCAGTTCAAGATAACCCTGAAAGCTAAGAGAAACCATTAAAAAAGGCAGTAGGACACAAGTAGATAGAGAGTGTCAGATGCTATGACTGGGTGAAGTCTTTCCTGGTCAAGTCAGGTCCAGCTGGGTGCTCCCTGCTCTTTCCCCCTGACCACCTTGTATAGTCCTAATTGTTAAAGGACTGTCCTCCCAACTCAACTCTGAATGTTGCCACTTGGGGCAAGGATCATGCTGTCATTCTATCTGCCTGTCTACCTCCTCACATGATTTCCAACATGGCAGGAATCTAACTAATATTTGTTGAATGAGTGAATTTGCACTTCTTAAGGAAAGCCAGACTATACCTATACACAGTCAGAAGAACTGACCCACCTAGTGTTGGGTAAGGGCTGAAAGAATTTTAATGGATTGATCACAAGCCAACTGGGAGTCGGTTGCAACATTCTTTGGTTCTATCTTCCATCTGCGATACATCTGATTCACTGAAGAGTGATGAGAAATAAGTCTTAAGATTCTCACCAGTCTTACTGTTATCGTCTCAGATTCCATTTCATTTTTCCACAGAAGACTTATGGTTGGCAAAAAAACAAACAAAAAAAAATGGTGGGCTTTGTTTTCATACAAATCTTGGTTCCAACTCTTGTCACTTGTTGGGTCTGTGACCTCGGGCCATTCACCTGGGCATCAGATTTCTCACTATGGATAGAGATAATAAGATCTTCTTCAGTCTGTCACGTGGCTTATGAGACAGGCACAGAGTTCACTGCCCTGGGAGTGTTCCCAGCCTCTCCTTTCCCTTCCCTGTCCAGCCCCAACCCACTAAAGAAAATGGTCTTTCTGCTGGTGGCAGGCACAGCTTCCCTTCCTCCTTCATCCTAATGGGAATCCAGGCTTTGACAGCTGGTTCTGCAGTTTTTGTGATTGTAGAATCAAGTGAATGAGTAGAGAGAGACTTGAATAGGTGAGAGGTAGCAAGGAAGAGACAAAAGACCTGGGCCTCCTGGCAGGGGCTCCAGAGAAGGGCTCCAAGGTAGCTGTGGGGCAGGAGAGAGACAGAGTGGAGTCAAGGTTGTTTGTTTGTTTTTAGGAAGCGTTGCTCTATCTTATGAACTGGATTCCCTTTTATGTAATTTAAAAGAATTAAAATTGCAGTTCCTTTGACACTCATTTATGATTTGCCAACTATGATCCTTTGAATGAATCAGTATGCCAACACTGGTAGGTGGAGGCCCAGATCTTAGTGGATGCACACCTAAGTAATGTGTGTGAGCCCCTGAGCATGGCTGGGACTGCAGACACTTGCCACATCGCTCACTTGTCCCGCACCCAGCGGCCCTACTGGCACCATCCTGGTCCAGGGGGGCAGGTGAGGCTGCAGATGCAGAGATGCAGGCAGGCATGAATGTGGATCACCCCCTCCCAGCTCCCTCTGCTTCAATTACATGAGTAGTCCTAGGCAAAATGTGTTTTGGGCTAGAATTATTTAGATAATTGATCCGAGTGTCCACGGTACTTGCTCTAGAGTCAGAAAGCACTGCAGGGCTTGTTGCAAAGTTGGCTTCCACGGGCTGCTTTTCTTTCCTAGGTTGTTGATTAAAAATGCGGAATGAAACTTGGTGTTCTTCGGCCAGCTGGCAAGCACGAGGGAGATCCCCGGGGCCCAGTGGCTAGACTCGAGTTGACGAGTGCCTGCCAGCCTCAGGGGCTGCACCTACCTGAGGGCCCGAGCTGCCAGAGACGGCCCACCTTTCCAATTGACGTCGGCAGGTGCGGGGCTCTGCGGAACGCAATGCAACTCTGAATGGCAGTTGAAAAAGAACAAGAAGAAGAAGAGGAAGAAGAAATCACAAACAAATAAATAAAACACAAGAAGAGAGCGGGGATTTCAACATCAAAGGAAATAAATGCTATGAAAGATAAAGTTTCTGACGACTTCGTCCTTATTGGTGGCTCCCGTCGCCTCTCCCTTTTGACACTCTTGTCTGCTTTCTGGGGAAAACGGAGGGAAACAGCCTCACTGATTTTTGTCAAGTGAAAGATGCTAAATATGGTAATCAGTCCCTTCTGAGGAGAATGTGCGAGAAGCCCAGCCCAGGAGCAATGATTATACAGTGCCTAATTGTCTCTGGTGTCGGCTCAGACCCAAAAAGATGAAGGCAAGGGGGGCAACCTCCAAAAGAGGGAATTTTAATCAGGTACCGTGGGGCATCCTGAACTTCTCAAACCGTGGGGGGAAGCTGGTGATGGGGGAACTGCACAAATCGTAGTTTTTAACTTGACACTTAATGAAACTGATTTTTGATCTTTGCTTTTGTTTTTAATTTCCGTAGCTTGCTTCCCCCAGAAGGATTTGGCACTTGTTTAGGAACCCGTGCTGCATTCTAATCTGCTGCTTCCCCACATGCCCTGGGAAGGGTCTGCTAGAGGGCGTGAGGGGCCACCTTTGAGCAGGAGAGACCCAGGCTCCGAAGCTTGGCCAGGGGACTGGACAGCAGCAGCTGCTGCTCCTCCCCCTGGGCCGGGAGCAGTAAGCCTTTACCCTCACAGGTATTTGGGAGCCATTCCTTTAAAAGCAAACATTGCTAGAGCCCTAACCTGCTCTCTCACCATTCATTCACCATCCATCCATTCAGCCCTCTGCCTGAGGCAGAATCACCTGGTGGAAAATGTGAGTTTTGAAGGCAAGCAACTGGTTCAGTTCCCTGCCAGCTGCGTGACCTTGGGGAGGAGAGGCAGTTCCTACCTCCTCAGTGAGTTGTCATGGCGATAGGTGGTAGACACAGAGATAGAGAAATGGGAGTGTCTCGCTCAGTGTCGGGCACGTAACCGGGAATCGACACAGGGTAGTACTGTTCAGCCGCCCTGAACACACCGAGAGCCAACTCTATGCCAGACACTGAGCGAGGTACTGAGGTCGCAAGGATAAAAAGTATGGATGACATAAGAAACTGTTTGAGATTCTAAGATTATTTTTAATCTCTTGCATATAGAAATGACAGACTATTCCATAATGTTCGTGAAGGCATCAGCCATGTCTGGAGATTGCTGTGCGGCACAAGAAACAGGCAGGCAATATGAAACAAAAGGTTTTAGGGAAATCTAACCTTGTCATTCCAGGAAGGCCTGTGGAAGAAGTTTGAATTCTGCAGAAGAAGTGGGACCCTATTGTAATAGTGACCGTATATTGTGACCTCTTAAAAAATGTCCAGTCTTAATTGAGGTGTGATGAATGCATAAATTTCAGGCTTCTGCAACAGAGCGTAATGGAAGGTGTTTTGGGGTGGAAAGGGGAAGGAGACTCTATGTGTACCCCATAAGTCAGTGCTTCCAAGACTGTGGTGGACACAGGGACACCTCAGGAATCTTGGTAAAATGCAGATTCTGATGCATTTGGTCTGGGTGGGGCCCAGGAGTCCGCATTTCCAAAGTCCCCAAGTGCTGCCGGTTCTTGGACCACACTTGTAGTAATGAGGCAATAAACACATTTCAGTAGCTATCTCCTCCCTCTCAGCTGGAAGGAGGGGTCTGAGTCATTAAACTTCCTTCTTGGCCTACTTTTGACATGCCACTGCTCCTGCCTCAGCTGGGAATCCAACTTGATCCATCGGGCAAACTCTCTTCCACCTCTTGGAGACACATGGCCCAGAAAGACCAATGAACCATGACTCCGTGGGGCTTCCATTTGGAGCTTGGCAGGTGAGAGGCAGCATGACTCCCTCCAGTCTCTGCCGGCAAGAATTCCCTCTCTGCGGGTGGCTGCTGTTCCCATGTTTGGACAATGATGATTAGAGGCCCACGCATTTCCAGCCAAGTGTTGGCGATTGGCTGGCAGGCTTGAAAACATCCACTTTTCCAGGGGTCGGTGAGCACCGGGGAGATATTTTTTATGCTGAGCAGGACTACGCAAATTGCACAGCCTCTGGAACAAATTGCTGTTTGGGTACCTGGGCTTCAGGGCAGCAGGAGAGAAAAAGCTGCCATCCTTTGAAAGAAAAAGAAATAGAGCAGGCAAAGACGGGGTGGCTGCAGGACCCTGGGATGCTGTGGGACCTCCCTTTCAGTCGGGAGCAATGCTCCCTCGGTAGAGTTGAGAGGCACAGAGGACGAAGCCCACTTTCTGGCAACCTGGAAAAGAGGGTGCTGCAGGGAGAACGGTAGACTCCGAGGAGGGGAAGGGGACTCACTTGGATTCCACAGCGTATGAACCACCCTGAGGCTCAAGTCCCAGGCGCTGGTAAGAACAGCTAAAAGCTGGCAGCTGCCAAGAGCCTCTTTGTGCCTGGGGCTGTGCCCTAGTCCTTATGTGCATTGGTCCATTAACACTCAGAGCAATGCTTTGAAGCAGGTAGATTCTTTTTTAGCCCTATTTTGTTGGTGAAAAGAATTGAGGCCCAGAAAGGTGAAGTGAGATGTCCAAGAACACAAAGCTAGTAGGTGGAGCCCAGGATACCTGAGCAGACTTGGCACCGTCCTGCTAATGCAGCCCTTTGTGGGCTGTGAAGCAACAGGTGGAGCATGGCTCCCCACCGGGCCCACCAGCCTCCCCTGGCGGGGCACTCGTGAGGGGACTGTGCTGCCCGGCCTGTGGGCGCTTCCCTCCCCACCCTGAGCCTCTTCCACCCACCCAGGACTGGCTCCCGCCCTCAGTTCTTTCCCCTTGGGGGCACGCTGCCCCTGCCTCCTGTCATCAGAATCTTCATGTCCCACTTTTGTTGCCTGTGTGTGTGTCCTCTGGAACTGGCTGCCCCTCTTCCTGGGCAAGGGGGTCACTTGCAGAACATGATACAATTAGCAAAGCCATAGTCCTGAGTCAATGACACACAATTCCTGCTCCTGCCGGGCTTGACAAGAGGCTGGAAGTGACACAGGTAGCCCAGCGGCAGTAGAGACTCGTGCTCTCCGAACTTGCCCGCTCCCCCAGCAGTTCTTCCTCTTGCGTTTGGTCGGCTCCTCCTCCCAATGCTCCTGATTCTTCAGAATTTTGCTGCAATCTTTCCCCTCTTTCCATTTCTTTCCTTTGATTTCTTCTCCTCTGCCTAGAAGCACACTGCTCCCCCTGTGGCAGGCTGGAAAAAGTGGCCTTCCAAAGATACACTCACTTCCTAATCCCCAGCCTGTGAATATTACTTTATATGGCATAAAAGAGAATATCGCCTTATATGGCAAAAGATAGGATTAAATTAAAATTTTTCTTGAAAGGAGGAGTTTATCGTAGATTATCAAGGTCCTAAATCCAATCATAAGTGAACCTTGTGCAGAGAAGTAGAGGGAGTTTTGAGACTGACAGGCAGGGATGGACAGAGACCCACGTGGGAGGGACACAGCTATGGGCACAGCATGCCCACAGCCACCAAAAGCCAGAAAAGGCAAGGGATAGATTTTCTCCTGGAACCTATAGAGGAAGCATGGCCCTGCCGACACCTTGCTTTTGGACTTCTGGTCTCCAGAACTGTGGGAGGATGAACTTCTGATGTTTAAAGCCACCCAGTAATGGCAATGTATCATTGGCGTTCCTAGGAAGCTAATACAAACGTCCCCACTGTGTAACCTCGTCCTGCCTAAGCACTGTTCCTCTCCAGCAGCGGGCGCGTCTCTTTCCGACCCTCATGGCCTCAGTGAGTCTCCCTGCAGCCCGGTTTCCACCGCCTAGTAAGGTCCCCAGCACCCTCTCACCTGCCTGACACGTGGGCCGGGTGCAGCTTCCTTCCTCTCTGACGCCCCCTCTGATTTTACCCATATTTTCTGTGTAACTGCTCCTTTCTTTTAGGCTTCCCGTTCTCTGCCAGTCTTTGAAACACTGGCTGTCACCCGGGTTCCCTCGGGCTGCTGTCCGCTCAGTCTGCACCATACCCCTAAGGTTTTAGCTCCGAGGCCACTGCAGGGGGCTCTGCTGGGTCTCATTCCAAACCTCAGTCACGCCCATCTACTCCCAGCTCCCTCCGCCCACCTGCCTCCGCCTCCTTCGCGTCGGTTAGAATGGAAAGCAGCAATGGCTCATTGCCACTAAACCCAGAAGCATAATGAATTTATCTCTAGAGGCCATGGTGCAGCGGGCTCCGTATAGGCCTTTCATCAAGGCCCTCGTTGCCCGTGATCTGGGATTTGCACACATTCTTTGTCCCACTCTGTGGTGGCAGGGCCAGAATGGGAACCAGAACTGGGTTCTCTGCCACTGGGGGTCATATGGGCCTCACTCAGCCTTCCTAGTAGGTGATTCTATGAGGTTTTTAAAAGCTCCTTCCATAGTTCCTGAAAAAAATGGGAGGTGGTCATTCAGCATGAGCCCAGACACTGTGCCATAGGTTCACCTGGTCACGCCCTGCGTTTGCTGGTCACTGCTCCAGGTGCCACCAAGTGAGACAGAATCAGCAAAATGCTTCAAGAGGAGCCTGCAAGGTGAGCAACTTGGGACAGACTGCTGCCTTGCTCAGTAATGAGTGGGAGTAGCCGCTCACCTGTGACCCCCCAGGGCCTGGAAAGTGCTATTTTTTTAATTTCTAAATTTTTTTAATTTCAGCATATTACAGGGGTTCAATGTTTAGGTTACATACATTGTCTTTTTCCCACCTGAGTCAGAGCTTTAAACACATCCATCCCTTAGACGGTGCTGTTATTTTTAACAGGGTAAGCCGGGGCCTTAATATTTTTGGCTGCCTTTTATCAACTCTTAAAGCTGGAAATCGGAATCATTTCCCTGATTACACTTTCTTAGGCCCAAAACAGGATGCAGGTATTATATTTTCAGCATTTAAACAGCCTTCTCTACGATGAGCTACCAGCTGTATGTGGATAGCCAGCAAATCTTTACCTTCATCTAGGCCACTCCTCTGAACTTTGGCTTAAAAATTTATCCTAGATTATGAATATTTGCCTTATTTGTTAGCAACCCCATCCCCTGGTGGCTGATGCTGGACACTGGGGAACAGCACTTCCTTCCTCCCTACCGCCCAGACCTATCCTAGCATTCGACAATTCCTCTTGGTGGCTTCCTAAGCCTTCCCAGAATCTCTCCTGTCCTGCAGGCCTTCCGTCCCACAGAGCCCTTGGCTGCGTGGCCGAGGGCAAGTCCTTTTCTCCCTGCACCTCACTTTCCCTTCTGTAAAATAGAAATCTTAATAGAGCCTTCCTAATAGGGTTATTGTGAAAAATTAAGTATGTAATGCTTTTAACGGCTCTGAATGGTACCCCAATAATTATTAGCTGTATTATTAGTTGAGGTCTTTATCATTTTTCGTTTTCTGTATATTAAACTACTGCATTATTGACAGTTCACTGGGTTGTCTACCTTATTTTGTCCTGCTGTTCTTTCCAAATCTAATCATACCTTTCTCTTTTAAAACACTTCAAGTGTTCCCCATTACCCACAGGATAAGACAGAGTTTCTTAACAAGGTATGTGAGCCCCTGCATGACACGGCTGTCTGCTCTCCGCTTCTACCCTGGCGTCTTCTGACTCGTGTGTTATGTTCCATCTCCACTAAACTATAAGGATAACCAATCGATGCGCAGGGGCAGGCAGGCACCTGTGCTCGGGGCTCTTTTTCTGAAGTGCCCTGCCCCCACCGTCAACCCACACCTTCATGTGGCTAGGCCCAGCGAATTTAAGGCTTAGTTCAGGTGTGCCCCCTTTCTATCCCTCCCTCCCCATCTTTACAGACTCCCGTATAAAGGACTAGGTGCCCCTAAGCCATAGCCTCTGAGTGTGCTGATGTCCTAGAATGCAACAGACGGTACAAGTGATTATGTGCTCATCTCCTCTACATCTTTTTCTTCTTTGTGTCTGCAGCGTGTGGCACAGTAATAGTAAATGTCCGGAAAATGCTAGCTCTGCTTAATTGTCTCCTCTGCCTAGGATTAGGCAAAATACCTGAGTGGGTCCATGGAAGCCATAGCTTTGCAACTTTGTGAATTACGAAAGTGGGCGAGCAGGTCTGCCAGGCTCAGCCGTGCAGGTTGAGCACTGTACAACTCCAGAGGTTTCCATCTGGGTAAAATACAGTGAGGACTGAGTCTCCTGGAGCTCTGCAGTGCAGTGGCCCTCTAGGAGAGGCCACAGCAACATGAGCATCATCATTAGGAAGCAATTGCTTGGAACATGATAGACACATAACATTTGAGGTCATTTGAGGCAAAAGGGGCTAGGTGGTAAAATGTTGGGACCAGATGTCAGAAGACTGGAACACCAGAATGAAACAGGGTCTGGGGGGGTGGAATGGCTGTGGAGGTGGCCTCCAGAGAGAGGCACAGCTGCAAGGGACAGGCACAGTTCCAGAAGGGGCCCCCACTAGAGATAGATGGTGGGCGATGGAGGGGTTTTAGTTGGGTTGCCTGTCATTCAGGGGAACTCTTCTGTCCCGGGGCAGTCATCAGGGACACGTCTCCCAGTCCAAGAAGGAACATGAGCCTGAGCGATGCAGGCAATATTGCTTCTGCTGCCAGGTGGGGTACGGAGGGCTGGGCTCCAGTCCTGCCAGGGAGGATAATCAACCAAGGAGACGTGAACCGAGCAAGATCTCAGCCCCCTGAACATGGCATGGCAGGAAGCAAGGTTAGGGGAAGCATTGTACAGTGGCAATGCAGGTGCCCAGGCCATCTTAGGCACCATCTCCCAGGAGAGAGTGGAAGCTAGAGGCCACAGGAGCGATTGGGTCATCGGGCAGCTGGGCCTGGGTTCTGGGGTCCTGGTTGGGACAGGCACCTAATTCTACACCTCACCAGATGTTGCTACCACTGCTGATGCACCGTGATTTCTCATTCTTAGACCGCCCTCAGTGACAGGATGCAGCGCTGCTGTGCAAGTACCTTTCCAGGGAGGACAAGACACACTTCCGCACAGAATGTGCACAGGGGTCATGAGAGGCGTCCTGACTTCAGAAATATCCAAACGAGCGGTTCAGGATGGAGGCAAGACAGACCCCATGGGCAGGCACTTAGGTGCAGGTGGAGGTGGCAGCCCCTGGTGAGCTCTGCGCGTCACACCTGTGACCACAGGGGCCCCTCGGGTTCCACACGGGGGAGAGGGAAGGAAGGCAGAGACCCTGTCCCTACCGAGAGCCCCTCTTCCCTCCCTGCTTTGCTCATGTTCCAAAGCATAGTTGTCAGGCTACGAGGCCCCAGAGCGGCTTGCTCTGCCTCTCCCTCCAAGCCTCCACGTTCCCAGGACCTCCTGAGAGGACCCTCCCTACTCCCCAGTTGCCTGACCAAGGGCTCTGTGCCCTTCTCTGTCACCAACATGCTTCCTTACATCCAGTGGGCTGATGCTGGCAGACCAGCTGTCTGTCCCTCTTTTGGGCTCTTTTTATGCTAGTTTTTCATCCTTTCCTGGGCTTGCTGCGCCAGATGACGGATATTCCATAAGAGCTCTCTTTGCCTCCTGTACACTGGCAGGGAAGCAATTTATCACTGCATTTTTTAAAATCCTCATTAAGGCAAATTAAGGCAGCAAAGCTGACAACAGAGGGTTTTTGAAAAAAAATAGTGTTCATGAAATATTTATTAAAACAGCCATTGTAATAAATATTTGAAAACCAGTTATTAACGTTAAATCATATCAGTGTCAAGCATACGTTATTCGCCGTCTTTCCTGCTAATTGAATGTCAGGGTCAGATGCTCCGTCTCCCGGCAGGTCAGCTGGAGCAGTGTGTCTGTGAGCCGTGATAACTTCCAAAAAGTCTCCAACAAACACCGCTCTAGAACCGAGGCTGTCTGACTGCAGGGGAGCTCCAGGGATGCAGGGCCTGCTCACGGCTTCCTGCCCAGCTATGGAGAGGGACAGCAGGTAGGGACAGCAGTCAGATGTGGCAAATCAGCATCAGGAAGGGAATTACAGGCTCCCTTAAGACAGAGAGCTGTATCTGCCGGCATGGGAGCTTTCTTTGCAGATGAGAGTGGCAGAACAGAGCGACTTAATTCTGGGAAACACTAGACGGGGTACGGAATACGCCTTATGTGAGCCCAGTGTGGTTTTCACTACACCACACCTATTTGTGTTTTGCTTTCTCTTCTTCATGAACATAACATGTTCATTTGTGACTCCAGCCATCACGGCACCTGTGGATCCCTGTGCACCCGGGACATGCACTGGGCGTTTATAAGAGACGCGGGGCACACCCTGCCTCCCCAGCCACACACCCACTTCTCCCATCAGCCCACCCCTCGTGCCCTGCTCTCAACATTACCTATTGGCTCACTTCCATCTTTACCTCCTGGTTTGCAATTATTAGTTTTTCCTTTAATATGAAGAAATTATGAAGACAGAAACATGAACGATCCATACCCCAAGAGCAGACGTTGCTATTTTTACCCTGCTCTTTGAGCTCCGTCGGTATAGCCCTTGGCTTCCTGACCTGTTTACCTGCAGCATGGACCTCCATTCTGTCCATTGTAGTGTGCCCTCTGCAAAACACTGACTTTTCTTCTGTTTCTTATGCTCTCTTAGCTCCTCCTAGCCGTGGGGCTGTTGCATGTGCTGTTCCCTTGGCCTGGATTGATTTGCTCAACCTTGGCCATCAGCACCACCTAATCCCGCTGTGGTCCTCAGCACACCTGCCACCTCCCAGGGTTCTTTCCTGCTATGGGCGTTCCTGGCTCCATGTACCTCTGCTGGGCCTCATCACAGCTGCCATGTGACAATTGTTTGTGGGCTTGTTAGACCAATGCCTGTTTTTCCAACTATTTGTAAGAACCATGAGAGAAAGGATCATGTGATTTACCCACTTTTGGAATTCTAGCACCTCACCCAGGGCCTGACACGTAGCAGGTGCTAGATAAATATTTGTTGATGAATAAATTAATGAGTGAATGAACGGTGGATTTCCCACAACTGTGTTCCCTCTGGATATTTTGCGTAAGTTCCTAACATTGTGACATTGTTTAAACATATATTTATATATAACTTGCCATTTATAAACCACTATACATGATATCATTTATTTAATACACAAAACCAAACAAGATGACATATTCTTGTGTTATCGTTCCTACTAAGGCAGGATTCTGAGGCTCAGAAAGGTTGGGTAATTTGTGTAGGGTCACACAGCTAGTAAAGAGTCGATCTCAGGCTCATTGGCTTCTGATTTTATGCTCTCTGCACTCCATCTTGCAGCTTCCTCTGAAGTTAGACTCCTTGTGAAATACTCCAGTGCATAAGTCATGGTGAATATACGAATGCAAGAGATGCGTTTTCTTGGGGTTCTCATCTCCTCCCATCACTCCCTTGCTTGTTTCTTATGACCACAGCCCAGATGACTTACCCCCCGGTCCAAGGTGGTTTCCTTGTGTCTATAAAAAAGTAGGCCAAAGGCAATGGTGGGAACCGGAGCCAAGATGTGGAATATCAGTGCGCTTTATACCGCTCACAGCAAACGGAGTTCTGAGCAGGCTAGGAGCGGGAACCGTACTTAAATGGATTCGTGTTTCTGAGGCCCTGGCAGTTCCCAGGCCTGCAGAGGTGCTATCATGACCTCCCAGTAAGCACAACGATAATAAAGCTGTTCGAACCTGATGAGGGGCAAAGCCAATGATTATTTTTCAATATAACATAAGCTGAATGATTTGCCAGTGGGCCAAGATAATTATCCCATGAGCTTTCCTGAAAGAATGGAATAAACGTTTGTTCCATAAACTACAGTCTCATGTGAAGTAAAGTAAGAGAATAAATCTTAATGTCAGAATAATAACAGATACAGTAAAATCAATATTGATTATTTGGAGAAAAGGCAGTAAAAATGTTAAGTTCCAAGGCTAAAATTATACTAAAAAGCCAAAGTTTAAACACAGAGTATGGCTCGGGAATGCACATAAAGCATTTTTTGAGCACCAGTACGGGTGTTTTATTTCCAGTGTCAACACGCTGTGCTTTATGCGAGGCTACGCTGCATGTTTAGAGGCCTCGGAGGCAGAAGGCGGTGATGGTCCCGGTGGTTTCTATTAATTGGGATCTCCTGGGGTCCGTAAATCTCTTACCTTTCCTTTTGGCCTTGTCATATTTCTCCATGGCTGTGGGGACGAGAATGGAGATATATGTGTCCTTCACGTTGATACAAGTGAAAAGAAGGAACAAAGGCAGAAACTGCCAGGAAAAAAGTAAACTCAGCTTGTCCGTGACCTGCTGTGTAACAGCAGGCAGGGCAGCCCCCTGGCTCGCTGGAGTAAAGAGCGGGTTCTCCACGGAGGCTCTGCGACCCACAGAGCAAGGAAACTGAGACCAAGCAGAAATGAAATGCAAGATAATTTAGTTTATTTTGAAAGAGAAAGCGGCCGAAGCCGATTAAGCATGTCCATTTTAACAACGAGGAAACCCAGGCCAGCTAGGTAAGGCTGAACCACGCTCTCTAAGATGTGCCTGTTTCCTGCCCAGGGCAGTGGAGACGAGGCGTCAGGAAAAGGGGGAGGAAGACGAGGCGTCAGGAAAAGGGGGAGGAAGACGAGAGGTGACAAACAGTGCAGCTTGCAGGGGATGACCAAAATGGAACTGGGCGGGGAGAGATGCCCAGGAGAGAGGCCTGCTGCTGTCCAGAGCCTGCCCTGCTTCCGGCTAGTCTTGTTTACTTTTGTTATTATTTTATTTTTAACCGACAATATTACTTGTATATATTTATGGAGTACAATATGATGTGTTGATATATGTGTACCTTGTGGAATAATTAAATCAAGCTAATTAACATATCCACCACCTCCCCCCACTCGTTTTATTTTTTTTGTGGTGGGAAAATTTTAAATCTACTCTTCTAGCAATTTTGAAATGTACATTATTATGAACTACAGTTATTTAACACCGTGCTGTGCCGTAGGTCACCATGTGCATTTCTACCGTCTAACTGAAAAATTTCACTCTTTGACTATCTTCCCTCCTCCCCCCAACCCACACCCCTCTGGTAACCACCTTCTTCTGCTTCTGTGAGTTTGGCTTTTTCAGATTCTATGTATAAGTGAGATCATGCAGCATTTGTCTTTCTGTGCCTGATTGATTTCAGTTAACTTGATGTCCTCCAGGTTCATCCAGGCACATGACAGGATCTCCTTCATTTTTGAGGCTGCACATCAACCCATTGTGTACAGGTACCACCTATTACTGGGTCTCTCTGGGCCCCAGTGTCCTCTTCTCTAAAATAAGGAAGGAATGAAGAGAGAACACCTCAACCCCCGCACTCCCAAGGCTAAATTGCTCTCAAACTCTAACCTGTTTCTCCCCTGGGCTCTGTACGTCAGTGGTGCTTTCTATTATCAAATTCACCTTTAAAATTATACATTCAATTTTAATTAAGATAATATATGCAGATGGTGATAAATCCAGTAGTATAGAGGACCCGGTGATGCAAATAAATAGTCCCTGCCCCCGGCCCTCCTGTCCTTCTTATCCTTTCCGGGCAGTGGTGCTCTCCTGGCTGAACACTCCCTTCCCGTGGGAACCTTGTAACACCCAGCACTCCAGCTGCGCCCCGCAGGAATCAACTCGGAATCTCTGAGGTGGGACAAACGTCAGTACTTTCTAAACCCCCCAGGTGACTGTGGTGTGTGGCCAAGGTTGAAACCATGTCTTAATCTAGGGCCTCACGACAGACACCAGGAAGGATGCTTAACACTTCACTTCTTCATTCTCAGTTTCAGTCAGTCTTAGTTTACTTCCTACATGAATAGGGAGAAGTTAGGTTGTCAGTGCTCCCCCCTACACACACAGTATCTAGGTCCTTTCAGTCTTTAAAAGTTTCATTATTGCTTTTCAATGATCCTATTTGGTTACATTATATGTGTGTATATATATATATATATATATATCCATACTTAAACATACTTAAATTCTTCTTTTTACAGCATCAACTGTTGACAGTATCTTTTGAATATTCTCTGGTGAAGAAGAGTGCATTAATGTCCTCTTTTTTCTTCCAATTCCTTCTGGACCCCAGCCACAAACCAGGCTTCTGTTCTTAGTCCACAGGTTATTTTTTTTTTAAGTTGAAAACTAATAAACAGCATTTACATTATTGTGACCATGAAAAATATTACTCAATCTCTGGTGGAGGAGAGGGCCGGGATTACATTTCCTTCTCTATGAGAGGCCCCTCTAGGAGACTATTCCTAGATTCAAAGTCAAACATATTCTCTTTTTTCACACCCCATCATTTGCTTAAAAGCATGTCTCATTTTACATTGTTTCCTATTTAGAACACGAATTTTTCACATAATATTTTTTCTTTCATGAGAAACTAATACCTTTCTTTTGTTGTACCGTTGCCTTACCATACCTTCAATTATGCTTCAAACTCTCAGTTTTTAATACATCATCTATCCTCATGAGTCCTCATTTTTTCTTGCCCACCTCATCCTGGAGCCCCGTCCTCCTCTTTCCACCCGACAGGTCACTTTTCAGGCTTTACCCACAGCAGTCGCAGTGAGTGTTCTCTGCTGCTCTCTCAGCTAGAATCCTTTGTTTCTTGGATCACACATTTTCCTATTCTGGGAACATCCCTATGACGAAGCCCATTCTTAAACAATTTCCCAAGAAATGATGCGTGGGAAGTAATGTTTTTTATCCTTATATTCTAAAGTGACTTTATTCTACTCTTAGATTTGGTTGATTATTTAGGTGAGCATAGAATTCTAGATTAAAATGATATTCCTTCCAAAAGTTGAAAGCATCCCTTTGTGGTTTTCCTGTATCCTGGATGCTAACTGAGCATCAGATGGGATGTGTGTTTGATTCTCATTCTTTGCAGGTTACTCTTTTTTATGTTTTTCTGAAAGCTTTTCTCTTGTGATGTTATATCTAGATGTAGGTCTTTTCTCTTTTTTTAATTATGCTGGACGCTCTAAGAGTTTTAATCTAAAAACTCATGCCCTCCAGCTCTGGAAACTCTCATTTCATGATAATTCTTTCCTTCCCTTTATTCTCTCTTTCTTTGTAGGACTTACATTGTTTGGATGCTAGAACTCTGGAATTCCTCCTCTGTGACTCTTAGTTTTCCTCATAATTTCTTTCTCTTTGTTTGTTTTATATTCTTAGAGCTTTTCTTAATTTTGTTTTCTACTCACAGCACTTAAAAATTATCATTTGTATCTTTAACATTTATGAGCTCATTCTTATGCTCCCATTCTTCCCTTTTTCATAATGGAGACAATCTCTTCATAAATCTCTCTGAGTTGGTGATGATGATGATGAGGAGGAGGATGAAAGTTCTTTTCTGTCTTTGAAATCATGTCTTTTTCTACCAGGAATTTTTTTTCCTGTTTATGTATCTAAGCCTTTCTCTTTTCTGCTTCTGATTCTCCTTCTTTAATAAACTATCCTTGTTTAGTTATTAGCACTGGAGGACAAGTAATTAGGAATTTTTACATTGATCTCTGAATAGAATGGGGCAGAGCCAGAATGAAGAATGCCAACATGCTTAACTAAAAACCTTAACTTCGCACATTTTGTTCAATTTCTTTAGCAAACATTTGTTTTAATAGGACTTCTCTCTCTCTCTCTCTCTCTCTCTCTCCTATTCCTGTTCACCCAATGCTGAGCCTCATGGGGTTCCGGGAGGCAGTCTAGACCCACTTTCTCTGCCGACCCCTTGCAGGTGGGGGCCTTGGTGATGGCTTCATTAGTCAGCCCTGCTTTACACATCCAAGAAATGCATTAAAACGTCTTGTTTGTTAGTGATACCCCCATCGCCAAGCTCCTCTTTACTTAGCTATTACATGTTAGTTTATTCTTTTGTATACTTCTATACTTTTATTTCAATTGTTATTTAGACAGAACTGGAGGTAAATGTGTAAGTGCCTAGTCCACCACTTTAATATTAGCAGAGTACTTTAAGATGTTAAATTATTGCTATGTAAAAGTTCCTCAGTTCTCAATTTCTGTTCTGTATAGAATAATTATCTGGAAAAGAAAATATTTTCTGGGCTCAATTGTCAGAAATCCAAGCAATATTACCCTAAGCCAAATGAAGCCCAGTCAAGGATTGCAGGATGCCGTCTTCCATGATAGGCACCCACTAACCATAAAATCACAGTCCCAGAGAATTTTAGAATCAGATAGAACCTCTCAAATTGTCTGGTCAGAGCTTCTTATTTTAGAACTGAGAAAGCTACAGCTCAGAGAAACTAACTGACCTGCCCAAATCCCACAGCCAATGAACCCAACTCTTCTAACTCCCATTCTACTATACCATCCTTAATTTTAATTAAATTGCTATTGATTAAAATGTAATTCTAATCCTTTAACTGGTGGTTAAAAGGCTGTATTTGAATAGACACAGCTCAAGAAACACTAATGTGATCATTTCAGAGGATCATAACTTCTAACAGCAACTTTAAAATAAAATTCAAGCTTTTTCAGTATCATGGACTCAACATGCAGACATGTTAACTTTTCTGCCTGGTTTCAACATGTCATTGTTGGGACCTACTCCTATAGAATCAGGGCCGACAGAGGCCCCACCAGAGCAAACCAATGGGAGCCAGAGACTCTGACCGCCGGCAGGAGGGAGGACAGTACCTGGGAGACGGCCCAGGAAGGGCACCTCCACAAGCCAATGGCTCCTACCATCACACCACATGAGAGACCAAGAGTCCCAGGCTTCCTAAGAGATTTCTCTAAAGGAAAGTGAGTAATTCGTGTTATTTACAAAGCAAATCATCTGAGTTAACTGGAGACTTTTATTTATTTATTTTTTTAGTTAAAAAAAAAAAAAGGATAATGAAGCCCAGCTCAGGCCTGGTTCACATAAAAGCTGATGTAAAACAGATTTACAGCAGTGACTGCCGTGCTTTTATGCGAGGCTGAGCTCAGAGGGGGCACATCCATCTCTGAGGAAGCCGAAGTGAGTGAGATTTAAAAGGCGGTCTTTCTTTGTTCCATAATAGGTTGGACACTTCAGAGAAAAAAGAATCAAAAGGTGTTAAAGATGATATTTATAATAGCAACATCGCACACCTATTTTGGTAATAGGCTTTAAGTACTTAAGACATAGAATCATCTTATATTTCATGTGCTAGGCTCTGTCTCTTCCTTTGTAAATTTGTCACATAGAAGTGATGTCAACGCTGCCTGAAAATAAATGGTTGTTAAACCAGAGAGTTGATGTCCAGGGCCTTAGAGAGCTTAGTGTTCTAAAGGTCTAAAATTCCCAGGATGAATCAGGGAGCATGTAAATGGACAGTGTCACAGGAGAGAAGAGCTTACCTACATGATGTGAAAACCCTGGTTAATGATTATGAAGTTTATTTAGCCTTCTAGAAGCTGACTCTATATATCATGAATTCAGAAATTGGATACATTCAACCTCCCCCCCAACCCTCTGTTTTTTTCTTAAGCATGCTGTGAATTAGAAACATCTGCAATCGTTTTTGCAGGGAAGTCTTTGCTTTGTAGGCGAAATTAGATTTTTTTCAAGGTCTTCACAAGGTCACTGACACCTTCGGACAGTTCCGTTTTCTTTGAGGTGACTGGGAGAAGAGAGGAGGAAGGGGTAGTTAAGCCCAGCAGGGGAAACTGAGGAGCTTTGACTAGTGTGACAAGGCGGGAGGAGAAGCTAGGCTCTAATATTGCACTCGTGCCTCAAAAGAAGCCAGGAACTTCCCCATTCATGCGCACTTAAGGAGTTGCTGCAGAAACTGAAGACAGCTTATGCCGGATGAGGAGAAAATGTGTTTCAGAGTCAGATAAGGGCACCTGAGCTTTGTAGAGAAAGTTGAAATGAGAACAATGTCTTTGTCCATATTGAGTGCATAACAATTAGGTGAGACAGAAGAGAAGGTAGAAGCAGACGTATAGCGAGGAAAAGTTGATGCGTTTCCCCACTTCTGGTGTGAAAAGTTCATCAACTGAAAAGCCAAGAGTGCACGAAGAAGTAGGTAATAATGCATTTCACTGTCATCACCGCTCCCTTAATTCATTCCTCCCCCACCTCCCCTCTGCTCCTGTCTTAGAGTTATAATATGAATGTACAGTTTTCGGTATCTCTTTGGATCCCAAAGTTTTTTCATGAACTCCCTGCAAGGGTCAGTGGCAAGTTCCCACTCTTCGAGAGAGAGAGTAGGAACCCAAAACAGATTATAAAACCAGACTTTGCCTGGGCCTGCGCCGTTTCACTGACCAACACAGACCCATCTGAGAGCACTTAGGTAATCTTGAGGGGCTTGAGGGAATAAAAATTAATATTTTCTTACTTTTGCTGTAAGAGTTTTCATAGCTTTCAGTGCACCAAGCTTTTGGTTTTCAACAAAAACCCACAAACGTACATTAATAAATATGTATATATTTCAAATTTCTCAAAAGTTTCATACCATCTTCTTTCCTTGTCAGTCACAGATCCAATAATAGCAGCAGTAAGTATAAGAACAATGTATGCATTTATACAGAGTCACATCTTTTTTTTCTGGAAGATTTCTGAGTAGACAAGAGAGCTGTTAACTTACCAATTTATGTGTATTTCTCTCCAGGGTGAACTGAGACCAGATGTTCCTAACACCAAACTAAGTACACATTTGGCAATTCTCTGGTGAATTTCGTTCTGTGGGGACAGGCCTGGCCCTAGAGACTGTGAATTGTTTTGATCCAGTCTTGTCCGGTTTGGGCCCCGAATGTCTCTGAATTTCTCACTGGAGTCACCCTTTGGGCTCACATTCCCCTGTTCATGACTCATCTTCGTTTGGTTCAGTGCTGCAGGATGATCTCCTGCTTCGGTGTATACTCTCCCCACCCCCTGTCTCCCAGAGGCTCCATGAACAATCTCTACAGTGTAAACGGCAGGCGGAATTTCATTAGAGCAATAGAATTTAATTATCCATTTTTAGAATTGAGCGGGGATGCGAGGCTAACGGCGCCATACTCGCCAGAAGTGCCCAGGGACCGTCTTCTCTGAAGATAAGTGTGCTCGGTGTGTTCAGAGCCTGGGTTTTCGCGCTTCTCCTGCAAACCCACAGAGAATCTGCTCCTCTCCCCACTGCCAAACTCACTTCAAACCCTGCTGGGTACTGAGCCCGAATCCCAGGCGGAGAATTACAATCATTAGATCTCACAAAAGCTTTTCATTTTGATCATGTTTCCATTTATCTTGTTTTTGTCACTTACTCTTTTATTCCCAGTCCTATGGATGACCAGGTCAGTGTATTGCCATCTTCAATAACTGAGTGCTATTTCCCTTTGAGTTATTTTTTACGGTTGGATTTGCTAGTTTTAGGGGGGAAAATAGAATCATTTCAGCCTTGCCCCTATCTGAACTCACTTTGTGCCTACGTGCCGCCCACTGAGGCAGCGGGAGGACGTGTGGGGCTTGACATCCCCAGCGACCTTGTGTTGATGGAGACCTCCCATTGGCCCCAGTGTGACAGTGTCACCCTTGAAAACCTTTCCTCTCAGCTTTCTAGGTGACATTTGTGGGCTCACATGCCTGAATAATACATGCTATGTGGGCACCAGGGTATTTAAATGTATGAAACTTTTCTTAGTTTACTCATTTCTCCCTGACTTTCAGTTTGATTTATCTACCGTGTAACCTCTGTGAAGTTCTAGGAGAAAAGAAAAAGAAAAAGCCCTGAAATTTGCCAGAATCCCTTCTAAAAATATCTTCCTCTCCCTTCTCATAGTTGTGATGACTTTTGACTTTATAACCCAAAGCCCTAAACTCTCTCCTGATGCCCAGATTTGTTTACCTAAGTTCCTAACTGACATATGCACTTGGGCATCCAGCAGGCCTCTCGAAATCAACACTTCCCAGCATCTCAGTTTTCCCACCAAACCTAAGCTTTCCCAGGCTTTCTTATCTTAATAAATGGGGGCATCGTTGACCTAGTAGCTGGAGCAACTGCATTATTTGCTTAAGCATTCCTTCAGGAAAGATGCTTTCCTTGTTTCCTCTTTTTTCTTAATTGCATCCTGCCAAACGTAAAATCTAACGGCCAATTCTATCAACTTTATCTCAAAAATATATCTCAACTCAATCTTCGCTTTATCTCCACTACTGCTCTAGGCTCAGCTGCCATAAACTTTTACTTGGATTTCTGCAAGAGCTTTTCATCTCTTTCTTGCTCTTTTATCTCTACCTACCTGTCTGTCTATCTATCTGTCATCTACTTACCTGCCTGTCTACAGCTATTTAATTTTAAAGTGGTTAATAAAAGAACTTCTCTCATGGTTTCATAAAGCATTAAAGGACATACAGTAAGAAATGATTTTCACAATAGTGCACCACATCTATTCTCTCTCTGATAAAAAAAATATTAAATTTAAAAATGCAACTTTTAGGCCAAGTCATATGCAATTGCCAATTTTTGACCATTTTTTTAATTTCACAAATGGCAGTTGAATATGGTTTGCTCTATTAGTTTCTTATAATTCCTTGCAGATATTTTGCAATGTATATACCTGCTGATACAAACCAGTGTAATTTATGTCCTCGCTGTTTTTCACAAGAAAACAGTATTCTTTAGATTCTGGTACCAACTTCTCTTTCACTTAATAATATATATTATAAATATTTTGTTAACAGTGAGAAAAGAATGTCTTTATTTTTTTAAATAACTATTGAGGGGTCCCATTACATGAATATACCATTACATGAATTAATTTACTTTCTCTCTTATTGGTGGGCATTTAGGCTGTTTCTAGTATTTTGCCATTATATAATGCTGCAACAAATAATTGTGTACATCCATTGCTTTATGAGCACTGTACCGTTAGTTGAATTCTTTTCTCATATTCTTCCCTTTTTCCGATCTATTCTCTAATAACCAAGTAATCTTTTAAAATATAACTCTAATTAAGCTATTCTTGTGCTTGAGACCCTCCAGTGACTTCCCGTCTCATTCAAAATGAAAGCCCGGTGCCTGACACCAGGTCTACCTGGCTCTAAGCTACCCAGCAGCTGCCAACCTCCATCCTCATCCGCATCCTGGGCCCCCTCCCCTGTGTCACCACATTCTAGCTCTCTCTGTGTCCCTCAGACATGCCCATTTTATTCTATATTGTAGGGCGAGGCACTAACTGCCTGGAATATCCTGTCTGGGTTTCCCTATTTCTGACCCCCCGTCAGTGAGGGTGCGGTGTGAATGCAGTGCTGTGCTGGTAAGTGTCTAACAGCCAGCTCTCTGGAAAAAGGAAGCCATGGCTTGCAGCCTTCACTGCTTTGTGTAAATACCCTACCATGGCCCATCTACAGTTATTGGAGTGATGTCAGTCAGCTCTCAGACTTGTGGAAATGTTAACAATCCGTTCCTCCGAGCTGGTAGCTGTCTCCCGGAGAACAGTGCTTTAAATGTTGCTTTTCCTCTAACGTAAACCCAGTCACTAGTAAACCTGTTTCTTTTGTTTTCATCTTAATGGTGTCACCAGCAATTGCATCTTTTCTTGTTCATTTATTTAACTATTGAATGATTCCGGCCACCGAACCCCGGCCCCCTTTAGTCCATCTGAGTTGCTATGACGGAATAATGGAGGCTGGGTAATTTATCAAGAGAAGAGGTTTATTTGGGTCACAGTTCTTCTGCAGGCTTTAGTGGAACCGTGGTGCCAACTTTGCTTCTGATAAGGGCCCCCGGAAGCCTCCACTTGTGGCCAAAGGTGCAGGGGAGCTGGTGTGTCACATGCAAGAACGGGAGCAAGAGATAGAGGAGGGGGTGCCCAGCTCTTTTAAACAGCCAGCTCTCGAGTGACCTGGTAAAGGGAGAACTCACACGTTGCCTGTGTGTTCGCATAGCTACTCACCTGCCTCTATTTAGCATTCCCTCCTTCTCCCCATCCCTGATGTCAGCCCTTCCAATCCTCTTTCCTCCTTGAAGACTTCTCCTTTGTATTTAACTCATACAGATATTTCCCTTCTCTAAACTTCTACTGTACCTATAGCCATTCGTGAGGGATCTGTCCCTAAGACCCGGAACCTCCCGCTTCCCCTACCGGGGATCAAATTTGAACCTGAGATTTGAAGGTTACAACTGTCTAAACTATATCATCCCTAACTCAACAGACACACATGCACACACAATTCATGAAACCAGGGACCTTGTCTATGTTTTTTCAGTGCTTTATTTCCTATATTTAGATTGGTACATGGTACTTACTACGTATTAAGAAAATGTTTTCAGAATAAATATATGAATAAATGGGTTTCAATTAGTGATTAATTCCCCAGCCTAATTATGACAGAAAACTCTTTAACATGGCTCTGCCTACTGTTCACCTGAATGTGTTCCAAAAATCTGATGAGACTCTTGTAAGTTGCATTACATTTAAATTTTCTTAGTGTGTGGTCACATGTGATTGCTTAAATTGACAACCTCCCTGTACTCTGATTCCACGTGGCCTGTCTGACCGTGCTACACGCTGTCCCAGTCGGACCCCTCTGCTCAGTGACACCTTCACAAAAGGCTGCATTGGTCCCCGCGCCTGTGTGTTCGCATAGCTACTCACCTGTCTCTATTTAGCATTCCCTCCTTCTCCCCATCCCTGATGTCAGCCCTTCCAATCCTCTTTCCTCCTTGAAGACTTCTCCTTTGTATTTAACTCATACAGATATTTCCCTTCTCTAAACTTCTACTGTACCTATAGTTTAGAAAATCTCAACCCTTGGCCTAAAAAGGAGGGTGCATCTTAAATATGAACTGTATACTGCTGTGATATTAATGAATTAACATTAATTTCTTTTGGAGGGATTATGGTACTGGCATTATGTAAGAGAATGTCTTTATTTCTGCATATTACATTCTGAAGTATTTAAGAATACAGTATCATAATGTCTATAATTTACTTGCAAATTATTTTTGATTTGGGGGAGACAGAATAAAATGAGGCAAAAGGTTAAGAATTGGTCCATCTGGTGAAGCATATGTAGGTGTTCATCATCGTATTATACTTTCATTATTTCCGTAAGTTTGGAACTTCCAAACGGAAAAGTTGAGAGATAAACTGGTACATTAGAAATACCTATAAGGCTTTAAAACATACAATTGTGTGGTCCCCATCCCTGCAGATCTATAGATTCTAGTTCAGTGAGTCTAGGTGGCTCCGTTCAGGTGTGGGGATTTTTATAAAACTCCACAGAGGATTCTGACGTGGAGTGTGTTAGTCCCACTGGCCTTGAAGCCCAGCCTGAGACCGAGGGCTTCACTGGGGAGCCACTCTCAGGGGAAGAGCGGGCACAGAGCAGGGCAGGACAATGGCGAGCAGCCCAGCAGGGATGCGGCCCCAGCTAGAGACTGGCTTCAGGCTGAGCCCGAGGGAATGCTCTGGAGCACAAGTCACAATGCTGACTGGGTCCCATTTTGAGGCAAGGGGCTGTCTTTCTGTGTCCCTGGGCCAGTCAGTGTTGCTGTGATATGTTCTGGAAGAGGGGCTGGTGTCGGGGACAGTAGTTGTCCAGATGAAGCTATGGCCAAGGGCGGTTCTCTGGAGAGACCACTGTGAGTTACCCAGCAGCCCTCCAGAGGGCACACAGGGCCCCAATCAGTCAAGGCAATGTGGGTGGGACACCAGCAGGCATCACGTGCAGCTGAGTGCTGCAAAGCACCACTTCTATCAAAATGGCATGGGCTAGAAATTTATTGCTCCTTGTTCTATATGTCCTGTCTCTCCAACTCAATGCCCTCTACAGAGGCTGGCACAGTGTTGGGCGTATTATAAACAACAGATGAATTCCCATTGGCTAAGCGACTTGGCCAGTTTCATGTTCTTACAACAGAATCTACCCAGGCCATATAAGAAATTCCCTTAGGAGATAGGGTTTCTTGACTCTGGTATTGTGAGGAGGGAGGGTTTAAGACAAATTGCAGGGGGCTAGGAGATATGGCCCACGACCTGCTCAAGAATTTTGCACTAGAGCTGTCACCTCCTTTTTCTCCCCCTTCATCATCTGCTCTGTATCAAACTGTGTTTAGAGCAACATGTATTGTCTTAGTTGGGGTCTCCTCAGGAGAAAACCTGACACAAGGACTCCAGTAGTTTATTTGGGAGGTGATTCTAGGGCACACGCGTAGGAGGGTGTGGACTGAGAGAGGGAAGGGACGGTGGCCAGTGCAAAGCACATCACCAAGTGACAGGCCACCATGGGTGTGTGGAACTTAGCTCCCTGAGAAGTGCTGGGCCTGGTGTGGAATATGTGCTCAGCCTGATCAAACCCTAGAGGCTAGGAGCTAAGATGTTTATATGCTCTTTTGGGATCAGAAAGATCTTTAATTCTCAAACTCCTGGCCAGCACTGCACGGGGGCAGACCAAGCTTTCATCTCAAAAGAAAGCCCACAGGCGACGTGACACGGGAGCACTACGGTGACAAGGAGTAGCATCCGCAACACCTATCCCACCTCATTTTATCTGTGCAATGTCCCTTCAAGGGAAGGGCAATAGCCTCTTCTGCAGACTTGGAAAGGGGAACCAGAGGAGACTCAGCAGCTTCCAAATGGTAGCGATTTTGTAGTTGGCAAAACAGAACTTCAACTCTGGTAGGCCTTGTTCCAAAAGTCTGTTCTCTTACCTGAAATAGATCCTCGACATAGAGCTGCAACAGGGGAACTAGTAGAGCCCCTGTTGGCGGTGACTATCACAATTCAACTGCTGAGTGAATGGATGGCCCAGGACATTTGGCAGCTTTCTTTGGGGCCAGGGCTCAATGGTGAATAAAATCCACTGGGTGTCAGTAATTTGGAAATGTGCTTAGAGGCAGTGTACGCCCTCCTAAGTGACAAAGTTTGGCCTGTCTAGAGAAGCATTCATGCAGGAGCCAGCTGGCACTGAGAGCTTTCCCCAGCACTGCCTATGCTCCGAGAGCACCCGTCTGTCGTTTCTGTTGGTCACAGCGCCCGCCTGCCTGGGGTTCCAGTGGCTGCCTCCCCGACCTCCACGTCAGCACCGAGTCCCTCACTCATGTCGTCGCACTGCCTCTCCCCAGCTGTCTGTCAGGATCGTGACAGCTCTCTTCTAGAGCAGTTTCAGCTCCGTTGTGCCCATCGAAGACTTCTGAGATTCACAGCACAAAAAAGCACAAAAAAGAAAACTCACAGGAAGGGGCTGAGGTCAGAAGAGAGAAACTTGGAGAAGAGCTCCAAGTAAGTGCACTGTGTTATCAGGCTTGAGGCAACAAGTGTTGGCTCCCAGAAGGACTTCTGTGTTCAGGGTATGTATCAGTCTCTGATGCCTCTGGATTATTTTCTGATGGTGTCACCAAGAATGCATGCCGGGCTGGCAGGCTGAGCAGTCCTGGGCACCATTCACATGAAAGTCTATGTCCTCCACCTTGTCCACATTCTGTGTTTACTGTGTCAGCCGGCTCAAGAGCTGGGACACACAGACCTGAGTCTGAGTTCAGAAAGAAGTGGCTGTGTCTCCGTGGCCATGAAATAGCGGCAAAGAAAACTCCCTGGACAGCTGCAAATGCAGAGTGCTTAGGAGAAGACCAGAGGTTGGAGATTAATCCTAAAACCCCGCCAGAGTGGGCAGGAGGCAGGAAGTTGGATTAGATATTCTCTAAATATTTTCCCCAACCCTCCGATCATGCAATTCTACATCTCAAGACATAGAATATTTTTGATACTATCTGTAGGGATTTGAGAAAGACCTGTTAAAAAATGTACATTTATAAATTATTATACATATGTATTATTATAGTAATGTGATGTTTACATTATAAAACTCATATACAGTAATCCTCCCCTCTCCAAGCGGGATACGTTCCAAGACCCCCCGTAAATACCTGAAACCATGGATAGTACTTAGCCCTATGTATACTATGTTTTTTCCTATACATACAAATCTCTAATAAAGTTTAATTTATAAATTAAGCACAGTAAGAGAATTAACAATAACTAATAATAAAATAGAACAATTATAACAACATGCTGTAATGAGACTTACATGAATGTGTGCTCTCTCTCTCTCTCTTTCTCTCAAACTATCTTATTGTACCGTGCTCACCAATTTTTGGAGCACGGCTGTCCATGGGTAACTTACACCTCAAAATGCGAAGCCACAGATAAGGCAGGACTACTGTGTATATAGATATTTTCAAAGGAGGACATTAAGGTATAAATAGACATGCTAATATTTTTTCTAGGTCCCTGATGAATAAATTTGCACCTCGCTTGAGTTTTGTTATTCAAACATTCCAGTTTGAATGCCACTGCTATAGATATAGTTCTTCCTTTCCCTGTTTTACCTTGTACTACTTTATAGGACCAAAGGGATTTGGAAAAAATCAAAACTTTCCAGTGGGCAGTTTGTAGAGCTGCAGAGGATGGGAGCTCTGGAGTCAGAGAGACCCAGGTTTAAACCCCACCTCCATTAATTTTTAGACACATGATCTTGCATTGGTTACATAGCTTATTAAGCCTCAAGCTTTTTCACCCATAAAACAGAAATAATTATAATCATAGTATCTATCTTACAAGGTTGTTGAGACAATGGAGGTAAAACATGTAAAATGCTTAGTATTATGCCTGGTACATAATAAGGATACAGTAAATAGCAACTACCGCTGAGATTTTCAAATGAATGTATGTCCCTCCGCCCATCAACTGTGCCTTTCCCCAGCACATGGTACTCATTGCCACCCTATCGCGAAGATCCGAGCCTGTCCTTGCGCTACAAAGCTGACTGCCCTGGGGTCAGGTGCCTGCTGCTTCCCCCTGAGGGCCTCCAGGCCCCTGAAAAGTGCCTCTAGGACACGTTCCTGGGAAGGTCCCTGGCAATTGCCAGACTACCTTCAGACGTGGCCTCATCTTGCCCTGAGTCACCATCACGGGATTGGGTGATACAGAGAAGAGAGGAGAAGGTCTTCCAGATGCAATGGCCCAGTGATGAGGACGAGACACCCTGACTTGGGAGACAACCTGGACGTTCCCATTTCCCTTCCCCTGCTCTCAGCAGGTGCCTTTGATCCTAGATCCTCACATTGTCCTCCTTTCACTGTCATTTTTTTCCCCTTTGGAGCACGATGTATTACAATTTTTCCTGGAAGTTTTGTTTCCTGGTGAAGATTAACAATTAAGAGGTGAAACCATGATGTGGCACTTATCAGTTCTGTGACACTGTGGGAATTATAAGTGTGAATTTTTCACCTATAAACTGGGGATATAACTTAGGCTAAAAAACGGGCGATGCAAGGAAATGTGCTTTGTGTACATTTCCAGACATAAGCGAAGGGTTATTTTTGGTTCTTCCCCTGAGGGGAAGTGGTATGACAAAATTGTGAACAACAAAACAGAAACTCTATTTTGATAGTCTGCGCCTCTGTGGATCCTACCATGGTGAGGGAGAGAACATGCTAGAGCGTGCTAAAGCAAGGACGGTGGGAGGGAGAGGGAGGGAGAGCGTACAATTTAAGAAAGCAGCTTCAGAATTGGAGGGGAGCAGAGTGAAAGGTGAGGAATGTAACTATTATAATTCTGATCTATTGCACCATCTAAAAAAGACATCTATTTGAACTCCTGTACAAGCGGCAATTACCTGGAAAATAAATGTAATAAGAATCTCCTAAGTTGGCAGTAAAATTAGCATCGCTGAATTTTAATTAATAGTCCAGCTTGGAAGGAATATACTTCTCCATTTGGTAAGAAGAATGGTCTCAACCATGGAGCAAGCTCACCCAAATCAGTGCTTTCTGAAGGCATTTTTTTCCCCCTTAGTTTCCTGGAGATTTTTGTACCCCCAATGTCACTGGGAAAACTATGAGGGTAAGAATTTTACAGCAGGCCTTTTGGAAGAAATGATGTTGATCACTACTCGCCTCCTCTGTGAGCCTCAGTTTCCTCATTTGTAAAATGATGGACAGTGTGCTGTGGGTGGGGAAGACTGGAATCTCTTGGGTTCCTTTCAGCTTGAATATTCTTGTGTTTTGGTCTGGATGCATGTTCTTCCCAGGTTCTTCTGTCTTCTGTGTTGAACGTTGCCAAGATAGTAACACTGATGACAGTGGCCACGAGGAAGGGGGGATTTATTGCGACCCTTGGATGTGTGGGCACCGGGTGGGGGGCTTTACAAGCATGATTGATTGTGGTCTTTGTGGTAGCCCTTTGAGGTAGCTCGTATTCATACCCCCATTTCACAGATGGGAAGACACTGCTCAGCAAAACCTTGCCCAGGGCCATACAGCTGGCACCAAATGGTTGTGATGGTAATGGGATGATAAAAATTAAGTGAACGTTTTTTCATGCAATTATTAGGAATCCCAATGATCCTTTTGAGAGGCAGAGAAATGTCCTGCCTCTGGCACTCTCAGGCTTAGCAGGGTTGAGTCTCGTTAGATTCATCAGCCTCTGACCCACCCCACTGCCCTGGGGCCGCCCTGCTCCCCCTGCTTCGCTTCCTCAAGCAGTGCAGCCACCTTCTTATTCTAGCACTCTGGAAATTTCAGATCACCTTTGGTTATCTTTTCTTCATTCTTCACGTCCAGGCATTCATCAGATTCTGTTCTTTCATTACTTAATTAATTCAGTGCTAATGTGTCAGATACTGCATGAGCAACTTAAGAATAATAGCTCCTTAATTTATGTAGTGTTTTAGAGTTTTCAAAGAGCATTATCTTATCTAATTCTCATGATGGCCCCTGAAATAGATGAGTTATATTTCATACATGAACAAATGGAAGGTCAGAGAGGGCCGAGACCAAATGGCTCACGTGAGGAAGAGCTGTAAATGAACCCACACCTTCTCCCAAGTTTAAAGTCTGGTGTTCCATGGAACATGATCTTCCTCAATGTCTCCTCATCTGTCTTACTTTATTCATTCTTGCAGTTTCTACCGAGGTCTAACCCCACACTTTCTCACCTCTGCTTTCCATCGCAGCCTTGTGGTTTGTATCTTTGATTTCTGTCTCTCTACTTCCATCCATATTTAAACTCCAGCTTCTTGTTATCAGACTTACATTGGGTCCCTATTACCTTGAGTCTAAGTTATGGCCCTCTCTAAATCTTCCAGGGTTCTCCATAGTCTGTCCTTACTCTCCACGGAGCACACGTTCCTCTGCTCCAGCTCATCTTTGTATCCCAGAACCTGGCTTCATGGCATCCACAAGGTGAGCACTCAACACCTTGAACAAATGTCCATGACCCTGCAGAGGGGTCATTTCTATTCTCATCACTAAAAACCTCAGTTCTTAAAGGCCCAATTGCATCACATTGGGATAATCCTAAATTCTGTTTAATACTTAGAGTTTATATCTTTGCTCTTCAAATTGTGGATGGAAGGATAAGCATCACCTTAAAGCTTGTAAGAAATGCAGAATCTCAGGGAACCTTGGATTTCATCAAGGTTCTGCATATTAGCAAGGTTTCTAGGGGATTTATGTGCATATCACCTTTGAGAAACACTGGACAATAGACTCTATCTAGTCATGATGTAATGGACCAAGAAGAGGCTTTCATTCATGATTTACTGGATTTGAATCCCAGTTCTGCCACTTAGTAGTTATGTGACTTTGAATAAACTTGTAAAATTATTTGGGGCTCTATTTCCTTAAATATAAAATAATGATAATAATAGCTCACCAACCATGAGTAAGGCATTTTGTATGTATTACTACTAATTATCACAAACACTTGTATGTTGGGTATTTTTATTGTCTTTTTGAGATAAGGGCACTGATGCACGCTATGGCCAGGTAACACAACATATTAGCTGGCGGAGTTGCAGGTCACATCCATGCTTATTTGATGACAGATACCATTTCCACTTCACTTCTCCATTCTGTATTCTCTACTGTTGGGTTTGATCACATATTATTGTGAAGATCAAATGAGATTCAAGTTGTTCTGTGCTTTGTGTCCTGTAAAGCTGTATACAAATGTTATTAGTTATTAATAGCATTGCTAGCTTGAATTGTTCTCTAATTGCTTTAAATATTTTACTCTGCTTCCTTGAAGTTATCAGTGTCCTTCCTTATTGCTTGGGTATTTGAAGAATGAATTTCTTGCTGCTAACAAGAAATTCAAGTATACACTGAATGCACATGTGGATGCTTGCACAAGTTGATTAGCGATGAGCTAGAGGTGGGATGAAAGGAGGCTGAAAATAGGGGAGATGAGGATAAATTGGCATTGCAGTTATCCGGGGGATAGGAAAGTGTGAAGGAAAATTGATTAGAAGTAGGGCTAGACAAGTAAAAAAGATGAACCTGGAGGGTTGTAGATTATTCAAGGGGGAAGTTAGAGAGAAGTCTTGAGAATGATGTAGGGGCTGAAAAAGCTAGGAAAGCATTTGGTTGTCGGATTTTAGATACGGATTTTTCTAAGATGTGGAATGAGTGTAGTATTTTTTCAGGAAGTTAGGTTTCACATGCTGTGCTGTCTGTCCTTTTGTACATAAATATATTATTCACCCAGCCCTGTGCTGGGGGAGTTTTAAAGTGTGAATAATAATGGGATGATCAAAGTAAGACCTTGGCAACATCTGGAAACCAGTGAGAGTAGGCATTGCTCCCGGAAATACGAGTGTAATTTTACGTCACCAAATGCATCTGGTGTGATGCTGGACCATCCCCTGCCTTGGTGAATGGAGTGTTCACCACTGTGTTGGAGATACAGCCCTTAAAGGGGGGCTAACTTGTGCATTCTTGCACACACACCCCTCTGGGCTGCTCTGTTCTCAGTCACAGGAGAGAAACTGAAGCAGCATATCTGATTCAAAATAGTAGAAGGAGATTTAGAACCTGGGAAGAGAGCGCATGTCAACCAGTTTGGGATGCCTGGGGCTTTAGATGTTAGTCTCAACCCGAGGACTGTCTATAGAAAGCCATCTAGAATGAACCTCTTAAGGAATGGAAGCTGGGAGGGAGTCTAGCTAGCTGAGGCAGCTGAAGTCCCATGGAACTAAGGGGAGAATCCAGACTTTCTTCCTAAGCTGGATGAAGCTGGACCATGCACTTACACTGTGTACCTGTGACTGCAGATTTATATTTAGTCACTATTGGTAGGATCTGCACACCATTCTCAGCTGGTCTAAGAATAGCCCATGACCAAGGAGAACTAAGGGAAAATCTTGAATGAACTGCTAAAGCCTGGTTTAAGGAATAAAGAGGGTCACACATTTTGGTTGGGGAATAACTTTGTACTTTGTTCTGCCTCCTAAGTAGAATAATAATCTACTTGAGGGCAAGGATCAGGACAACTAAAATATAATTAGAAAATTACTGATGTGGCACTGAAAATACTTTTGTCCAAACTCAACAGCACTTTGCTATTAAATTGCAGTTTGCTCTGTAAATGTATTTAACCTCCATCTGTAAAATGGAATAATAATACATTTCATGGTTGTTTAGGTTAAATATAATGATATCAGAGAAATTTTTGTAACTGTTGATTTACCTGTTTTCATGTGTGAAACTCTGTTTCATCTACAGAGACTTTTAGAATTAGTGATAGTAACTTCTTGGGTGTTTACTATCTGTCAGGCATTGCACTAAAGATTTTATATATATATTCTCTAATCCTTGGAATATCTTTTTGAAGTAGATAATATTTTTTGTCCACATTTTATAGTTGAGAAAATTAAGGCTTAAAGAAATGAATGAACTGACCCAAGATAACATGACTGCTGGATGGTGAAGCCAGGACTTAAATTTCCATCTGTCTCTCCCAAGCTTGAACCACCTTGGCCTTTCAACTCTAGTATCACAAGGGACAATTGGTTGACATTCTTAAGAACCTGTGGTTAACTTTATAATAATTTGAGGAAGGAGCAGAACTGCTAGGTGAGCAGATCCTTGTTTGTCTAAAGTCACAGGGCAATGTCTTTGGAGACAAAGGCCCTTTCATTTGGGGGCCCAGTTGAGTTTGAATTTCAGACAAACAATGAATAATTTTTTAGTATGAGTAGAGCCCATGCAATATTTGTAACATATTTATACTAAAAATTATGTGTTATATTTTTACTTGCTATATCTGTCAACACCAGTGTAGGAAGGCATCGGCCCCAGAATGAGTTAAGAGTCTTCCAGAACCTAAACCTATGATGTTATCTCAGGGCTTGGCTGGAATCTGAGTAGATTCGGGAAGTGGGAGAGACGAGGGTGAGTAAGGTGCAGTGGACAAGCCTGCCCGGGGCCTCCTGCCACCCATATTCTAGGCCTGGCTCCACCCTGCCTAGATGGGCCTTTCCGCCTTTCCCTGCCTGCTGGCATTGTGGTGCCAGCAGCTATCCCACAGGTCCTGTGGCAATATGCCCTTTGTGACTGGGCTTTAAAGCAGAGTGTCAAAGTCATTGCAGCATAAACGGGTGTCATTTTCAGGAACCAAAGCTTTGGGCAGAGAAGTGGCCGTGAAATAGGGTAATGTCCCACGACTATCTCTAGAAGCGAGGGGTGGGAGACAATTTACATGTAAAAACTGAAAACCAATTCATCCAGAGCCAATTTCAGCTCAGACCAGGGGGAAAATTGCTGTTTAAATTGGTATTTTCATTGCCAGGTTTATTGACAAACATGAAATAAAAAAAGCTTGTTTGTTTTATGAATTTATTGTAGATTACCAAAAAAAAAAAAATAGCAATGGGGGGTTTACACTCCCCCATTGCTGGATGCTGGATTTTGACAGACCTTTTGTGAATGCAAACATGCATGCGGTTGAGCCAGAATATACCCCCGTTCCATGAGGAGCAACGCAGCTCTGGGTCTCTGGATAGAACCTTTCATCAGTGCACGCGTCAGTGAATTCTTCCTGCCTCTCATGAGGCCTGTCCTCGTTTCAAAGATGGGGAAAGCAGGAGCCAGATAAGGGAAGTGACTTTCCCAAGGTCACAGGCTGACAAAGGCAGTAGCGGCTGGGCAGAGCAGAGCCGAAATCCTCTACAGCTGGGCCTGGACCCTGACTTCCCCCTCCCACCCTCCAAACCTCCTTCGCCACCTGGCCAAGGAGGCCTCAGCTGCCTAGACCCCCTGACAACACTGGCACCTTCCCACCTCCTCTCACCAGTTCACAGCCACCTTCCGGCCTGCAAGCCTGCTTCTCTTCTTGGTGGCTATGTCATCCCCCAGCCCTCTCTCACTGGTGTTTGCAATCCTTCCTGGCTTCACTCAGTCTGAAACATGTAGGGATCATAACTTGTGGGTTCGTACAAGAAGCCAGCAGCCCTTCCGTAATTGCCACTGACGTGGAAATACAGGAGCAAATGAGTAGCAATTCATATGTCGCTGCATGACAGAACAAAAACCTCTACCGAGGAATTAAAGCCATAAATATCCTACAGGGCTCCTACCTGTGAGCTTGTTCCTGACATCTGGAATGGCAGCTCATTGGAGCCACTGTGCTGTCAGCATGCTACTGCATGCCGGCTGCAATGAAGCTGTGAGAGCAGAAGGGACAGGAGGGGAAGTGGGCGGGGGTGGGGGATGAGGGGGCTCTACCAATGGAAACCTGGTGACAAAAAGGCTGCTTTCCCCTACAGCGACTAAGAGGCCCTGACCCACTGACTCCCACTTGGAGCCTCCCAGAAGGCCTGCTTGCGACAGGAGCCCCTGTCCTTGCAAGAGGCCTTAGCAGCTTTGTGGCTGATCTCCCATCTGGTTGACAGTAATGTGACAGCTCAGAGTTTGTGCTCCTGGAACGGAAAGTGCTGTGGGCAGAGACGAAGAAAGAGGCTGCAACTTGGGGGTGCCCAGATGGTCGTGGCAGGCTCCAGGAGTCTGCAGAGATGAGTGAAGCATGCAGCAAGCTCAGAAGAATCCAACTGATGACCCTTAGAAGGGGGGGAGTTTTACTAATGGGGCTATTTTTTGGCAAATGTTTACTATTTCTGGAAATGGGAGGGAGATTGTTGGCGTGGATCGCATCCTATACTACAAGCAGCTGTTGAGATGTGATTCTCTCATTGTGGCAGGAATTCCCAGGCCTGCTGCTTTTTGCAGGGACCAACGATACGCATTGAATGAAATGGATCCTCAGCTACTCAAGACACTTTGTACAGTGTTTTTCGGAGCCTTGAGCTGAGCACTAATTAGAGACACTTCACCTTTGCTACCCTGTATCTCTGACCACCATTCACATGTGTGCTAGTATGGTTGAGCTGGACACAGACCCATTTTAGTGAGCCATTCTTTAGGAGAATGGCTGTGGTGGTCACTGGAAACTTTCTTAGGCCCTTTGTGCCTGAGTATTCCTACTTGGAAAATAGGGAAGAAACATATCAGCTTGTCCTAGTTCATTTGGGCTGCTATAGAAAATCTTAGACTGGGGGGCTTATAAACAACAAAAATTTATTTTTCACAACAAGGCACTGACAGATTTGGTATCCAGTGAGGGCCCATTTTCAGGTTCATAGGCCACTAGATGATCTTCTTTTTTATTTGTGTAAATTTATGGGGTACAAGTGCAATTTTGTTACATGCATGGATTACACTGTGGTCAAATCAGGGCTTTAGGGAATTCACTATCTGAATAATGTACATTGTACAAATTAAGTAATTTCTCATCATCCACCCCCTGCAGGAGTGGATTCACCCTCCCCTTCAACCTTCCAAATCTCTGATGTCTGTCATTCCACTCTCTAGGTCTATGGATACACATTTTTTGTACCCACTTATAAGTGAAAACATGTGATGTTTGACTTTCTGTATCTGGCTTGTTTCACATAAGATAATGACCACCAGTTCCATCCATGCTTCTGCAAATGACATAATTTCATTATTTTTTATGACAGAATAGTATTTGATTTTCTTGATATAATCATCTCTTTTTTTATTTCAGTTTATTATGGGGGTACAAAAGTTCAGGTTATGTATATTGCCCATGCCCCCTTGAAGGACACTTAGGTTGACTTCGTATCTTTGCTATTGTGCATAGTGTTGTGATAAACATATGGGTGCAGGTATCTTTTTGATGAGTTGATTTATTTTCCTTTGAGCAGATGACCAGTAGTGGGATTGATGAATTAAATGGAAGTTCTGTATTTAGTCCCTTGAGAAATCTTAATACATTTTTCCATAGAGGTTGTACTAGTTTACATTCCCACCAACAGTGTATAATAATTCCCTTTTCTTCACATCCTCACCAGTATCTGTTATTTTAATAATAGCTATTCTGACTGGTGTAAGATGATATCTCATTGTGGTTTTAATTTGTATTTCTCTGATGAGCAGTGATGTTGAAACTGCTCAACATATGCCTTTGTCCATTTGTATGTCTTCTTTTGAAAAATGTCTATTCATGTCCTTATCCCACTTTTTAATGGGGTTATTTTTTTCTGTTGTTGAATTGTTTGAGTTTCGTGTATATTTTACATATTAATCCCCTGTCAGATAACTAGTTTGCAAATATTTTCTCCTAGTCTGCAGGCTGTCTGTTCACTCAGTTGATTATTACTTTTGCTGTGCAGAAGCTTTTTAGTTTAATTAAGTCCCATTTGTCTATTTTTGGTTTTGTTGCCTGAGATTTTGAAGTCTTAGTCATAAATTCTTTGCCTACACTGATGTCCAAAAGAGTTTTCACTAGGTTTTCTTCTAGTGTTTTTATAGTTTCCAGTCTTACGTTTAAGTCTTTAATCCATCTTCAGTTGATTTTTGTATAAGGTGAGAAGTAGAGATCTGGTTTCATTCTTTTGCATATATCAATGTAATTTTCCCAGCACCATTTACTACATAGAGTGTCCTTTCCTAAATGTATGCTCTTGTTAGCTTTGTCATAGGTCAGTTGGCTGTAAATATGTGGCTTTATTTCTGGATTCTCTCTTCTGTTCCATTGATGTGTTTACTTTTATATCAGTATCATGCTGTTTTGGTTCCTATAGCCTTGTAGTATAATTTGAAGTTAGATAATGTGATGCCTCTAGCTTCATTTTTGTTGTTGTTTTTGCTTGGTATTGCTTTAGCTATTTGGGCTCTTTTTTGGTTCCATATGATTTTTTAAGATTGTTTTTTCTAATTCTGTAAAAAAATGATGTTGGTATTTTTATAGGAATCTCATTGAACCTGTAGATTGAGTAGTATGGTCATTTTAAATGATATTAATTCTGCCAATCCATGAGCATGGGATGTTTTTCCATTTGTGACATTTGCAACTTCTTTCATCAGGTTTTTGTGTTTTGCTTATAGAGATCTTTCACCTCCTTGGTTAAATTTATTCCTAGGTATTTTTTTTAAGCTATTATAAATAGAATTGATATCTTGATTTCATTATCAGACAGATTGATACTGGTGTATAGAAATGTTACTGATTTTGTATCGTGCAACTTTACTAAATTAATTTATCTAATCTAAGAGTTTTTTGGTAGAATCATTAGGTTTTTCCAGATATAAGATCATGTCATTAGCAAACAGAGATGAATTGACTTTCTCTTTTCCAACTTGATGGTTTCTATTTCTTTCTCTTGCCTGATTTCTCTGGCTAGGACTTCCAGTACTATGTTGAATAGAAATGGTGAAAGTGGGCATCCAAACTTTGTTCAAAATGCTTTCAGCTTTTCCCCATTCAGTATGAGATTGGAAGCAGGTATGTCATAAATGACCTTTATTATTCTGAGATATGTTTTTTCTATGCTTAGTTTATTGAGTATTTGTTTCATAAGGGATAGTAAATTTTAAGAAATGCTTTTTCTGCATCATTGAGATGATGATATGGTTTTTGTCCTTAATTATGTTTATGTGATGTATCACATTTATAGATGTGCATATGTTGAACCATCCTTTCATCCCTGATATAAAACCCACTTTATCATGGTATATTATCTTTTTGATGTGCTGTTGGATTCAGTTTGCTAGTACTTGATGAAGATTTTTGTGTCTACGTTCATCAGGTATATTGGTCTGTAGTTTAGCTCTTTTGTTGTGTCCTTGTCTGGTTATGGTATCAGGGTGATTCTGGCCTCATAAAATGAGTTAGGGAGAATTCCCTCCTCTTTAATTTTTTGGAACAATTTCAGGAGGATTGGTATTAGTTCTTCTATGTACATTCAATCAAATTTGACTATGAATCTATCTGGTCCTGGTCTTTCTTCATTGGGAGATTTTAAATTAGTGATTCAATCTCACTAGTGATTATTCGTCTGTTCAGAGTTTTTTATTTCTTCCTAGTTCAATCTTAGGAGTGTGTATGTGTCCAGGAATTTATGCATACCCTCTAGGTTTTCTACTTAGTAAGCAGGTAGTTGTACATAACAGCCTCTGATGATTTTTTTTATTTCTGTGGCATCTGTTGTAATGTTTCATTTTTCATTTCTGATTTTTTTTTATTTGAGTCTTCTCTCTTCTTCTTTTGGTTAGTCTAGCTAGGTGTATTAATTTTGTTTATCTTTTTGAAGAACCAACTTTTCATTTTGTATATCTTTTGCATTTTTTAAAATATCTGTTTCATTTATTTGTTTGATCTTTGTTATTTCTTTTCTTCTGCAAATTTTGGGCTTGCTTTTTTAAGTCCTTGAGTTGCATCATTAGATTGTTAATTTTCAATCTTTCTACTTTTTTGATGTAGGCATTTAAAACTATAAATTTCCCTCTTTGTACTGCTTTTGCCATGTCCCACAGGTCTTGGTATGTTGTGATTCCATTTTCCTTTGTTTCAACATTTTTGTTCATTTCCATCTTACTATTGGCTCAATGGTCATTCAGGAGCATGTTGTTTAATTTCCATGTATTTGTATGGCTGCTGAAGTAACTCTTGGTACTGATTCCTTGTTTCATTCCAATGTGGTCTGAGAAGACACTTGATATGATTTTGATTTTTTAAAAATTTTTTGAGACTTGTTTCTGGCCTAACATATGGTCTATATTGGAGAATGCTCCACGTGCTGTTGAAAGAAAATATATTCTGCAGCTGTTGGTAGAATGTTCTGTAAATGTTTGTTAGGTACTTTTGGTCTGAAGTCCAATTTAAGTTCAATTTTTCTTTGTTGACTTTTTGTTTTTTTTGTCTGGAAGATATATCTAATGCTGTGAGTGGAGTGTTGAAGTCCCCCACTATTATTGTATTGCTGTCTATTTTTCTCTTTAGGTCTAGTAATATTTGTTTTATGAATCTGAGTTACCCAGTGTTAGGTGCATATATATTTAGAATTGTTATATCCTTTGGATGAATTGATCCCTCTGTCATTATATAATAACCTGATTTGTTCTTTTTTCTAACTGTTTTTGACTTGAAGTCTGTTTTATCTGATATAAGTATAGCTATTCCATGTCTTTACTTTCAGTCTATATGTGTCTACAGGTAAGGTGAGTTTCTTGAAAGCAGCATATAGTCGATCCATTCAGCCAATCTATATCTTTTAATTGGAGCATATAATATACATAATACTGATATGTGAAGTTTTGTTTCTGACATATTATTAATAGTTTTCCTGTTGTTTGGTAAATTCTTTATTTCTTTTTCTTTGACTATCTTTGTGATCTGGTAGAATTCTCTAGTGGTGCCATTTGATTCCTTTTCCTTTCTTTTTTCTGTGATTGCTTTACCAGTCAGTTTTATACTTTCATGTGTTTTCATGATGGTGAATATAATTTTTTTGCTTCCCAGTTTAGGACCCCCTTGAGCAGTTCTTGTAGAGCTAGTCTAGTGGAGATAAATTGCCTGAGCCTTTACTTGTCTGGGAAAGATTTCATTTGTCCTGCATTTATGAAGGTTAATCTTGCTGAATAAACAATTCTTGACTAGAATTTTTTGTTTTTTCAGAATTTTGAATATGTCATCTTATTTTCTTCTAGCCTGTAAGGTTTCTGCTGAGAAGTCTTCTGTTAGTCTAATGAGGTTTCCTTTGTAGGTGACTGGAGGTTTTACTCTTGCTGATTTTAGAATTCATTCTTTCACTTTGACTTTAAAGAGTCTGATTATAATATTCCATGGTGAATTCTTTTTTACATCATATTTGCCTGAGGATCACTGAGCCTCTTATATCTAGATGTCTAAATCTCTTGCTAGACTTTGAAAATTTTCATCTTTTATTTCATTAATAGGGTTTCTGAGTCTTTTGATCTCTCTTCACTCTCAGGAATACTAGTAATTTACAAGTTTGATCATTTTCTGTAGTCTCAAGCATCTTGAAGGCTTTGGTCATTCATTTGCATTCTTTTTTCTTTCTTTTTGTCTGACTGTATTATTTCAAAAGACTTGTCTTCTAGTTCTGAAATTCTTTCTTCTGCTTGGTTAATGTATTGTTGAAACTTTTGAATGCATTTTGCATTCCTTCAACTGAATTTCTCAGTTCCAGAAATTCTGCATTTTTTTTAATATATCTATATTCTTGGTAAATTTCCCATTGTTATCCTGAATTGATTTTATGAGTTTTTTATTGGTTTTTGGATTTCTCTTGCATCTCATTGAGCTTCTATAAAATCAATATTTTGAACTTTTTATCTGGGTTTTCAAGGATTTCTTTTTGGTGAGAAACTATTGATAAAGAATTATTATGCCCCTTTGAGGGTGTCATATTACTTTGCTTTTCCATGTTTCCTACATCTTAACATTGATTTCTGCACATCTAGTGTAACAGTTGCTTCTTATTTTTGAATTTACTTTCTTCAGGGAAGGGCTTTTTCCAGAAGATGTGACTATGATGTTGGTTGGGTACGGCCCTTTGGCTTTGTTCTTGGGTGCATGAAGTAGGGAAGACTCCATGTGATTTCATTGGATATAAATAGTTTTAATGGTATCTGTGGTTTTCTTGGTGTGTTAGGGTGTGGTTAGTGGTGAAGACCATGGTAAAATTGTGCTAAAGACTGAAATTCCAGATGGGTTCTTATTCAAGTTTCATTGGTAGTGGTGGTGGCCTAAGGGTATCTGTCCTTGTGCCCTGGAACAGCATATGCTGGCACCTGTGTTGGCAGTTCCACATAGGGCAATTCTTGGGCCTATGGGTAACTTTCTTGGATGTCAGTTGAAGTAACAGAGTGTACGAGGCAGGTGAGCAGGCTCTCGAGCTTCTGGGCAGCTGGTGTGGCATGGTTGATGGTGGTAGCAGTGGTGGTGAGATTGTCTTCTGATTCCTAAGTTCTGTATGCTTGTGTTGGCAGTGATTGCAATAGGCTGTGTGGGCCAACCTCTAGGCTAGTAAGTGGAGCCTGCAGATATGCATCAGCTGAGGTCATAGTGGTAGAGTGTGTTTAAGTCTGATCTTTGTCCCCAAGAAGAAATGTTTTGGTGTTCCAGGTAGTGCTTTGGGTATGGAACCCCCAGGACCCAGGATCACATACGCTATGTAAGAGGATGGGAAGAGGCTGGGTAGAGCTGTACTAGGCATGCTTGCTCTCAGGCCCCTCAATGGTGAGTTGCATGAACAAGCTATGATGGGGGCTGGGGTGATCCTCAGGCCCCTGGCAAATGCTTAGGTGAGAGTTCACCTCCGCTGAAATGAGGTCCTGCCACAGAGAGGCTGGGGTTAGTCCCAAGTGGCCACAGTCTTGGTTGGTAAGTTGGGGATTTGTATCCCTCTCACATTGCAGTCCCAGTGGGGGTCCATCCCTCATCCCAGCTGTCACAGCCTATCTAGCTGTTTAATCAGACCCAGAAGTTCATGTCTGGCCCAGAACTCAGCCCCAGGCCATGGAAGCCCCCACCAAGCTCAAGACCAAGCCTCAGCAGGAACTCTCATTCTGCTCAGATCCAGTGGGAGTTGTCCTCTTCCACTGACAGCAGCTGCAACCCACAGCATGCTCATTTCTCAGTCCTGTTTGCAAAAGCCCCCCACCTATTTATGCCCCAGCTATACAAGCAGAAGCCTAAGTTTCCCTAATTTGTGGGACTGGTGCCACTCATTCCCAGGACCATGCACAGTCTGTTAAAAGCCAAGATTGAGAATGGCATCCTTCTGTGTCTGCTCAGGTTTCAGAAAGGGCATGGGACCCAGAGTGTGTTCCCTCCCTTGAGCAGTTCCTTCCCAAAGTCTCTCAGACACTCCCCAAATTGGATTCAGTGCTTGAGAAGGTCAAAGTGTTCTCTCATGGCATGGATTGTATGATTTCCCAGTGGGAAAGTGGACTACACAAAGACACTCACTTACCCTCTCCCAAACTGGGGAGTCACTCCCAGTTCCTGGCCGGTCCTAGCCACATAACCTGCCCATTTTCCTCCTTCTTCCTGGATTTTAGTGTTTCCTATTGCTTTTCTGTTGAATGTTTGGGTTCTCCTTGGATAATGTGTTCAAGATGTGATTGTCTACACACTATTTTGGTTCTTCTAAGTAGATAAAGCAAGCCTGAAATGCCTGTAGTCATCCATCTTGAAGAAAAGACATAGATGACATTTTTCTCACTGTATCCTCACATGATGGAAGAGGCATGAGCGCTCCCCAGGGTCTCCTTTATAACGGTGCTAGTCCCACTCATGAGGGCTCAACCCTCATGACCCAATCACCTCCCAAAGATTTTACCTCCTAAGAGCATCACCTTGGATTTAGGATTTCTACGTATAAATTTTAGAGAGACATACATTGGTACATTGTACAGTTGTGCACCTCCTTTGAATACTAAAGGGAGTCAGTTAGGATCTGAGACTTGAGGTCTACAGACCTGTCTTCATCCTATAATTCACCCAGATGAAAGCTGCTGCAGCTGTAGTCTTCCTGGTTCTACGTGAAATTGAGAAAGGTGAAAATGAAGAAAACAGAAAGGAGCCCTTCCCTATGATAACTTAGGAATATAATTGAAAAAGCTGGTTTTTAAATATATATCAACCAATATTGAGATTCTGTGAAATGGAGTTAAAAACAAACAGCTGGAGTCAGGATGCAGGTTATTCTATTTTACATCAAGGCAGAATGAATAGGCAGTAGTTCAAGGTGTCGCTCCACTCCTGGCTGTCACATACCTCCCACTTTCTAGGACCCAGGAGGACACCTAATGTGAGCACAGACACTGACCAGCGGACTAGAAAAATAGGGATTTTAAGTTGACATTTTCTGCAGGAAGGTCTAGTGCTACTGCTACCAAACCAGGTAAAGTGGCTGCCCTCTGACCTACTTGAGACACCTCACCAAGGCTTGATATAAGTTGGACTATTTTCTTTGCCTTAACATTTACACGTGTTGGTCTAAAATTCTTTCAATTTTCATGACTTTGAAAACATCATAGGACAGGTTGGTAAGGAAGGAAGACTATGGGATTAGAAAACAGTTTCAGCTCCAACTTCCCCACCAATAAACCATATGACCTTAAGCAAACTTTCTTCTTTGAGTCTTGCTGTCTTACCTAAAAGTGAGAATAATTATCCTCACCTACTAGTGTCGTGGGAAGGGTAAGGGAGCATGTCTTTGCTCAGCACATACCAGACGCTGAATTAATTATTTCCTGTGTTCCTCCCCCTAGCAGTAATCAGCACATGTCACTGCTTCTGCTAAAGGAGAGAGTAAAAGAAACTGGCAATATAAGCTAATTCTGTGCTTATTTTTGCAAAGGTGGATGGCTAGTTTTAGCCCCATTACTTCCAGGTTGTTACCCAAGATAGTATGCTTGCTGAATAAGTAAAGACGGTACTTTGTTTTACCTAGTAGCACCCAGGAAGTGGATGGCTATTCATGCAAAGGAAAAATCAAAGATTTGAAAAAAATCTTCTAGGAGTCATCTCATCTGAGGTCCAGTCTTTAGGATGTAAAAATTATATAAATAAGAAAATTATGTTTGAGTCTTTCAAAAGCATTTTGAAAATTCGCATTAAAGACACTTTACCTAGAGGAGTATATATCATATCTGGCTATCTGTGTGAAATAAGCGGATGAAAAGCCTATATATTTGCTCATAGACTATTTCTGGGATGATTAATAAGAAATCAGCAATCGGGTGACAGCGAAGAGAAGAACTTTGTGGTGTGGATTGGGAATCAGAGGAAATTATTTCACTGGGTGCTCTTTGTCTCTTGCATTTTGAACTTTGTGCATGTATGGGTTAGCTACTCACAGTAAAAAGAATAAAATTAAAACTTAAAATAGATTGTGATCGTATCTAGTGAAAATGTAGTTTCTGTTCATTTCTAAGAAGTTGCTTTAATATTTGTAAAACTATGCCACGGCAAATGCACCTCAATAATATAACGTTGATTCCAGTTAATACCCAGAGCAAACCCCTTATCTGTATCTGTTACTATGCTGTGCTGTCTCACGAAGGATTTAGCTCCCAGAAGTAGGGGTATTACTTGAGTGAACTCTGTGTGTGTCCGTGCGTGGTGACTCACTCACCTGGTTGGGGCTTGGCCTGAATGAGGCTGAGGTCTTGAGTCTGACCTGTAAATGGCAAGTTACCTGCACTCTGTTCTGGGGCACAGAGTGTGTCTCACTCTCATTAGCTGCTTGTCATTGCTGGCTTTGCTGTGGTGATCCTGGGTGGAAGGCTACTGAGTTCACCTCTGAGTAGAAAGACAAGTGGGAGGTCATGGTTGCCCCTGTGTAATGGTGAAGGCCAACTTAGGGGCCTGGATCAGTGACAATGGCACAGATGAGAAGAATGCAGAGAATACACTCCCGTAGCAGGGCTGAGTCTGCAGCCTTTTTGCCATCAGGGACCAGTTTCATGCAAGACAATTTTTCCATAAACTGGGGTTGGGGGATGGTGAGTGATGGGGAATGTGTGCAAATACAGATGAAGCTTTGCTAGCTCACCCACTGCTCACCTCCTGCTGTGCATCCCAGCTCCTAATCGGCCACGGACCTGCACTGGTCCACGGCCCTGGGGGTTGGGGACTGCAGTGCTAGAGGACAGCCTAGCAGGCTTGACAGTGCTTATCCCCCTCCCATCCCATTTCCTGCCCACAGCCCGCTTCTCTTCTCACCCTTGACTCAGACCTTGTGGCTAGAGTTGGTGCAAGCACCTAAGTGAGTTGGGATGGGGGTAGAGGCAGGACTAAAATGCTTTAAGAGCCTTATTTGAAGTTCAAACTAAGTACCTGAACACACTTTGGGAATCTTCAGGCCCGGCATTAATTCCTCCTCTGCATTCTGTCTCAGATTGGCACTTGTGATATTTTACACATGAGAAAGTTTTCAGAGAATGACATGCAGGGGCATGTGTGTGTGCACCTGTGTGTGTGTGCATCCGTGTGTGTGCATGCATGCTTGGAGCATGTGTGTGTGGGAGATGCAGAGTGCAAAGGCTTTACCTCCCTTCTAGAAGGTTTTCTAAATACCACCGAGGGTGGGAGTGGGTTGAGGGGTTTCTAGTCCCTGCCTAACCATACCTGTCCCTCCTACAATTTCTCATGTAAAATTTCCCAGCTTGAATAATGTCAACCAGGTTGGAATCATAGTTTTAATAACTATTTATATTTTACATTTCTAACTCTGATTCCATGTTAACTGTTGCATTCACTAGACAGAACAAGCCCACTGAATAGGCTGATCTCCATTTTGCGTATAAAGAAACTGGGGCTGACCTCAAGTGTCTCCCTCAATGACAAGTCTTAAGACTTGTTTCTCCTCTGTGTGTAAGGTGTCTTGGGATGCTTGGTATTTATGCTCCAAGGTCTGATTAAGCAGCCAGGAGGGCAAGCTGTTGGTAGGGAGCTTGCTCAAAATTAAATTGTATTCCTTGAAGAAAGTTTGCATTGGCGCCTAGATTCAAGCCAAATTTGGGGCCAGTTCTCATGTCACCTGTAGTTAGTCCCAATAGCTACCTGTTAGTGTTCATTGGTGCTTACCTAGCAGGAAGTTATTGGTAAATATCATGTATTTACCCAGTAATTACACACCCATGCAGATTACTCACTAATTATGCTCAGCAGGTGCAAAAGTCATTAGCACAACACATCCTGGCACTGGGGGTAGAAGAGGCATACCATTTTGCATTAATTTGATAATTGCTTATTATTTACCCTATCTAAGGTTATTTCACCTCATAGCAATAACAAAGAGCTGTGTGGTTCACCTGCTGAATTCATTTGCCAGTGCAAGGCAGGGGCAGCGCTGGGCACATGGCAGTGTGGTTGGTGTTCCATCCTCCTTGTGTGAACTCTGGAACTAGCCAGACCAGAAGGGACACTGGAGGTCTCCAGCCAGACCTAGGGGCAGAAGTGCAGGGCTTTAATAGCCGAGTTGCTGTTACCCATGTATGTCTGTACCAAGCAAATTTAAAATCCTAGGCCAGCCTGCCCAATGCCCAGCATATTCCTGAGCTGCTGTGTGCTCAGGGAATTAAAACGCATTTTAATATTAGCCCTAAGCAAAGCATAATTAGAAAGATAAATCTTTGGCAACTCTCTCCTCCCCAGGCCTCTCCACTGCCACCTCCCACCCCCGTCCCACCTCCCTGCCATCATGCATTATGAAGCCAAATATAAATGGCTTTGAGATGATCTGTAACAACTTTGAACACATTTGTTCAGCTCATTGAAAGTTGGCTCCGATGTCAGGCAGACACCAGTGTTGTGACACCTGTGAGGTGTCCTGCCTTTAGACACCAGGAGGAGGGAACAACTGGGTGTGGGCCTTCCCCTGCCGGCTCCTTCAGATCCAACATCAGCGCATCGTTTGTTCCTGGAGCAGCTGCTTGTTAGTGGGGCCACAAGGATCTATAAAGCCAATGGGGAGATATTTCTTGCACTGCATAGTGCTCCCTTGAACTTCACGTACCCAGCTTTATCTCCAGAAATAACTTCATCTTTCACAGATTTTCATTGCTGCGGATGGACTTTCTTTGTTTCTCCTTGAGGAAACCAAGCAGGTAGGCAAGCAGGTGTTTGATGACTATAGAAAAGAGGGCCCATGGAGGCAATAGGACTGGCTTCCCCTAAAGGCAGGAAACATGGCCTAGGATGGGACTGGGCTGCTGTTTGCTCACCTACAGGTCAGGGAGAGCTGAGCTCCGTGTAGACATGAAGACAGAGCTGGATTCTCAATTATTCAGAGATTAGAGGGTTTAGGATTTAGGGTAAACTTGACCTGTAGTTTCAAAGACTTAGAACTTCATGCTTCATTGTGTTGAAAATGAGCTTAGGTAATGGACGAGGCTAAACTCTATTTCTAAGAGTTCTTACTTACCTTTTTTCAAGGAATCACTAACCAACAACACCATGTTGCCTATTAATTCATGAGTCTTAAAGATTTCCTTGAAGGTTTATGGAGTGCCTCACTTCCTGCTTTTGAAAGGGCAGAGTACTTTGCTGTCAGCATCACCAGCACAGCCTGTGAAGTCGACACTAAAGAGAAAGAAGCGGCAAAGGAAGGACAAAAGCCAGACAGGTCGGGTCCTAGGCCTTGGAAGGCGTTGGGACAGTTAGGGACATCAGCACCCTCCCCGGGCCTGACATGAAGGGGCCGTGTCAAGACTCACTAGAGACTCTCGACCCCCGTTTCTTCCCACCCCTGAGCCCCAGCTATTGTGGTTTCCTTGGGGACACCTCATGCGTTACTGACAGCAGAGCAGAATTCCAAGCCTTCTGTTCCTCACATATTTCCCACACCTTTTTTACCCTACAACTGTCATCTTTGGCTTTCCTTTTAAATTTCTTCTCTTTATATTAGAAGGTGTTAAAAACAGGGAGGTGTTGGGGGTGGATCTCAGCTCAATTAGGGAACTATGGAGTCACTTTCTCCCCACCGTGACACTCCCTGTTCCTAACCCTGCGCCGAGTTCAAGCTCTAAACTTGGAGCGTCCCACCAGCCTGCTGTTCACATGCTCTGCGGAGTGCACCCCAAGCCCTTTCCGCCTAGGTCTTCCAGCTATCTCTGATTCAGTGATCTGTGGCTGGTGCTCTCAAGAACCGTGCAGGATCTCGCAGGCCCTGCGGCGCCGGTGCGGAAGGCTGAGTCAGACGGAGGTGTGCAGTGCGCGACTTCACCCCGCTGGCTGCGCGGCAGGTGCTTCCAAGGCATTTGCAAATGCGCCGCGTACAGTACATGCCTTTTCCCAGGCTCTTCCCTCTGCTTGGGATTTCTCTCTCTACCTTTCTGCGGGGAGATATTCTTGGTTCTCACTCAAGGATCATTCATGGTTAACTCCTTTTCTGATGCTTTTTCCAATGACTTTGAGCAGACTGAATCCCTCCCTCCTCGGATTCCCTGTGTCCCTTAGCCGCAGGCCAAGCATTTGGGTGTGGGAAGATGATCCTTCCCTCAGTTCGAAGCCTTCTTTTTGAGATTTGGGACACATTCATCTCAACACTCTTGGTGCCAAGGATGACAGCAAGACACAAAGCAGGATGAGGCCGAATGAGGCCAGAGTGGACCTAACTCCCCAGGCCAGCACTTTCCATCAGCCAAGGTCACCTTGACCTTTCTAAATATAGCACCGGGAGCTGGATGGGAGGGGACAGACATCTATTAATACCCACTATGTGCTAAACTCTGTGGTATGTCCCATACATCTGTTACTTCATTAATTCTCAGAAGAAATGAAACAGTTATTTCATTTAAGAGGTGAGCAATGACTTGGAGAGGTTAAGGTAGCTTAGGCTGATAAACTGGAGATTTCCTATGCAAACCCATGTTTCTCAGACTCCAAAGCACATGCATATATTTCCCCAGCCCTGTGCTGCCTCCTCAGCGGGCTGAGCAGGAAAAGGGAATGTTTCCTCGAGGCCAGGACCACCCTCCTCTTCTCCGCGGCCTCGTGGGGGTGCGTCTCTCTTCTCTGCAGAGGCTGTCAGACCCAGCACGAGGGAGACCTAGCACGTGCACTTCCGTTTGTGTTACCCCTTTTAAGTTTCTGACTTAATTGAACAATCTCTGACAGAATTCCAGGCTCCCTGTCATGCTCTGCTTTCGATTTTCCAGCAATGTCTGCAGTTCGTTGCACGGGGAGAGTCTGCCTGGCTCTGGCGTGGAACACCATGAACTCACTTTGAATGTGAGAATTTCACTGCTTGAAAACACTTCAGTTTCCCAAACACATTCCCTCTGAGCTGGCCCACCCCGCTTTTCTCTTGTTAAAAATGCCACTTATTTGGCTTTTCAGCCATATACAGGTTTTATATGATCTATTATGTGGTGCTTTAATTACTGCTGTTTATTTATTGTGATTGCAGCTGAATTGCCACAGGTTGCCAATAGTGACTTGGCGAAGGGCGCACGGAAACGGTATTGCGATATTGTTGTCAGGAAGGCAGCAGGCCTGGGTTACAAAGTGGAAAGCTATGGAACAGAAGGGAAGGGACTGTCCTGCCTGGTGTGGCCCGTGTGGAATCACAAGTCTGCAGTGGGTTTCTGGGTCAGGTCTCTCTTTAGTGTAAGTGCCCCTTGGAGGAAGCAGCTGAGAACCTTCCTGAGTGTGGTGCAGCACTTGGTAGGACTGACGTAAGCGAAATGTGCCGTACTTCCTACACCACAATAGCACCGGCCTGCTCTCAGCGTGTTTGCCAGCTGTGCTAGGAGCCGGCTACATGCCCTCTCCCCAATCCCCATCATGCATGATCATGGCCAAGGATCTAGTGGAATGAAAAGTCCCACGTGGCTGTCATTGCTCTCCACTGGTCAGCCTCACATTCTAAGTGGCCGTCAACACGCAGGGTTCATTTACACTAAAGCTCAACACTCTGTGAAAGGGCTTTGCCGAAAGCCAGACAAGCTGGGCCATCGAAGTTCACTCGTTTACCAAAGATTTACTGAGCTTTCCATCTCTGCCTGTTTTGTGCTGGCTACTCCTTTTACCCCTCGCCCCCATACTTGGTGACTGTGGGTAAGGAGTAGATAGTAATAGCTACAAAGAATTGTACTATCTAGTTCCTATCTTCATGAAGCTCAGAAGCTGGTGGGGGGAGGTCGATACCCAAAGCAACAGTAAGTCACCTGGTAAGTGCTCAAGGCTTGACTTCACCCTCCTCTGTGCTCTGGTAACACCGTGCCATTACCGAGTAATCTACATTAATGTTATGAGATACAGAACCAAAATATCACCGTATTCCCTGCCCTAGGAATCACGTATTTGTTATCAGGAAGGGTGAACCAACAATCAGCTCTTTGAGGAAGTAATCACTCCATTTGCTCACTGTTTCAGCGGGTGCTAGTCTCTGCCTGCAGTCAGAGAAGCATCCTGGTTCTTCCTTCAGAACCTTGGCCTTTTTGGTGGAAAAGATTCTGTAGGGCAAAAGCGTTGCCAGAGAGGACAGAGAAGAGGGAGGAGAGTGGCAGGTCCAGATGGACAGATGGACAGCCCCGTGGGGAGAGAGATGCTGTCAGGGGAATAGGTCAGGACTGGGCAGAGAGGTGGGCTGACGGGCGTGGGGGCAGAGTCAGGGCAGGATCAGCCCCACGGGGAGGTGGAGGAAGCCAGCCGTCTGTGTGCGGCGTGGCTGGGAGCCAGGCAGGCACGGGGAATCTTCTAGGGGATAAATACTCAGAGATTTCCAACCCTTGTGGGATGAGGGCCAGGGAAAGAGGCCAAGATTCCAGGGAACACAGCCAGGACAGGGTTATTATAATCCCTAGAAGGATTCATTTGCCAGCTACTAAAGCAAAAGCCAGCAGCACCCTGAAATGGAGACTAGCTATTTCGGAGCAATTAGCCATTGGTGCCTGCTGCTGTCTTTGGAGAGACTCCAGAAGCCAGCGGGGTAGAGAGGAGGGCAGGAAGTCCTGGTCTGCTGCAGGGGAGATCACTCCATCCTTCGTACCGCCCCACTGGACAGTTCACTGCGAAGGCAACACCAGACCTGAGGTCCCGGGGGCTTCACTCCCACTGAGTCCATGCCCTGCCCTCAGGACGACGTTGAGCCATCACACACAACACATCCACAGGAGACTCCATGGCTGCCCAAGACCAGAAAGTCCAGGAGGTTAGAACAGGCCAGATTATCTTCTCATATCAGAGCTGTTTTATTTATTTATTTTTTTGCATTTATTTTTTTATTTTAATAGATTTAGGGGGTACAAGTGCAGTTTAGTTACACGGATATAGTACGTACTTGCGGAGTCTGAGCTTATAGCATAGCCGTCACCTCAATAGTGTACATTGTACCCATCAAGTGATTTTCATCCCTCATCCCCCTTCCACCCCTCTTCTGAGCCTCCAGTGTTTATTATTTCACTCTCTGTCAGAGGTGTGAGCCTGGCACCTGTGGACACTTTAAGGAATTTTCCTTTGGGGGACAGTGAATCAGAAGAAATCACTTATTACATTTTTCTGTGTATGTGCATTTTTCTGATGAAAAGTTGCAAGTATTTATCAGAATTTTAAAGGGTCTGTAATTTGTTTACATTACTTTTCCCCATTTTTAGTTAAACAGAGAAAGACTGTAAACAGAGAAAGGAGCTCCTTAGAGTTCCTTACCCCTCCCATCTTCTCATTATTGCTGTCAAATGTCACCCATCAACACAGCCTCTTTAAGAGTCCAACAAGACCTGGGCATACTGGGGGCGAAGCAGATAGAAGAGACAATTTGCACTTAAAGTCATTATGTCACTGCTCCACAAAGGAGTCACCACTGCCTTTTTCTCTGTGTACTGCCTGTTCTGAAAATTTTCCAGGCTCTGGTCTTACTGACTTCTATACCCTGGGGTTTCTTTCTGGCACCCTGGGGCTTGGAGCCCCTGGTAACAGTTTTAGCTCATTTGCTGTGGTCTGGGGCCCTGCATAATCCTGGGGTGCACCATGTGTCCACTTCCCTGCTGTCTCCCCAGCCTTCCTGCGGGCTGTGGCCACTCCCTGGAAACAAACCCACTGGAGTAGAAAGAGATTAGGTGCTACTATAGTTGAGTAAAACAGCAACAAGCTTCCAATTTTATGAAGCAGGAGAGCTGGTGTATGTCTTATGTTTATCTCACAGCACTGAACCAGGAAGAACAGATTAGGAGGGAGCTGCTCCACCTGTGTAGATGAGCCCAGGAGGGGAGCAATGAGATGCGCCACGATAACAGTGCCAACAATCTCTGTGTAGATATAGAGGAGTTCCCAGCAACTCTTTAAGGAAAGATCTTTTTTATGCATTGCAAAATAACTCTCCAACTCTGCCTTGTGTGAACTGATGCTTCTGTGTTCTGGTTCTTTCCCCACACTAGTCCAATGCCAGCCACCTCCCCAAAACAGAGGCGCTGCTCTGGCAGGATGCCCTTGCTCCGAACTAAGAAGAGATGCATTTGACTCTGTCCCTCCCTTTCCAGATATTCTGTGATAGGGTCATTGGGGTGAGTTAGCACTTTCCAGCCTGAAGTTGAACTTGAACTGCCTTTTGAGGAATCACATCCCCATGGACATCTGCAGGGACTACCGGGAGGTAACAGTGAAGAGAAGAGCATGACCCCAGCGATACTCCTCAGGGAGCAGCTGCAGCAAGTTCTGTGCTGGATGCCAAAGGGGAATAAAAGAGGGGATGATGGGATATTGCAGAGAAGCCGGGATGCTGATCCCAGAAGGGCTCCACCTTGGGAGTCCCCACTCCGATTACTAAAGTGGTGGAGTCCCTGTGACTCTCGCCTCCACTGGAAGGATGGGCTGGGAGCCCGGGACGCTGCTGGGCGTGTCTGGGTGCTGTCTGGCCTCTCTGAAACCTGGATGAGGAAAGAGAAGTGGGGAAGGGAGAGGAACCAGTCTGCTCCATTCTGGTGTTTGTTTTTATTTCTGACCCCCATGGAGGGCAGCGACTGTGCAGGTGACCCCATCTCCCAGCCACCAGTGGGGTGCATTTCTCCACCTTCCCTATTGTGTTTTGCAGGGACGCACATTTAAAGAAGCTGGCATCTCTGAAGTTCCCTCCTTTTGGAAGGCAATCCCAGGGAGAGGCAGTTTGGATGAAACTCAGTTTTTAAGGCCTAACACAGGTGAGGCCTCTGCCCACGATTCTGGTCCTTCTCTGAAGCCCCAGGCCACTCCCCTCTGCACTTAGGCACACCCCACCTGCCCTGCTACTTTTTCTTCTGTGTGAGCCTTGCCTCCCTGCTAGATCCCAAGCTCCTGGTGCAGGGGCCTGCCTTGAGTGTCCCTCATGGGGACAGCAGGCTAGATAGCGTGGGGCCGGGCACTTCCTTGGTGCCTCTCTCCTCCCCTGTGTGCTCCTCTGTCCCCGCCACCCAGAGCATTTGTATATAGGTCAAAGAGAGGGTGAACAGGGATACCCACAGGTTGTGCAGAAAGTGACAGGGCAGTCCTATATTGTGCTTTAATGATGAAGGACCTTATTGCATATCAATAATCATCTGGTCTCTCTGGGGTCTCAGTGGTATCAACTGGTTGGCTGGACATTTGCCTATCTCCTCCCCGGGTCACTGCCCAGTTACCTGTGGCACATTCTCTGCCGGGGTCATCTTCTGATGATGACTGTGAGCTCAGGTCATGCCTAAGATCGTACTTTAGCTCCAGCTGCCTTGGGGATGCATGGCTGTCAAAGCCTTCCTGTACCCCTGGGGTATGAAGCAGGCTGGTCAGGGCAGGGGTCGGAGGGCACCACCCCAGGCCAGAGACACCCATGTGGGGTTCCCACCTGTGCATGCACACCTGCCAGCAGGGGGCTTCTGCCAATCAGAGGGGACCTGTCGGCACGTGAAGCTGAGCCCCAGCTCCCAGGACAGGTGCTGACGGCCTGCAGGCCACGAGCCAGAGGGTGGGGAGAGCTGGGAGAATTCCGAGAGGAGGCTGCTGTGCCTCAGAGGCCTGCGGGGCTGGCAGAAAGCTGATGGCCAGCGCAGCACAATCTGCCGCCCTCCCTGGGGAGGTGGGCTCTGGCCGGGCCGGCACCATCTGAACATCTTGATTTGCTGCTAATTGAGCAGCTTGACATCGCAAAGCCACGGGACCCAGAGCCACAGCCCCCAGCTCACCGGGGAGTGGGAGAGCCAACTGCTGGGTCTGCGGAGAGCTGTCTGGGCGGGGTCCAGCAAACCCAAGTGCAAGGGCCTTGGTGACAGGCCTGAGGGAGGCCGGCTCCCTCTGCAGGTGCCACGTGAGCCTCCAGCTGGCTGGACGGGACCTGCTGAGGCAGAATGATGACAACCACAGGAGCCCCATTTGTTGCGCAGTGGGCGCAGGCGCCTAAATTATCTTGCTCCAAATACTCTCGACGCCTTCATGTGATGGGTGCTATTGTCCCCTTCTATGGATGAGGAAACTTGGGGCTCAGGAAGGAGAGGAAGGCAGGTAACAGCTACCAAGTAGTAAGGTTGGGACGTGACCCCAGTGGTGTTTGGCTGCAGAGCTCATGCTTGACAGCCTCGATAGTATAGAGGGAAAGAGAATAAAAAGGCTCTGTCTTTGTGTGGCTGGTTTATTTCACTCAGCATAACAACCTCCCGGTTCATCCATGTGGTTACACATGCAGGATTTCCTGTGTTAAGGTTGAATAATATTCAATTGTATGCATGCATCGTATTTTTAAAATCCATCAACGAGGTGATGGGCACATGCTGTTTCCACGTCTTGGCTCCTGGGAATAATGCTGCAGTGAACATGGGGCGCAGACATCCCTCCAAGAACCTGGTTTCAACCCTTCTGGATAAAGAGCCATAAGTGGGATTGCTGGATCATATGGTGGTTCCACGATTCCACGTAGATGAGGTTTCTAAAACAGTCACACTCGCAGCCGCAAGAACAGAATGGTGCTTGCCAGGGCTGGGGGAGGGAGGACGAAGTTTCAGTGATGCGAGATAAGTAAGTTCTAGAGGTCTGCTACAGATAACAATGACGTATTCTAGCTACACGGTGAAATCTGTTCAGAGGATAGAGCTCATGTTAAGTTTTATCACCATAAAATTTTTCTGAAAAGAGGAAAGAAGGAAGGGAATCTATGATAACCCTATCAGCCATAGCATTCATGAATTTCTTTCAAGCTTTTTTATTCTAAATATAAGTGAGGGAGATTTGGAACACTGGAGCAGTAATTTATCTTGTGCTCCTCTGACACCTTACAGTCTAAAAACTACTTTTACATTTATCGTGATATTTTCTAGGCTTCTTTCAGTTGTGGATAAACCGAGGGCCCAGGTGATCAGGAGGCTGCCCCGGTGACGTGGGCTGTGCTCACCTTTGGACGCCAGCTCAAGTGTTCTTCCCACGCAGCGCGCGGAGCCATCGGCAGCACCGACATGGGAAGGATGCCGATCTGACCCCAGGCCTTTGCTCTGCAATCAAGCCCTTGCTGCCCAGCTCTGGTCTGGCAAATGCTGATGAGTCTATTCCAATCACTGTGCTCGCTTTTGCGGTGTCATCCTTCCAATCCGTTTGTTCCCACTATTTGATGAATCCAGGGGATTATGCCAGTGCCCGGAAGCTTTGATGTGGCAGTGTTTAAGCACCTCCCTCTCTCTCTCTAGTGCTTCTCCCTCCTGGTGGCGCTGAGGAAGGGAAGGCAAGGCACACGCAGCTGGAGAGGGCGTGTGGCTCTGCAGATGAGAAAGGTGGCAGAAATGAAGGGAAAGACCTGGAGTCTCACAGTTTTTTACTGAAAGTGAAAAATCAATCCACGACCTTAAAGAAGTTTATGAATTCCTAGCTTAAGAATCAATGCACATTGATTTCTGTGCCTCTGCAGGGACATGTCCACTACCAAGTGATGAAAGCTGCATTTTGTTGGGCTTGGAATGGGGATAAGCAAGTGCCATTTCTCCCACGTTGCCAAGAGTGAAAAAAGGAAAAAAAAAAAAAGCTCATCCGTGACGGCCTCAGACTGGAGCCTGGGGCGTCCGGCTGTGACCGCCGAGTTCCGGGGTTCCGAGTGGACTGGGATCGGGGGAGACCATCACACATTCCCGAGGGCAGCGTCCGGGTCTTTCCCAAACACCCCGTTTCTCCAGCCCCGAGCACCTCCACCCACAAGCGCCTCCTCCCCAGATGGTTTTAAGCTTTGCTTTCCAGGGGGGGCGGGTGCTGAGAGAAGGAAAGGCGGGGCGTGGGACAGAGATAAACACGGAACATGTAAGGGAAGGGCACCTAATGATTTCCATTAGCGCAGCGTGTATTCCACTCCATTTCCATACATTATGTCCTTTGATTACCGTAACACCCCTGGGAGTTGCTGGGACATGTATCATTTCCGCATTCACAGAGCAGGGAGCGGAGACCAAGCAGACTGGGACTCGCTGAAGACCATCCAGCTGGTATGGCCGCAGCCAGCACTCGCACCCCGCAACCCTGCACCGCGTCGCCTACACCGGGGGCTCCTCCGTGCCCAGAGGGCAGAGCAGCTGTGTTGTGATGGCAGCTGGAGGCTAGAGGAGAGCAATCTCTACACACAGGGAAAACGTTCAGGCAAACGCATGAAACGTTCACAGAAGGTGAGGCGAGGAGTCCGGAGAGAACACGCCGATGCCTGGGGGCCCTGAGGTGGAGAGGCCGGGCCGGGGACACGCTGCAGATGCGACTTGAGGTGCTGCTGGGCGTAGGAGCTGGAGCCCTCCATGAGACCCTAGGTGCGGGGTTGCCAGCACTGAGCGACAGTCACGGTGCACAGACTCGCGGAGCAGCCCAGCTGCGGGGGATGGCGCGTCACGGTGGCCCCCAGGCTCTGGCCCTCGAGTGCCCAGGGGTCTCCTCGCACCACTGCCCCTTCCTGCTCCTGCTGTCGCAAACAGCTCTGCGCCGCCGTTTCTCCACCTGGTTCAGAAGCCCAGGCCCCCTCCCCTCTCCTCCACGTCTCCTCGCTTACCAGCTCTTTGCTTTTTTTTTTTACTTTTTCCTCCATTTTTGGACAACTTTATTAAGAAATGTTAATCCTGCTGCTTTGATAACAGCACCTGGAATATTTCTTTTTAACTTTTTTACTGTGGTTGTAAAAACTGAAACATGACACCTACTCTCTTAACGAATTTTAACCATACATGCGATATATTATTGTTAACTATAAGCAAAGTATTGTACATCCTCAGAACGTTTTTGTCTTGCATGAGTAAAACTTTATACGCACGGAACAGCAACGTCCCCTTCCCCACCCCCCAACAAACAGCCTTGGCAACCACCTTTCCAGTCTTCGATTCTATGAATTTGGCTATTTTAGACGCCTCCTATAAGTGAGATCATGCAATGTTTGTCTCTCTGTGCCTGGCGTATTTCACTTAACATGCCCTCCATATTGTCCCAAGTGGCAGGACTTCCCACTTTTTTAAGGCTGAACAGTGCTCTATGGTGTGTGCACCCTGCATTTTTGTTATCTACTCACCTGTCCGCAGACACTAGGTTGCTTCCGCATCATGGTTGTTGCGAGTAGTGCTGTGATGGCCACGGGGTGTAGAGTCTTTGAGATCCTGCTTTTAGTTACTTCGGATAAATACCCAGAAGTGGGATTGCTGGATCATATGGTAGTTCTATTTTTATTTTAAATATCTTACATTTTTCTTGGATCTTGAATCCAAATCCTTCTCTTATCCCTCCTGTCTCTCTCCTACTCAGGCTTTCAGAACTTCTAACATAAAGTATTGATGTATCTTCATTAAACGTGTATATTATTTGATTTTTTTTAAAGGCCATTGCAGTGGAGTAATACACTTTAGGTATTAACTGTGATTTCTCTCCTTTCGTCTCTCGACTTCCTTTCCTCCGTAAACAGATAGGTCACAACCACTGGCCAGGACCGTGGGCGTGTGGCAGAGTAAAGGAGTTTCCAAAAAAAAAAAAAGTCTCCCTTACATAAATTGGTGGCCTGTGATTCATGGTCACTAACCCCAAGTATTGCCAATAAATCTCGGAGACATTTAAGTTTCACGTTAGGACAGAACAGTGCTTTGTTTCTCTCCCTAGACCCACCCCACCCACAGTGGCCAGAGTGGAAGGTGCATCTGAGCTCCTCATTCCCCACCGGAAATGCCCAGGGTCTCTGCCTGTCTGCAGGTTCAAGGCCAAAACTCTGAGGAGGGTCCTAGGTGACCTCAGCCCCACCCGCCTGCCTCTGCAGGCCCTTGTCACCAGCTGGCCTCTTAGTCATTTTCCTGTCATGGAAGTGCTTGTAAATCCCAGCACCCCGTGTCCTTGTGCCCTCTCACCTTCATCAGACAACAGCTCTCTCCCAATTCCCTGCCACCTGGACGGTTTCCACTCAACCTTAAAACTCGCCTCCTCAGACATCACTTCTTCCAGAAAGCTCTTCCTGAGTCCCCAACTCCAACAGCATCTTCTCAGAGCTCTTCCCAAGTGCCGTGGGCACGGCGTCGTCAGGACAGGCCAGCGGCAGGTGGAGCTGGCCTTCGGGAGGAACCTGACTGTGCATTCCCTGCTCCACAGAGGACGCAGCAGGTGGAGTTGGATTTGAGGCCCTGTGAGGGGTGGCTTCCGTGAGGCTGTTAGCGTGGGGAAATAACTACTGGTAGCTTCAAGTATCGTGTGAAATGAAAGATCAAGAAATAATATTTTAACCCAAGTGACTTCTGGCAAAAAAGTCAGCACTTTGGGAATAGAGTTTCCTCTCGTTGGGCCTTCTAGGTCCTTCTTTTCCCGATTAGGTCAGGCTCCCTGCAGGCAAGTCCCAGAAACTAGGAGAGAGACAGAGTGACAGGTCCCCCACCGACACCCTCTAAAGGATGGCAAGCTCCAGAGATAGGGTGGAAGGAATCTGCAGGCCCCTATCTGTGACTGCCATTTTTTTCTGTCTCTTATTCTCTCCTTAAATTCTTGTGCACTGGCGCCAGTTGATCCGGGCAGCCCTTGGACATGGGGTGAGGCCTTACACTGGGAAATCTCCAGCTGAGAATAATTGGGGACCCTGATCAGTGTCCATCACCACATTCGCTTGATTCAAGGGGTAGATTGGGAAGGTTGGAAACAGAGGCTGCGCAGCGGGCTGTGTGGGAGAGCTGGGATGGGGCGTGAGGGGGGCCATGCCCTGGAGGGAGCAGGCGCGAACTCTGTGAGCCCCTGACCCTGCAGGCAGCCCACAGCCAATAATCAGCTCTTAGAGGAGCCGTGGCTTGTGCCTAGGCATCCTTTTTCCTTTTGTGTGTGCATGGACCCACGTGAGTGTGTGTGTGCAATGTGGGCTGTGCTGGCTCCACGCGCATATGTGGATGAAGAACAGAGAAAAGAGAAGATGCTGTTTCCTTTCTTCTCTCTCAAATGTTTGCCCTTATTTTGTGTGGGGGGAGCATCAGTCGGAGGGTGCCTGGCTCAGCACGGACAGAGCGTTCTGGTCTCCATCCGAGCGCGCAGCATGAAGGGCAGAGGGCTCCATCCCACCTGCAGAGCAGACTCCTCATCAGAGCAGCCTGCTGCACAGACCACCCTGTACACGTGGGCACGTCCTAATGTCCCGGGACGCTCGCCGAGAGCACACGCCTGCTCTGCGGCCAGTGAACAGTCCTCTTTGGGTCTGTGGGGACAGTGAAGGAGCAGAGGCAGGAGGTGGCAAGGATGGTGGCTGGGGTGGGCCGGGAAGCACAGTGAGGGGAAGGGACGAGGCCAGCAAGATATCAGGGCTGCTGGCCTTATTTTGCAGAAAATAAAATTCACTCAAAAAGATAGTAAAGGAGAAAGTAAATAGCTCTGAGCCTGAATGAGCGAGTTCCTCACAGACAGGTCATTGTACTCATGATGGGGAGATGGCTGGGGACAATGACAGAGGTTAATCTCTCCAGCCAGCAGCCAGAGGCTGTCCCATGGGGTGGACAGCTCTGCATAGGGACATTCCTTTTGATTTGTATTCCAGGGGGATCATAGGACAGTGGGAGTGAGGAGGCAAAAATATTATTTATTAGGTAGACAAGAGTTTCTCAATTTCAGCACTGTTGAAATTTTGGGCTGGATAATTCTTTGTTGTGGGGCTGTCTTGTGCATTTTAGGGTGTTAGGCAGCATCCCAGGTCTCTGTCCACAGATGCAGGTAGCACTCCCATTCCCAGCTGTGACAATCAAAAGTGTCCCAGACCTGCCAAATGTCCCTGGGTAGCGGGGTGAAAAATTGGCCCTGCTTGAGGAACACTGAGCTGGGCTCTGTTCTGGGGGCTTCATACATGTCATCTGGCTTCACTCTTGCTGCAGACAGGCCGTTCCCCTCCGTTTGATAGACAAGAAACCAGGCTGGGGCTAGGTTCCAGATGTACCTGATTCTAAGGCCGGGGTCTTTTTGTTACAGCCCCCTCCCTCTGGAATCGAGTCTATTCCACGTGACTGATTTATCCTCTGGGCCACAGTCACTGATGGTGATGCCCTTCTGTGGTCCAGCTGACTTCAGATGTGACTTCAGGAACATCTGGAAGGCCTCTTTCCCCCTTCTGTCTTTTTAACTTCAACTGCACCAGATATTCTGTGATTAGGCTCCATTCTTTAGCTTTAAGTTAAATCTTATTGTGCCGGGGGAGTGTGGAGAGTGGGAGAAGGAAGAACCTGGAAGGAGTGATCTGTTAAGCTGAGTCAAATCTCGGTGTGAATGAATTCACCAGACGCAGACTAGAAGTGCCTTTTTCTACTAGCCCCATTGCAATCAGAACAAGACTGAAGTAGGAGACTTTGTAGGTAAAAGCACAATGGAGCATCCCTTCTTCCCAATGTTAGAAATGTTAGAAAATATCCTGTGTGCATTAGTTAGTCTTCCAGAGGAGTTCGCTGTTTTAATACTTGTAGAAATACTGTTATTATGATAAACTTAGCACTGCCAGTGGTATTCTGTGTGTGTCATTCTCGGTGGAAGAAACCGCTCATAAGGATCTAAGTGTTCTAGATGGGTGCTATTTGTTACGTCAGGACCATCTTCATTCTTACCTACAATTTTCAAACGGTCCCTAAACAGGTCTCCCTGGTTCCAGTCTCTAGCCTATTCATTTTTATAGTCTTTGCCATCCACATTTATGTGCAACTGATATTTCCATATCATAAATCTATCCATGCCTTTCTCCTTTCAATGCTCAGAAGGCTGCCTATTGAACCTCAAGGTAAATTTCAAATTTCTTAGCATGACTCACAAGACTTAATATGAGCTAAACCCATTCCTTGCTACACCCACATCAAGCTTATATTTCAATCACACAGAACGAATGGAACTCCCCCAAGTGCTCCTGGTCCCCTCATTCCTTTGCAAACCTCATTCCTTTACATTCCTCTGCACCTGCTGTACACTTGGCCTAGAATAATTCTCTCATTTTTCTCCAGCTGGCTAACTCCTTCTTGTCCTTGAAGACTTAGCTCAAGGTTCTCTTCTTTCCAGGAATTTCCCCCAGCTCCCTCTTCCACTGTCCACTCCTTTGCTTCCCACAGCATCCCACGCAGGTCACAGTGATGCCTGGTGTCCTACCGCAGGAAAATTACTCCTGCACAAGCCCACAAACTCTCAAGGGCAGGGAATATACCTTCATCATCATTTTATCCTTAGCATCTAGGACAATTCCTGGCATAGAGGAGATGGAAGAGATTCTCAATACATGTTTGTAGGATGGTGGCTGGCTGGCTGTATCCATGAATTATTGGTGGTTTAACCCAATCATTCACATTCTTCTTTTGACACCCTAACTTAGATAATATTCAAACCTGAAAAATCTATCAAAAACCCTCTCAACCAAATCTTCAGAAACTAGAGAACCATTTGGGGAGGATCAGTTACTTGTTATTACTCCTCTGTGGAGTATCGATCGGTCGAGCCCTCACTGTTCCACCTTTTCCACCATTCAAAAGCTTGAAAGCCACAGGGAGTGAAGTTGAAAAATACAGTAACTGTCAGGATTAAAACAAAGGGAGTTTCTTCCACTTTTGCTGGATTTGAAGTCCTGCTCTGATACATGCTCATTGCTCAATATTCATGGTGTACTCTACAAGTTCAAAATGTTTAAGAATTGTTACTGGGTCTCGACCATACCAGCGGATCTTCTTCCTGGCTGGCTACTTGTCTCTCACTAAGACGGGGAGGTTTCTTTGTGTGCAGCAGGTATTCTATAACCATACGTCTGCCTGACTGGCGTCAGTAGTAGGTCCTCCTGCATGAGGGCAAGAAACAAAAAAGTAACCCGATCAGGTTGTCTTATCCCAAGATGGGTCACAGTAAGAGTTCAAGCTATGCTGCGCTGAGCATTCTACAAGGAAACTCTTTAGTTATTAATTTATTTTGCCTACCCATCCTCCTTTCTTCACAGCTGCAAATGCCTTTCGATAACAACTGTGGATTATGAAGGGTGTTAGAAATGTGTTAGGAACAGAAGGTTTGGAATTCTGTTCAGCTGTTAATACTTGTGAGCTGTGTCAGCATGCAGCAGCAGCAGCTCGTGCTGAGCTAGAGCAGGCTGCATGGGCACTGCCCCGGGCCTCTGCTGCCTTGGTCTCTGCTTTCAGCGAGGGCTGTCAGGGGTGCTGCCAGACACCGAGGGGAAGTGGCCTGTGTTGCAGGATCCTGGAAGAAATCACGTGTCTGATGTTATCTGAAGAAGGAAAGGAGTTTTCTTCCTTCTTGGCTACAGCAAATCTATTTCTCAGCCAAATGTAATACAAACGTGGCAGTCCAAATGGTCAGGGCATGAAGGGAATTAATGAAAACTTTGTGGTACCACAAATAAATCTAATACAGATACTGTAAGTAATGGATTGAGTTCATTTTAAAAAATGTAACTGAATTTGATATCTCCTTTTCCCACCCAAGCCCAGGAAGGAAGGGCAGGGTAGTATTTGTAAGGCTGGTTTTTTTTTTTTTGTTGTTTGTTTGTTTTTAAGGAAGATGGTGTTGGGTTGTTCCTGCAGGGAAAGGTAGATGGTACGTTTGCATTGCAGAAGCAAGAGCAGTAAGTGCAGAGAGAGAGTTGGAGCCTTCCCAGAGACAGGTAAGAGAGGGGCCAGTTCTTCAGCATGCCCCAGGTCTGGGCCCCAGTGCCACAGGGCAGACAGCAGCACAGCATATACAAGCAGTCCCAAAAGATGGGTAGTGGACGAGAAGTCACAGGGCCAATGCTGAGGAGAGATGTCTACAGATGGCTGAAGAAACAGGGAGAATAAATATTGGGATCATCATTTGATTCCACAGAGGGAGAGAGAGAGGAGACCTCAAATTACGGAGATTGGTAGCTTGGAGCATACAGCAGATTAAGTCTGATTTTGAGAAATAAAGTAAAATGACATTTATTGGACTCTGGTAGCATACCAGCTACATATTCTTGGAGAGGCTAGGAACCTCACAGAAACATGGGAATAAAAATAAACAGATTGTTGATTAAAATCCGTGTCAGGCCAGCAACAGTACATAGTACTCAAAACTTTTATTCTGAGAAATTCTGATAGCTTGTGTTTTTATAGTTTAGAATTTGTTGCTACTCTCTTGCTTTTCTCACTAGGAAAGCAGAGGGTTGAAAAGCAATTTGGGAACAAATAGATTTTCAGTCTATTTTCGTTTTTATACTGAAGCCACATTCAAGCCTGACTCTTTTTGGGCATAAACATCTAGCCTTATAATCCGCATCTCACCGCCACGAGGAAGGTCGAGTGCTGCGGTTGGGAGCGCTGACTCTGGGGTAGCAGCCCCCAACCCTCGCCCTGGGGCCCATCTCTGCTCTGCAACTCAGCAGCCGAGGGACCTCGGTGAGGTCATTAGGTCCGTCCTCTCACGGTTTCTCCACCTGGAAAATGCAGCTTTTCATGGTGCCCACCTCGCAGTGCTCCAGAGGGTTCCCGTGTGATAGAACTCGCACTGTCACAGAGGAGAAACGAACTATTTATTTCTATCTGCAGAGAAATACATATTTACTGCGGGGTCGAGTAATGAAAAGTGCAATGAAATCAAAGCAAGGCAAGGGCCAGAAGGTGGCGGTGACTTCAGGTTAGGTAGCCAAGAAGGGCCCCTCCCGGGAGAGGGTCTCTGAGCGGGGACTGGGGGACGGGTGGGGCACAAATGGGCTGATACACACAAAACACAGACCGTCTCTCAGATGCTGAGCTAGACGTTCCAGAACTGCCTGCTACTCGGTTACTCAGGTGTACAGAATCCGGTTCAACACAGCCCGGTGAGCAGCAGGAGACTGGGAGTACAGACCGTTACCGGGCCTTCCTGGACCCGCGTCTCTGAGTCTGCAGGGCGCTGGCATGGACATGGGTATAATGATTCTCTACCTTGCAAGATGCTTTAGCTACCAAGACACTACTCTTGAAAGATTGGCCGAGACGCAAAGAAGGAGATGTAAAAGAAACAAGGGGATACACGTAGGGTAGAATAGAAGAAAGCCTGCGAGAGTGGGTGTGAGAGACAGAGGGGCAAGGAGGGAGGGATACAATCAGGAAGAAAAGAGAAATGCAAGACAACAATGGAAATGCAATGAGAACAGGTGCAGAAACGAAGAGATGCTTTAAAAAAATTTAATAAAGAATATATTTTGAGTTAATGGGTTTCAGTGGATTCACAGTGGGTGTTTGAGCCCCGAGTTTCTTGCAGTGCATTAGCCAGGCCGTATAAGGAATTGGCTCCCAGAAAGGCATCATCATTTGTTCTCAGTTCTCTGTGCTCCCCACCCTCCTACTGCTCTGATGTCAACTCTTGACATTTTCCATCGGGCAATTTATACACCAACACCTGCCAGCCTTCCCATAGTACTCGTGTTTGTTTGATCTCGTACAAACTCCCCTCTCCGATCTGGTGATGAAATAATAAATCTGGGACCTTTGAAGACAGTGCACGGCAGGAGAGCACAAATGAAAACCTTTCCTTGATGCTTAGGCGTTTGCGACGCCGAGTGCCCAGTGCTGATGTGGTCTGCATTGTGCACTTCCTTTTAGACACATTTAGACAAATCCATCATGCAGGAGTCCCTAAAAGCCTATAATTTCCCAGGCAATATGGGCAACACACCACATTGGTAATGGAAGATTCTTGTAAAGCACCGTGATCCTGAGCAAAGCTATCTATTTATTTGATTTAAATTGTTTTAAGTACTTTTGAGTTCCTGGTGTGATAGCAGAAATCTCACATAATTTAACTTGAAGACATGGACCTGACCCTCAAAAAAGTTAAAGTCCCAAATAGCATGCTTATTTAGGACATTAATATTGCTAAAGCATGTTTGGGATATCTCATAGCACTAGCTGAAAACCTTCAGGGACTCAGTGGGTAATTGAATACATTTTAGGCTCTTTAACCTGGAATTTCCAGTCTTACCCAGCCTGAGCTCAGGTACCTGCTAGCCTGTCCCCGACTTCTGTTCTATGAAAACCTTCTCTTCTGAGCCCTCTGGGGAATCGCAGCCCTGAACGCTGCTGGTCCTTGCAAATGCAATCCATGCTATTCACATCCCATCCCTTCTTCAGGACTACTGCAAACCCCACTTCCCTAGGCATTTCCTCACCACTCTGCTTTATCCTCTTAAATACACTTTATTTTTCAGAGCAGTTTTTAGGTTCACAGAAAAATTGAGAGGAAGGTACAGAGATATCCCTTATGCCCTCTGCCCCCACTCATGCATGGCCTCCCCATGATCAACATTCCCCAGCAGAGTGTTACAATTTATGAACCTACATTGACATATCAGTGTCACCTGAAGTCCATAGTTTACATTGGAGTTCACTCTTGGAGTTGTGCATTCTATGGGTTTGGACACGTGTATAATGACATGCACCCACCATTGTACGGTCATCCAAAGTTGTCTCACTAAAAATACCCTGTGCTCCACCTGTTCATTCCTCCCTCCTGGCCAAGCCCTGGCATCCACTGATCCTTTGACTGTCCCCATAGTGTTGCCTTTTCCAGAATGTCACATAGTTGGAAGCATACAGTGTGTAGCTTTTTCATACTGGCTTCTATCACTTAGTAATATTCATCTAAGGTTCCTCAGGGTCTTTCATGTTTTAATAGGTCATTTCTTTTTAGCCCTGAATAATATTCCATTGTCTGGATGTGCCACAGTTCCCTGCACCTTTTAAATCTCTGATAGCTCTTCACGTCTAGACCGGCTCTATCTGATGCAGGAGCCATTAGCCACGTGTGGCTATTTCAATGTAAAATAATTTAAATGAAGCAAAATTAAAAATTAAATTCCTCGGCTACACTGGCCACATTTAAACTGCTCAGTAGCCACAAATGGTCAGTGGTGACTGTGTTAGACAGCCCAGATACGGAGCATTTCGGATCCATGGGAAGATCTATTGGGTAGTGCGGCTCTAGACCGTTGCTTCGGTCATTAGACATGCTAGTTTATTGAGTTCTACTGCGGTTATATGCTTTGCCACATTAACACATCGTAACTCATGTAATCCTGTTAACACCCATGAGGATGGTGCTGTTACTATTGCCATGCTACCTCCAAGGCTCTGCTCCTACGTCACTCCTGTCATGCTATGTCGGCTGTGTGGCACCTCAGATTTTCCTTCACTTCCAGTCACAAAACGCCTGAGTTGAAAAGGGCCTGCAGATTGTCCCTCTCAACGCTCTCATTTTATAGATGAGAAGACTGAGATCTCAAAATGGGCACGCCTTGTCTAAGATCGTAGAGGTGAGGCCACTGGCAGAGCACAGACTAGAAGTCCAAGCCCCCAAGGGCCAGTCTGGTGACGCCTTGTCTTGCCTTATTTTCTAGAAGGCAGGGACTGTGCCATAGTTGTGGAGCCCCATGGGAATTAGCACAAAGCCTTTGCATTAGAAGGTGCTTGAGATATATATAGATTTTTTTTTCTTTTGATGAGAGTCAAAAGTACACATCTACACTTGCCAAAGGGAGCGAAGAACAGGGGCCTTGGTCCAGTGTCCTCGCCCAGGGCGCTGTGCGAGGTAGGACAAGAGTATCTTTCACATACCTTTCTGGGTTACGATGTGGCTTCTTCTCAGGATCTGGGGCAGACGTGAGATGATGTTAAAGAACAAGGGGTTGGCAATCAATGGCCATAACATATTCATTCAGCAACATTTTGTAGATATTTATCTACCGAGCACCCACTACCTGCAAACACTGAGGGGGCACCAGGGGCCAGCATGAGTGAGAAAGCCTGGAATAAGATGTGCAAATTCAGAGCTAAAGCCAGGAGACAAAGAAGGAGTCGGGAGCAGCAGATGAGGGGTTGGGGACGGGAGGAGGAAGAGAAGTTGTTGTCTTTTGCAAAGACAAACCCTGTGGCTGATGAAGTGGCCTCCTCAGAGAATGCCTGGTAAATGCTAAAAGCAAGATCAATTTCTGAATTTTTCTCTGTGTAGGAGAAGCCTCCTGACCCCGGCGGAGGAGCCCCTGGCTATAGCGTGGACTGTGGCTTTGCATTTACAGCTGGAATTTACACGCAGCTCTGCCCTCCCACCCTCCTAGACAGCCACGGTCCCTTACAAACAGACGCTGGCACATGCTCCCATCTTCGGTCCCCGGGCTGGTGGAGGAGAGAGGAGATGGCGGCTGTGGCTCCCAGTGCTCACCTCCTGTCTGGGCCCCTGCCAGCTCACACACTCTTTTTCCTGCCTTCTTTCTTTGTGTGTCCCCTCTCCTGTCACTGTTCCTGCTCAGCCTTCCCTCCCACCCCTTTCCTAGCCACCACCCTATTCCAGGCCCTTATTTCTAATGATGGAATCGCAGATAATACCGGCTGAAGCCTGGGGGCGTCCCCAGCTTCCAGTTCCTCTCCTTGCTCCCTCCCCTTGTCCAGCTCCCATCTACTCTCAGCTTGTGACCAGAGTGACCCTTTTAAACATAAGTTGCATCACGTCACTCCTTAACTTGAAACTCTCTAATGACTTCCATTCTTTCCAAGAGCAGAAGCCAAGCTCCTTTCAAAGGAGGACAAGGCTTTCTGTGACCTGAGCCCTGGCTACTGCGCTGTCTCTTGCTCAGCCAGCTCTGGCCACACCGGCCGTCCTGCTGCTCCTCGCACATGCTGGGCTGCCCCGGCCACGGGCTGTGCTCCCGCTGGCCTCCCTCGACGGACACCCCTGGTGCTTTCACTCTTTCCTGTCCTTCACTGTGGACCAGCAGGGTTAGACAGAGAGCTCGCCAGGAAAGAAGATGGGAAAGGCATCCAATGTCACCTTCCCAGAGTGGCTGTCCCTGGCTGCTTCTCCCTTTTCCTCTGGCCATCTCTAGCCTCTTCGTTTGGGTTGACTGTTTCTCTCCAGAGCATGCTGAGTCCAGGGGTGCCATCACTTTAGAACCCTTGCTCCCCATCCTCTGCTTCCATTCCCTTCTTCTTTCCATAGTGTTGGCAAGATGACCACCAACCGCTCTGGGCTTCCGTCCCCAACTGGCATCCCCAGTGCCAAGAACATGCTTCATTTCTGATGATTCCTGGAAAAAATGCAAGAGACGACTCTCGCAGGATCACCTTGAGACACGGTGGGTGTATTTCCTGCTGCTTTGCACGGCAAGGGGAAAGGATCCTTCTGCCCAGCAGGCCTGGGCCACACATCTGTCTCTGGAAAGGAAATGGGGGTAGAATCGGCCCCACCCAAAACACAGGGCTGGAGACTGGTGGGAAGTTGTTCCCAAAGGAAAACCCAGGCACAGTTACCAGGAGACGGGGAAGTGGGTGCTGGGCAGGTGGGAAGCACCATGTTCACCAGCCCTGCAGACCCTGGCCGTGTGATCTACCTCCTGCCTGCCTTCCTGTCGCATCCTGCAATCATTTCAAACTCATAAAATATACCCTGTGATCTCTTTCGCTCCTGTTGTAAGTCTGGGCTGCTTAGAGGTTAAAGTCCAGACTTCTTGGACTAGCCTTAGAAGGTCACCTCCAGCAGCCTGGCTTTCTCTCTGCACCAGGCCTGCTTGGGAGCGAGCTCTGTCCAGTCCCATGTGTGCTCGCTGCCGGATCCGGCTTCCCAGGCTCTCCACGGGTGCTGCTCTCGTCTTCTGAACTGCAGTCCATGCTGCCTCCTATGAGAGAACTTCCTTGAATACCTGGGCACACTTTCCTAACCCCTTCAGCGTTTATTACCCCCAGTATTCATGTACGTTCTCTCACGGTGTCGGGTACTCACTGGAGGCTTTGCCTTCCTTCCCCCCGGCCCTACTCTAGACTACTTGAGGGAATTGTGCATATTCCATTTCAAACACTCCCCAGCAGCAAAACCCAAGTCCTTAGACTGTTGTGGACACCTCATGAAGCATTGCTGATTGTGTAAGCGCCAGCCTACTCCACAGAGCTCGCTTCTGCCTCCCACGTCCTCCAGATGGAGGCTGAGACTTTGGGTTGTGTTGACGTTGGGGAACAGGCAATGGGTCAACTTAAAAAACCAAAAACCGAAAGATTCTTCACATGGTCCATCCTACTTTCTCTCTGTCTCCTTCCCCAAGGCAGGCTTTCCTCACCAGGGATTACTACAGTCCCCCAAATTGCTCCATTTGCTGTCTGTTGTCTGGAGACAGGTTCCCCGGAGGATGGGTAGGATGTGGGTATGCAGTAGAGCAGAATGACCTGCTCTCGGGGACCTCCTCACTCCTCATCAGCCTCGCAGCTCTCAGAGCTTTGCTCCGTCCCCACACCCTCTCTCAGACACTGTGCAATATAGTGAACTCCACCTTTGAGCCAGGAGAGTGGGTTGTGTCACTTACTAGCAAAGTATTCCCATGAACTTCTCTGAGTCTCAGTTTTCAAATTTGTAAAATAGGGGCATAATATGAATTTCACAGTTATTGTGCAGATCAAACGGACAAGGAATGAAGCAGCTTCTCATTGTGCCAGATGCATAGTAAGCACTCAATAAATATTAACTGCTTACAACTCTCTGCTGTGGGTAGATCCTGCCCCTCTCATCTCTGCTGACATGAGGTTGCCACCTAGTGGGCTGAGGGCAGACGGCTGTGAGGGGCTAAGCAGAGACGGTGCCGGCCAGGACCAGGTTGTAAGGTGGTCCCGAGGCAGGGAGCTTGGCTGCCTGCCCCAGCTCTGAGGTGGAAGCTTTGGCTTTCCTGCTTGCAAGGGTCCCAAGACGACCTCCCGTGTGCCTCCAATGCTTCCCTTCTGACTGCAGAGCGGAAATCCTCACCTGACCCCACTGGGCTCTTGGTCACTCTTACCAAGCCCTGCTTTGTGCAGTAGAGGTGAGCGAGGCTGGAGGGCTCTGTTTGGTTTGGAGCTTTCAGTTTTATTAAGCTCAGGCTCCCCTCTATGGCCAGCAATTTCCCAGATTACCAGAAAGAATGGGCACGTTGATGGGGACATAACCTGTGTTTCTGGAAAGCAGAGCACCTTTGAGTAAATGGGGATCAAATAAAACCAAGAGTGGCTCTTAGAGACTGAAATCCTACCATCAAAATAAGCCTTCAACCAGCCAGGATGCCTTTCTGAACCATAAACAAATCAAGAACTTGAAGCCACAGGAGAGGAAGGAATTCCCAACAGGCAGAGCTCGTTAGCGCCATACGGGGTGCCGAGAGTGCCATGCGGGGTCCATCCAGTGCTAATGCTAGGGGCACACTGCCAGGAGGACCCTGCGGAGGATGTCGCAACCCCAGAGCTCTGTGATGTGCATCGACATATCAAAGTATGCAAGGATCTCAGAAGTCCTGGAAGAAAAAACACGTTTGACCTGACTTAGCTGAGCTTCTACCAGACTAGGTTGGCAGGACAGTGCTTTTTTTCCTGTATAGCAGTGAATAGCTCCATAGAGCTATTGTTTCTCAGAACAAACTATGAACATTACAGAGTTATATACAGTTCAGTGCTAAATTATGTGTAAAAATGCAAGAGTTCATTCATTCATTCAAATATATTTTTGAGAACCTGCTGTGCTCCAGACCCTGATGGAGCAATGAGTAGAAAGACAAAATCCTTGTTCTCATGGAGCTTACAATCTCATGGGGAGAGCCAGACCATAAGTAAATACGTAAAACATTCACTACCTCACATGGTGATGAGTACAGTGGAGAACCACAGTCTCTGTCTGTTGAGGAGCAGAGAGGGATCCAAAGAGGGAGAACGACGGGCTGATGGTTTTCCTGGAGTGGGCAGGTGAGTGTCTGAAGGAGACATGTGCCCCTGGATAGAAAAGCATCCCCGGCAGAAGAAACATCGCTGGAGAATGTGCCTGCTGGGTTCCAAGGGCTGCAAGACCAGCAAGGAGCCCGTGGAGGGAGAGGTGGGGCTGGGGGAAGAGGGATTCAGGGACAGGAGGAAGCGAGGCGGGAGGTCAGAGGGGGACATTGAAATGATATTGTAAGAGGCTCCGAGAAGGGGGAGGCCAGCGAGGTCAGGAGTGAAGGGAGGATTTCAATCAGGTCTAGAGGATGGGTGAGGTGTGGGTGTTTAGAAGAAAGAAGTCAGACCTTTCTAGACATGAGCAACAGTCATGAAGAAAGGTGGACAGTTGAGAGCAGAGCACATCGTCTGGACCTGATGTCATAGGATGTGGGTTCAAGCCCGTGTCTGTGCCTCAGTGTCCACCATGATCGGGTGGGCAGTGGCACAACCCTCCTCCCTGCGATATCATGCAGTTATGTGTGTGCGCTGTGGCACATGCTAAAGAAAAATTTCATTGGTAAGAGAGGGAGATTCAACCAATGACCCTGCAAAAGCAGGTAACTTGGGGACCTAGAAACTTCCCCTGAACCAGAGGGGGACGTGGCAGCTGCTATTTCCCATCACGACTTAGGTAGAGGCAGGCAGCTGGTCTCTGTGACATGCCGGATGCTTTTTTTGTTCTCAATGCCTCCTCCCAGTCCCCACCCCTTAGTGAGATATTGATTTGGTACTACTGTTTGTCATATTTTAGAAAGGGGGGGACTGTGAGAGTACTGAGATGTTTGGGGTCTTCCAGGAAATCAGCTCTTGGAAGCAGAGCTGAGATAGAGCTGCGTAGTTCTGTCCGTTCTCCTGTTGAATGTGATTCATTCCCAAAAGCTAGCCAAGCATTCCTTTTTTTAGCTTTTAATTGTGGTAAAATACACATTACCTAAAATTTTTCATCTTAACCATTTTTAAGTGTACAGTTCAATAGTGTTAAGTGCATTTGCATTTTGTGCAATCTCCAGAAGTCTTTTCATCTTACAAAGCTGAAGTTCAGTACCCATTAAACAATCCCCTGTTCTCCCTCTCCCCAACTCCTGGCAACCACACTCTCCTTCTGTCTCTAGGAGTTTGACTGCCCAGGTACCTCATATAAGTGGAATCATACAGTATTTATATTTTTGTGACTGGCTTTTCTCACTTAGCATAATGTCTTCAAGATTCATCCATATTGTAGCATGGATCAGAATTTCCTTTTTAAGACTGAACGACATTCCATTGTGTGTATATTCCACATTTTCTCTATCCGTCTGTTAATGGATGCAACTTGGGCTGCTTTCACCAGTTATTGTGAATAATGCTGCTATAAAACTGGGCATACAAATATCCCTATGATAGCCCGTTTTCAATTCTTTTGGGTGTACAGCCAGAAGTGGAATTGCTGGATTGTACGGTAATTCTATTTTTAATTTTTTGAGGAACCTCCATAATGTTTTCCACAGTAACTGAACCAACCATCTTACATTCCCACCAGCAGTTCACAAGGGTTCCAATTTCTACATTCTCCCCAACACTTGTTATTTTCTGTTTCCTCTTATTATTATTTGATAGTAGCCATCCTGTTGAGTATAAAGTGGTATCTCGTTGTGGTTTTGATTTGAATTTCCGTAATTATCAGTGATGTCGAGCAAATGTCGAGCATGTCTTCATGTGCTTATTGGTCACTTGTATATCTTTTGTGATAACTGTCTATTCAAGTCCTTTGTCCATTTTTCCATTTTGTAATAGGGCTGGTTGTTACTAGCCAAGCATTTTAAATGATTGCCAAGCTAAGTCATAAATATAATGGAATAGGCCAAGCTGGGCTCAGAGTTTATCTGCCCACACTCCAGCATTCCAGCTGGCTCACTTCCTCGCCTGCTCACTGCCGTAATCAAACTTCATGCTCGCAGTGGCTGTCGATACCAGCAGTTAGAAACTCCCAGCCCCCAGGAATGACCAGAGCTGGCTTTCAGGCCCTATGTTTGATTCAAACTGAGGTTGAAGAAGAAATGATTTGTGTTAAAAACAAAACAAAACAACAACAAAACAACTTTTTCATTCTATTTTGAAAAGCAAAAAACAAAAACAAAAACAAAACCCACTTTTTCTTTGCCTTTTGCCGACTGCAAGCACCCCAGCAATCATTACCACCTCCCCTCCCAAGGGCAACTGCTATTGCCCCCAGACGTATATCAAGGGCTTGCCGTGAGTCACATGTTCTCCCCCAGGTACTTACCGCGTCTGGCACCCCATGGCTAGACTCGGTCTGCATTCAAATCCCACAGGTGAGAAATAAGCAGCGGCTCCAGTTATCTAATTGGCTAAATGTCTTAAGTGTCTGAAAATGAGAAGAAAGCATGGGTGTTTCTTCCTTTCCTTCTTTCTTTTTTTGATTTTTTCATCCTTACCAGAGAATAATAAAGCTTGTGTTTAAGAATTTTAAGCAGAAGCTTCAGTCGGGCTAGGTGGTTTATAGAGATTAACTTATCCCCTTGGAGTGTTCAGAAACCAACCAGAAGGCTCTCCGAAGCCAAGCAATTTTATAATTAAGTGATAATTGTTTTCTGGAGGGTTTTTTTTTTTTCCTGGGTAGCCTAGAGAAAGATAAACAGCTGAGGGAATCAATAAGCATCAAGGTCATAGGCTGAATTATTTACTGATTCTCTGCTATTTATCTCACACTTTCCTCTCTACAAGGAAAAATTGTGTCTATTTCACAGAAGATTTAGAACGTACCTGGTTTAGTTTCACGGTTGTTGTTGCTCTCTTTCTTTACCTTTTTAATGGCTGAGTAACTTCGCCACCTCCTTCTAGGAGCTTAGAGAACAAGAGAACGGAAGGGGCTGAGGATGGGCTCGTGCAACCATCCTCAGTGGGGTGAGGGGGGCGAGGCCCGGCTGGGGTTCTGAGCTGCAGGAATTACGGGAGTTGGGGTGGAGGCCAGAACAGATGTGGGCAAGTGTACTTGGTCCCTTAATTGTGCACACCTGCAGTGACTACAGTACCTTCCTAGCAGGTGTCCCAACCTTCCGCATTGCCGTCCCCCAGCCCCCAGTGGATTCTCCATTCTGCAGTCAAAATGATCTTTTCTAAACCCAAATCTGTTACTTCTCCGTCAAAGTCTTCTGGGAATTCCTTACTCTCTAAAGAGTGCCTAAATCAATTTACATTCCTTATGAGTTCTCCAACAGCTGTCCCCTCTGCATGTTCCTGGCCACAAATCCTGTTGCCCTCTGCCTTCCTCTCTGAACTCTTGCCGTATTTCTTTGAGTCCCTCAAACATACCATGCTGTTTCCCGTCAGATTCAACTCAGCTGTTGGTCCTCTGGAATATTCCCCCTCTGCTTCCCAGGGCGAGCCCTGCTCATCTACGTTCCAGCAGCCCCAACCAACCGCTGAAGGCGAGGCTATTGCCACTTCCCGGAGCCTCCCAGGGTGCAGGTTTCACAGCACTCGTTAGAGGTCTCCAGTCATTGGAGGTGAGAACGATGCTTACATGAGAGTCTATTATATCATTAATAATAGTTCGATGCCTAACCCATAAGAAATAGCCAATAAATATTTGTGTAGTTAATAAAAGAGTCTCATAACTTGCCCTGGGCCACTGAGAGGGGACGAGGGCTCAGGGAAAATGTTTCTTAGCAGATGCTGCTGTGACGTTCTGAGCCTGTCTGCAAGCCTCTGGCTCACCTTTGACTGAGCCTCGCACTGACGGGGGATAGTTGCGACTGTTTAAAGAAAGCACAGTATTTAAAAAATTAGCATTAAAACTGATTTATTGAAAGACAGTTGTCTATTAAGTAGAGGATTATAATTCCTCTAAGCAAGACTGCCCACTTACACGTATTTTACTATTGAATCAACTCGTATACACGCTTCGAGGAGTAAACCTGCTCTATAAAGCAACAAGACAGCTGTATCAAAAATATCCACTTGTTGATCGGTCACTAGCTTTTCAGAATATTAGCATACTGGTCAGCAGATACGAGAGAGTAAAAAGAGCTTACAGGGATAGTCTAATCTAGATATACCTGACCTCCACCAATTCTTAATTAACTGAGTTAGAGCACTTACAACCCAAACAAATTGGCTTATTATTATGTAATGTCCTTTTCAGACACATTCCCGGTTTGGTTTGTTTCGTTTTCCTTTGGCAGACGAGGCTGATGGATATCTCTGAGTTTGCTAAAACACCTCTATAGGTCTAAATGGTGTCAAATATGTGGGCGGAAAGTTATTTGCTATGATGTGAACAAAATGTCTGGATAGGTAACTCGGGCTTTTCCTTTTCATTTGGAGTCTTGGGCGCTTTGCAGATGAACCCAAACACACATGGTTTTGTTTGGAAGGATGTTGCTCTGAGCCCTGGGTGTTAATACTGACTCTGGCCCTGGGGACCAGCTGTTCTGGCTCAGTGCTCTCTCCCGGCCGGCCGTGAGTGGCTTTGAAAGAGTTTCTTGATCTCCATTAAGGGTGTAGATCCAATGATGCATCATCTCTCTTCTTCCTTTCTCTCTCCTCCACCCCAGCAACTATTAATGAACTCAAAATCAATCTGTCTGGTTGCTTGATGAGATTAGAGGACTTTCACTAGTCTCCTAACTGCTCACAGGAAACCAGATGCAGTTTATTGTGAACTCGCTTCCTCTCTCTGCATCTCAGCTATTGATTAAGTGACGCCGCCCTGGGGTTTGTTCCTGATAAAGCAGCTTCAGAGAAAGCAAAGCCATGGGTCCCTGCACAATCCTGCCCACTATTCTCCATCCAGGCACCAGAGCAGCCACAGTGTAACTGAAGCAAGGCAACATGTTGGTGCTGAGCAGTCCCTCCTAGAAGCCTGGTTTTAATATGAGATAGTGTTTATTTATTTTGAGAAGAGATTTTCCAGAGGTTAGGCAGGGGCTGGGAGGCTCTGTAGCCTATACCACTGGCTGTTTGGAGGGATTCAAATAACTCTATAGCAGGGATCCGATTCAGCTTTGCCAAGAGTTCCAAACTCGAATCCTTCACATGATCTTAATTATTCTAATCCTAAACATCAAGAGACTGGCCAATAGTAATGTCTCCATAATGACTCCTGGGAGAAAAAAAAAAAAAGCCTGAGGACAAAAGGAAAGTGCTAGAAACAGGAGCAGCTGAAGCTGAGAGGCCAGAGAGCCTGCATCCCAGAAACAGCCGGCTGTGGGCCCAGGCGGGTGGCTCAGGGGTCAGGAAACCTGTGCAGTGTGGTGAGCAGGTACATGCGCTCATCCCGAGCCACATACACTAGCACTTCAATCTACATATATCTACTTTTTTAATACTACAAAACCACATTTAATACCTATCCCTAGAGGGTCTCCACTTTTTTAGAGACTAGCAATAAACTGTTGTGTTTCAACGAAATACGTTGACGCTATCATGAATAAAATTAGCAAGAGTAAAAGTAGGGAGGCAGGGGCCGCATTCTCTTTATAGAGTCCTTGTCCTCAGTTAAAAAAAAAAGTAATAGCTATTTTCTCATTGTTTTCTTTAAATAGGGATAATACAGGGATTGCATGAAAAATTTGAGTTCCTATGCAAATTTACCAACTCTCTTGGGCAAAGAAAATTAAAGAGGCACTATACAGTATTAGTTAGGATTTATTCTAAGCTGCTATTACAAAGAGAGCTACCTAACAAGATAGTGCTTAAACAAGAATAAAAATCATAGACATTTTAAAACAAGTGCTTCTCAGCCAGTGGCAGGTGGACAGAAGCATGAGGCTCACAAACCAATTCTTTTTAAGGCACAACCAGGAAGTGAAGAGCTTTGTCACATGGACACACAGCCAAGCAGAGCTGGGAAATCAGCCTTCAGCTGAGTGCCGATGTTCCCAGGTAAAAGACAGGAGTTATGCCATGGGAGGAAGAAGGGTAAGACGATATTGGTAGACAATTTGCAGGCTCCGCCACAGGTAGAGGTAAAGCAAGACACCTTGGAAGTCAAATTAAGATATTAGTCTACTGGTGGACTGAGATAGAGATTAAAGATAAAAAGAGAAGGAGTAAAGAGACCTTAGGTAGATGGAAGGACTTAGACAATGAGAAGCAAACATAGATGTGTATATCAGAAGGTGGGGTTTAAGCAGGAAAGGAGTATGTAATCTATGTTCTAGTTCTTTAAATCTGAGTCCAAACTAACTCGCTTAAATGGGGCTTAACTCTAATCAGCTGGGATGCTTGACAGCAATCCCATAGGGCAATTCATTTTAATTGGGCTGGAATTGAAAATCTGTAATTCCTTAGCCCTTGATTTTGAAATGCCCCTCTTTATTCCTGGTAATAACTGTAGTTCTACTTTGTCTGATGTTCATATAGCCTCTCCAGCTTCCGTATGGGTTAATGGTCGCATGGGTTTTTAAAAACATATCTTTTTCTTTATATTTAAAAATTTCTTACAGACAACATGTAGTTGTTGGGTTTTGCTTGTGTATTCAGCCTGACAATTTCTGTCTTGATGCATTTAGATCATTTACATTTAATAGTTGATATAGTTGGTTTTATGTCTACCATTTTGCTATTTCTTTTTTATTTGTCTCATGTGTTCTTTATTCTTGTTTCATCATTTCTTGCTGCTGTTTGGATTAAAGGATTTATATGATTCCATTTATATCCACTATGGGCTTATTAGCTATATATCTTGTTGTATATTCTTTTAGTGGTTGTCCTAGAGTTTATAATAGGTACTTAAGTTATCATAGACTGCCTTGAAATAATATTATATCATTTCTTGTGTAATGTAAGACCCTTAAACCCTCCCATTTCCCTCTCCCATCCTTTGTGATGTTTTGATCGCACATTTTACTTCTATGTATATTATAAAATCCCATTATACATTGCTATTTTTTGCTTTGAACACTCATTTATCTCTTAATGTAATTAAAATGAAAAAAAAGAAATATTGACCATTTTAAGTGCTCTTTACTTCTTCACGTAGATCCATGTTTTCATCTGTTATTATTTTCCTTCTGCCCAAAGAACTTCTTTCAATATATCTTGTAGGAATGATTTACTGGTAATAAATTCTTTCAGCTTTTGCTTTGTCTGAAAAAGGTTTTATTTTGTCTTCATTTTTAGGGGCTATTTTCACTGAATATAGTTTCCTTTCAGTACTTTAAAGATGTTGCTCTATTGCATAGGATCCTGTTCTCCTTCTTATCTTTATCTGTACATAACATGGCTTTTTCTCCAGAAGTGTTTAATATTTTCTCTTTATCACTAGTTTTAAGCAATTTGATTATGATGTGCCTTTGTGAGGTTTTTTTGTGTTTATCCTGTGTTGAGTTCATTGATCTAATGTCAATTATGAATTTATAGTTTCTATCAAATTTAGGAAACCTTAAGCCAAATAATTTTATATATTATTGTCTCTTCCCTCTCTTTCTGCTACTCCTATTCTGTGCATGTTAGATCACTTGATATTGTCCCCAAATTACTGTGTCTTTCTCTATTTCATTTTCATTCTTTTTGCTCAAGGTGCTCTATTTTGCATAGGTTCTATTACTATGTTTTCGTGTTTATTGATCTTTTCTTCTACAGTATCTAATCTGTTGTTAATTTCATTTTGTGAAACTATTACTTTATAAAGTGTATTTTTCATTTCTAGGGCAAAGATTGGCAAACTTTCTCTGTAAATAGCCAGATAATAAATAATTTAGGATTCCCCGGCCATTTAGTCTCGTTTACATAGCTTATTACTTAATAAAAACTCAGGGGGATCCACATGTAGATTTCTACAGCTTTTTCTCTGTATAGTTCCCCTGTTCTGGAATTCTGTCCTGCGACTTCCAGCTGCCACGGCTTCCTTGAACTGTATCCTCTTTCCCTGAATCACCAAGGCTGTTACACTTTGCTAGGGTTCCCCTTCCTGAATGCACAGTTTGAATATTTCCTCTAGAAATTTTCTCTTTTGACGATGGATATTTTCTCTTGTCTGTTGTCCAATGTCTGAAACAGTTGATTCATGCATTTTGTTGTATTTTCTAGTTGTTTCTTATGGTCAATTGAGCCCAATTTTTGTTACCCCATCATGGCAGGAAGCATCAGTCTTCTCAGCCCTTCCACGAGGAGCTGTCACAAGGGAATCCCTGTCATACATTTACATGCAGCCTCTTAGTATATCCTTCTGTGACAAAATATCTAATTACTTAGCCTCTAACCATTGATGAACAATAAACGAATGAATGCTAGTGGGTTTGGCGATCTCTGACCTGTTTCATGGACTGATGCTACTCCAGGTTTAATGATGTTTGACATTATGTGACTGCACAGAAATAGTAGCTATATTCTGAATACTTTTATTAAATGGGGGAATTAAATATTTACTAAAGTAAGTTGACCAAAGCATCCTGCTGAACCCACTGGCTAATTGTATCATGTGGCAGAAATATTGTTGAAAAAAATAAGTTTCACTAAAATCTCAAAATGACTGTATCAGGTATAAGCTCAAGAATATACTCATTTCTTTTCACAGTCACATTAGTTTAAAAACATGTGTGATATGTATCCTGGGGTACCTGCAACTACACAGGACAAAAGAGGTATGTTCCTGGGTGAGGGTTTGGTGCGTGTACAAGGGGATTCCAAATGAAGCCTAGTGATTGCAGTTTGACGCATGATTACGGGGATTCTCTGTTGAAAAGTATTGAGCAGCCACTCAAGTTGTAGATGAAAGAACTACAACTGTAGTTCAAATTTGCCTTTTAGTTCCTCAAGGTTGGAAAGCAGATAGGACTGGAGATTGTCTAGCTGTAGAGGAGAGCTAATACTCATGGTCTTGATGGCAAATTAAAGTGCAAAACATCTGAGGCATTTTAGAAGGTCTTTTATTTTGGCAAACAATCAGGGTACTTTGGTGGGTTATCTCTAAAAGTGGTCACACACTGGGTACACAGTCATATTAGGGCTTCCCTACAAAGGGTATTTCAGAAGATTTACAGGTGGGCATTGTATTGGCAACCAATGCATCAATGGTTGTATTCAAAGGGCAAGGCTAGAGAAGCCAATATAACAGCAAGGTGCACAACCTAGAGGAAGTGGTTTCCAAGCTGTTCTTGGGGATTATTGAGGGACCTACATAATTAGTAGTTTCTTTTACATAGCTTTAAAAAGAAAAAAGACTGTAACTCTTCCTCATTAGAATACTCTTAACTGCTTTGAATAAAATGGAGTGAACTTTGGTACTAAAAACAGAAGTATTTGAGAGTAAGCCTTTATTTGAATGTGATCTTAAAATGGTACTCAGGGTTGGCACGTACATGCTCCTGTGTTTTTCCTTTTAACCAGAGTAAAAAGTTACCTCTACTTCAAAAAATGCTGCATTGGAGATTACACTGGCCACATTAGCTGAGGCCAGAGAAAAAATCATTTGAATTAGTTTAGGTAAGGCCACAGCTACAGGAGAACGGTCCTAATTCAGGGCAGGGATTGAGGAATGCCACTGTGATGAGTTGTCATCACCATTCCCAGCAGATAGGAGTCCATCCATCAAGAATCTGTAGAGTTCAAGTTCATCTGTTCAACTGCAAGAGTACCTTTATCTAGCTGTGCTTTCTAAAAAAGCTTGCTTTTTATTTGTACTCCTTTTGGTTAGCCTGGAAGAAAATATGTGCTCCTGTTTTGAGTTCATCTGAGTTCAAGTTCTAGAGGAAAATAGTGCTGTGCTGCTCTTTTCTTTGTCATCAGATTGCAGAATTTGGTCATGGGCTTTTGTCCTAGTAGTAGAACTGGCATTGAAATTGCTCTGCATTTATTCAAGAAATATATTGAAGGAACCAGCAATTTTTCTGCATAATGAATATACAGAGATGAATTAAAATACCTGGCCCCTGTCTTCATGGAGCTCACAGTCTGATGACAGAGAAAAATACTAAATAGGCATCACACACATAATTACATGGTTACAGTTGTGACTGTGTCTGTGGTTGGGGGTGCAGGGAGCTGAGAGTGCTCAAAACTAATGCCAGGGATTTAATGAGTCTGGGAGTTGAAGACTGAGCAATGAAAGATGGTCAGTTAGGAGACAAGGAATGAGGGTGGGAGTGGGGCTAGGAGTGGAGATCCAGAAGTGGGAAGGAGCTTGATAAGTCTGAGGAAAGAGAAAAGGGCAGGGTGAAAGGGCTGCAGAGAGCGAGGGAGACTGCATGGCAATGAGGTGCTGACCAGGGCCCAAGCGTGCTGGACCACAGGAACCAATCTAAGGACTTGGACATTCATTCTAAGATCAATGGGAAAGCGCTGAATGCTTTGAAACTGTGATAGTGACATGATCAGATTTGTCTTTTGCAGGAAAATGGATTGGAAAATAGAAATAGAGGCAGAATGATGTTGCAGAAGGGCAGCTGGAAATTGGCTGAGGTTTTAATGATTTACAAATGCTCTCTGCCATTCTTTACTCCTTTTGTGTAGTCCAACCAAATTAAACACTGTTCTATAACACGTAGGGCATGGAAGCCATGTATAGGTAAGTGGGCAAAGAGAAAAACAGAATGGCACACATTACCTGCCCCCACTGTCATTATGCCATGTCTCTGAATGACGGTGGTTGTGGTACCGATGACCCCTCTGGAGCGTGGGGTCATCTTTCCCAGCCCAGGGAGAGTCCTTGGAGGGAGTGGCCATGGATACCAGGGTGATCCTCATGAGTGTGGATACAGTACCAACCTCAGCAACCCTAGTCTGCAGCCAGATCTTCTATAATTCATCTCCATTCCGCCCTTAGAGCAGAACTAGGATTCCACTGTGTCTCCACCCTGAGCTACCGCAGAAGCAGAGGACTCGTCTCTCAGAACCTACTTCCTCAAGATCCAGGGAAGGCAGGGTGGGAGGATGCTGGGGACTAATTCTCACTGGAAATTAAACAAAAATGAAAACAACCCATACAACTTCTATCAGAGGCATATTAGTAATCAATTCTTTTGGATTCATGTTGTTTAGAGCCAACTATGTTGAATATCTGAACTTCAACACTGATATGGCCTTGCATTGTGTTTGTGTTTTGTTTCTGCTTTATTTAGTATTGGTTGTTTGTTTTAGTGGTGGAGAGAAAGAAGAAAACCAGTAGAGGAAAATTACTTTATAGAAGCTGAAGCGTGCTTCGTGTTTTTTTCCCCATAATCCAAGATTAGATAACCATAAAAACACTCTTTTATAGCACTTAGGGTAAAAGATATTTTTTAAATATTAGGGGAGGAGATCAAATTAAAAAGCTTCTGCATAGCCAGGGAAACTATCATGAGAGTAAACAGACAACCTACAGAATGGGAGAAAATATTTGCATGCTACACATCTGATAAAAGGCTGACAACTAGAATCTATATAGAACTCAGGAAAATCATCAAGAAAAAATCAAACAACCCCATTAAAAATGGGCAAAGGACATGAACAGAAACTTATCAAAAGAAGACAGAACAATGACAGACAAACATATGAAAAAGTACTCAACATCTCTAATCATCAGGGAAATGCAAATCAAAATCACAATGAGATATCACTTAACTCCAGTGAGAATGGCTCTTATCAAAAAGTCCCAAAACAATAAATGTTGGCATGGATGCGTAGAGATAGGAACACTCATACACTGCAAACTAGTATAATCTCTGTGGAAAGCAATATGGAGATACCTCAAAGAGCTAAAAGTAGGACTACCATTTGATCCAGCAATCCCATTACTGGGCATCTACCCAAAGGAATAAAAGACATTCTATAAAAATAAATCTGCATTCAAATGTCCATAGCAGCACAATTCACAGTTGTGAAGAGGTGGAAACAACACAAGTGCCCATCAATACATGAGTGGATTAATAAAATGTGGTACATGTATACCATGGAGCTCTACTAAGCCACAAAAACAATGGTGATATAGCACCTCTTGTATTATCCTGGATAGAGCTGAAACCCATTCTACTAAGTGAAGTATCCCAAGAATGGAAAAACAAGCATCACATATACTCACCATCAAATTGGTATTAACTGATCAACACTTATGTGCACATATAGTAGTAACATTCATCGTGTGTCGGGGAGGGAGGGAGGGGCGAGGAGGGGATGGGTATATACACACCTAATGGGTGCAGTGTGCACCATCTAGGGGATGGACATGCTTGAAGCTCTGACTCGGGCAGGACAAAGGCAATATATGTAACCTAAACATTTGTACCCCTGTAATATGCTGAAATTTAAAAAAAAATAAATAATAAAAAATAAAATAAAAGTTAATCTTCTGAAAAATAAGTAAATAAATAAATATTGGGGGAGGAGGGTGGGGCAAAAACCCACCTGATGGGTACAATGGACACTATTTGGGTGATGGGCACACTTATAGCCATGACTCAAGCATTACAAAAGTGATCCATGTAACCAAAAACATTTGTACCCTCCTAATATTTTGAAATTTAAAAAAATTTATGTATCTACTGTGGAAGAACTTCTCTGCAATAGGATCATTTGAGACCAAAATTATTCCTGCTATACCCAACTTAGTTTCCATTTCCTATTTTAGAAGATCTCCAGAAAAGTCAAAAGTAATGCTGTTAATACTTGGTCTGTGGATTCGGGGCCAGACCACAAAACATGTGTCCCTGGTCTGCAATGAGATACATACACAAACTGAAATGAAGCATTTAGAATTCTTCACAAAAGTTTGTGTACCTTTATGTTTGTTCTTTTGAATCTAATAATAAAGACTTTGAACTAGCACTTTATATGTCTTTTAAGATTTTATTTCATTTTCCTGGTAATTCCTTTTTTTTGTATTTTATCAAAGTATTTGATCCACAACAGATTGGGAAAACCAAAAAGCAAAAAAGAAAAAGCCTGGTCCCCCTTGTATTATTCTATTTTTTGCAATTTCTTATAAATCTATTTCAAATAAAAAGTAAAAAAGATAAATACAGCAGCCATAGCTAGACCACAGGCATACCACAGATCTGAACACTTGCAGTCCCATGAAGACACAAGAGACACCCAGGGGCCTTTCCAGTGCAATTTTGTCAGCCAAGTAGGATGCCCCTCAGCCCACCGAGAAGCAGCCTCCAACACAGGCGGCTGGGAAGGACATCTGTACTGGCCAATGGAACAGGCTCGGGGCTCAGATGCATGAAAAACTTCTTCAAGGGTGGGGCATGGGGATTTACAGGCTGCCTGGGGCTTTGTAGGGGAAAAGAATTGCTTACCACACAGCCAGTGAAAGGGAGCCTGTGTGTGCCACAGCAGGCAGGGGAAGAAAAAGTGACTAAGGGGATGCAAACAACTACTAGCGTCCACCTGGCCGGTCTATCTGGGGCAGCACCAGTGACCTGACTGGCATGACAAGGAACTGGAACACAAGGCTCAGGTCTCTGGGGACAGTGAGGGCAGGAACAAGAAGGCAGAGAATGTCAGCACTGCAGAGACCAAAGCACAATTGGGGACCGATTGCAAAGTGCAGCCCCTCTCTGGCTCCCCGAGACCTCAGTTACCAGACCTGAGACAGACCGTCAGTGGGGAAGCATGAGAATAAGGTCAGCTTGAGGCTGTCACATGGCATTTCTTTCATTCCCCACCAGGAGAGGATTGTTTTGGTGCCAACCCCAGTGTGGCCTGAATCACTGTCAGTTTATGTAGAGAGACCAGAATGTCCAGACACAGGGAGCAGAAGGCGTGGGGCAGAGAGATGGGAAATCCAGGTGGTTATTATAGTTGAAAGGGGAGAGACATCATCGTTCTTGAATGTATTCTCTGCCTCTTCACCGCTTTCACGCAGAGCCAAGATTTCAGAAACAGAGCCTGGCGGAGTCTATTTACATTTGTCTTTTATGTTGCAGAATTTTGAATCGGTAAATTGATTCAGTTTTTTGTTTTTTTTAATTGGATGGACCCAGAAGAACATGAAACTGGCCAGAATTGCAGGAGAGATTTGAATTAGACACGTCAGAGGATGTCCTGGCCTGAAGGGCACCGGCACAGGAGAATGAAATTATTTCTGTCATAGTCATGCTTGCTCTTTTTCTCTGGCCTTTTCTCTCTCTCTTTGGGACATTTTTTTTACCTCTTTCCTTCTGCATTTCACTCATTGATTTTAGCCAGAGCGAGGAGAGCTTCATCACCATGAACTTGCTCGTGGCTGGAAGAATTAAAATGGAGACGCTGTGCTCCCGTGTGCTCACAGACGGTGGGGACGGCCACCGCATGCTGAATTTATGTGTTCTCATTTTCGTGGAGTATGACTCTATTTCTGTACATTTTATCTCACCCTTTAAACATTTATGTTCCTGTGTTATGATTAATTAAGTGTACTAAAATTAATTGTTTGCAAAGTTAACAAAAGAAAACCCTCACTCCTCTGGAGTCCTTGTACTTCACATCCTTTTTGCTCTTGCCAGTGCTGACTCCTCTGGGCTCTTTTCTTCTATTTGTCACTTTCTTTATTCCACCGTTCATTCTTCAGGGCCAGTCCTTCCATCCCCACTCCATTAAAGGACTTGCTGATGTAGAGCACTTTCAAGGCAACAGGGTTTATTCTAACTAGAGAACCAGCTCTCTTCTCTTTCCCTCTCCTCCCCTCCCCTTCTCTCTTCTTTTCTTCTATCTTTTTAAATCCATGCCATCTCCTTCCATTTCTCCATCTCATCTGATGCCTCGCATAATACGCTTTATCAAGAAAACAGCAGTGACAAGCACAGTCTTCTGTAATGTCACAAGCCAAGGGAAATCCGATGGAAGTGGCCAGTGAACTTCTCTTGGACCTATGCCCCTATCCAGTTAGGCAGGAAGATGAGGTAGGAGACAAGAACATTCTGGGAATATCATATTTAACATGCAGGCAGACACTCTTAATGAAGTAACAAATTACATGTAAAATTTTCCCCCAAATTCATTGCTCAAACTCTCCTCTGCTCGATCCTAAACTAGTCAGAAGAAAGGCTTTGTAGAGTGCTATTTTAATGATGCCTCAATACTTGGTTTAGTTGATTTACTAACAGCTTCCAGAAAAGACTTAAAGATGCTGCTGAACGAATATTCATTTGTCTAGATCAGTGGTTCTCAAACGTCAAAGAACACGAGGCTCACACGATGGGCGATGTGCTTACTAAAATGCAAATTCCTGGGCCTCACCTCTAAAGATCCTGGTCCCGTGTATCTGGGAAGGGGCCCAAGAAGCTGCATTTTAAACAAGGTCCCCAGGTGACTCTGAAGCAGGTGGTTCATGGGCTGCACTCTGAGAAACCCTGCATAAATAAATAAAACTGTCACTACTCTTGAGATGAAGGTGAGGGGAGATTCGTGGCCGCCCCCTGATATCCCATAAGCGTCAGCATCCTCTCTGTGTGCAAAGCGCTGCGCTGGGAGCTGAGTGGGAGGCAGGCAATGGAAGCGAGGTCCGTGTCAGCAGTTCCCATCTGTCCTAATTGCTCCTCCAAGTTTTGCAACCGGGGTAATTTATCCGTGTCATCATATGCTTGGGTACCCACTGCTTCATTCACCTCCCTAGGCCTCCTATACTGGGCCTTTGACCAGCGTATAAACACATACACCCATCAGGAAAATAAGACAGTCAATATGTTAGTGACAGTGGTAGTGGCAGTACGAGTGGCAGTAGGAGAAGCTGAGCAAGGTTCTGGAACTACCTCCGACCCAGAGATGTCTGCCCTGTAGTCCAGACGGAAGCGGTGCTGAGCAACCCCACAGCACGGTCTTCCCTCCAAAGTTCTGTGCAAGTGGGAAGGACACGATGCCTCCCTCTTGCCTTTGATGGGAAGTGGTGTTTGTCTGCCTCCCATCCTGCTCCTGACCGCGGCCAGGATCTTAGGGCCAGGATCTGAGCCCTTGGGTGTGAGCCCAGCACCCTGTTGCAGCTCCCATGGGGCAGTTTCTTCGGCTGCTGTAAAACTCCTCAGTAGTCATCCTGCTGCCCGAGATCCGCATCTTTCCTTCCTCTGTTAATCATGGTCTAGTAGTCAGAGAGCAGTGGAATGTCCTTGCTGCATGTCCCAGGGCCAGATATTTTCCTTCCCTTTGTCTGAAAACTGTGAGCACTCAGCCCAAAGCAGTGCTGGTGAGATGCTTTGAAAGACCTGCAGAGAGGCGGGAGCTGCAGAAACCAACTTTTCAGCACTCAGGTTCTCTGCGGTGCGTGGCTGCCGGGTGGGGGCGGGGAGACCTGGGGCTGCGTGTGTGTGTGTGTGTGTGTGTGTGTGTGTGTGTGTGTGTGTGTGTGTGTGTGTGTGTAGGACTGAAACTTACGCCCTCTCTGTCCCAGTGTAGCAATGACAGCTATGGATTTAATGCCAAGGACTACTCACATACACTTAATGCAAATGTGGACATGCACCCTGAAAGGTGCATCTGTGTGTCCCAGGGTAAGAAACGCTGGTCAAAGTATAGAAATGTCTTTGTATTTCTTGAGTATAAGTGGGGACGAGGCAGAAAAGGTAGCTATCAGAAAGGTGGGAGACCCACATGCCCACATCTGGATCATAATGTGGATTTGGAGTGCCTTAAACTGGAAGTTATTCACAAACTGGAAGTTGTTTTATGTGAAATTTTAGTGGTTTTCACTCTGGTCTGACAGGGATCAAAGTGTGCATGAGGAAAAAAACTGTCATTAATTATAAATGGATGCACAATATTTAATAATTTTGTCCATTCAAATATATCACACACACACACACACACACACACACACACATATATATATATACACACATATATTTTTTGAGACAGAGTCTCACTCTGTTGCCCTGGCTAGAGTGCCGTAGTGTCAGCCTAGCTCACAGCAACCTCAAACTCCTGGGCTCAAGCAATCCTCCTGCCTCAGCTTCCCGAGTAGCTGGGACTACAGCATGCGCCACCATGCCCAGCTAATTTTTTCTATATATTTTTAGTTGTCCAGCTATTTTCTTTCTATTTTTTTTTTTTTTTTTAGTAGAGACGGAGTCTCGCTCTTCCTCAGGCTGGTCTCGAACTCCTGAGCTCAAAGGATCCGCCCACACAGAGAGAGCTAGGATTACAGGCGTGAACCACTGCGCCCAGCCCACACATAATTTTTGAGTGCTGTTAGGTGGAGGAAGAAACTAATATTTATCAATCATTTCTGGGTTGGGTCTTTTAATTAATTGATTCATTGTTTTTCACAGTGGTGCTATGATGTGCTTATATTTTATCCCCATGTTTTTCAAGGAGGAAATGAAAGCTGAGAGAGGTTAGGTTATGGATTCAAGATCACACAACTCGTGACAGTGGCGCTGGCCTCGATCTCAGACCTGCTTGGCAGCAAAGCCTGTGCTCTTCACCTCCTGCCCTCTGCCCTGTGGCCGGAAGCCACCCTTCTGCCAGATGCTACACAGGGTCACAGAGTTGAACACAAAATGCAACCCAGGTGTGCCTCATCTGGCCCATGACAACCAGCCTGGATGGCAGAGCCTGTCTGGATCACATCTCTATCGTACAGAAATGAAGTGAATGTGTCCAGTTAGTGTCAGAGACGGTGCCAGGACCCAGGCTGTCCCCCACGCACTTTCCGCTACACCTGTGACCTTACCTTCCTATTGTGGATTTTTCATCATCGACACTCACTACCTCCTTTACACACATCCTGCTTCCTTACGTGACCAGCGTTGTCCTCCCACCCATGGTAAATCCGGCGGGTCCCTCTTGCTGCCATGCCAGGCTCCAAGGCGCGATGTCCCCAGCGTCTCATGGGACAGGGCTCTGCAAGGCCTCCTGGCCCCATCCACATGGGTGTCCAAGGAGGCAGGACTCTCTTCACCACTTATCACACCACAAAAAACTCTTTGGGGGAAAAAGTAAATTAAATCCAGACCAAAAAAAAAAAAAAAAGCCAACCCTTTCCTCCAAGTTAATTAATTTGAGCACTATTTTCAGGAAAAGCGTTTCTTAAATCCCTATCGCTGAAGGCAATTTTCTTGCCACAATCACTCAGTGTTCCTGACAGAAAGGAGCATAATCACTCCTTGACAGAAGGTGACCAGCAGAAAGAAGGCTGAGGGAGAGCAGATGTCTACAGCCACTGGGGAGGAGCCCGCCCCGCCCCCAGGGAGGCTCAGGGAGGCCCGACCACCATGGTCCTCTCTGCAGTGCGTGTGGACTGCTGTGCGATGTGTGGTGTGGGTGTGCATGCGTGTGTGTGTACGCGCGTGTGTGCACGCGTGTGGGAGCGGGAAGCTGGCAGATGGAGGGAGTGGCAGGATCTTCACACCTGTAGGGCACGTGGTCACTGCCTCCTGCAGGCTGGCTTGCCTGGACCACACACGTCGGTCTGTGCAGCGGGGCTGCTGGCCTGAGGGCTCTGCCAAGCACAAGGTCACCTGTCTTGGGTTCTCTCCACACTGACATTTGTGCCTCAGCATCCTGTCAAGTCCAGGTGCATTTGGGCTCTCCCTTGGGTTGGGATTGACTATTATTGATGGGCAAGCTGTGATGGAGCTTTTTCCACACCTGGAAATTGGGGTGAAATGCAGGATGGGGTGTCGGGGTGGAGAAGCACAACACAGCCCTTCTCGCCCGGAGGCAGCCGGGAAACCGGCTCAGCCCCAGTGCCCTTAGCCATTAAGAGTAATAATAGCTTCCATTAATCAAGCAATCAGGCACTAGGCTAAGCATTTTATGTGTCTGCATACATTATTTCTTCTAATCCTTTTGACAACCTTGAGAAATTGCTGCTTTAATCACTGGTTTACAGATGAGGAAACTGAGGCCTGGAGGCAACGTGACTCACTCAATTCACACAACACAGCCAGGAACAAGCCCAGCCTGCGGGGCTGGCAGAGCCCTGCTCTTACCCGCTCCGCTCTGATGCTCTGATGCAGCCTGTTACCTGGGTCCCAGGCACAACTTGCACCTTGGCTGATGCAAAAGGAACCAGTTTTAGGATGGCCTTGACTGGGAGGACCACCAGAACCTAAGATTTCTGTGACATTGGACAGAGCAAGGACATTTTTCCTTCCCCAGGCAATGAACGGAACCCACTCCCTCCATGACGGGTGAAGGCGTACTGAGGAAAGACAGTCCAGGGAGGAGCAAAGTGACACCTGAATGGGCCTACGCGCACCTGGGCCAGGGCTGGCGACAGCTCTAGGTGCCTCTTCTCTGCACCAGCCCTGGGCTTATTCATCCTTGACCCTCAAATGGCTCATGAGTAAGTTGAGAATAAAATACCTGCCTCTCAGGGTTTTGTGAGCATTAAATGAGAGAGTATATTTAGGTGGCTTAATGCAGGCCAGCTTTAAAGACATACTCAGGCAAGGGTAGTTATTATTATTAATTATTTCCCACTCCAGGTGGCAAGTAGAAAAATGCAGCAGTTCCTGACTGCTGCACATCTGTACCTGAGAGCACCAGGGCTTCGAGCCAGGTGTGTCTAGATCCCATCTGGGCCTGCCAGACTTATGACACTGGGCACATTCTCATTCTCTCTGAGACTCCTGTTCCTCACTTGCTGGATGGGAATTGCACAGTCCCACCTCCTAAGGCAGTGTGTAAGAAAAGGGGAAGAGGAGAGAGCCCACCTGAAGCACACTGCACTGTCATGGCATAGAGTAGGCACTTACTGTATGGTAGAGATTGTTGTCGATACTGTCATTATTACTACTGCACTGCTAATGCATCAGATCCTGTAGGGGCTGTCCCAAGTTCATGTAGAAACCCAGGTGTCGCAAAGAATATCTTCCTTGCCTGGAGATGAGAATATCAGCACATTTCATAGTTCATTAGAGGAGGCGGTGTGCTGCTAAATGAGTCCCCTAGGAGTTGAGGACATTTCCAAAAACAGTTTCAAGTCAATCTGTGGAGTATAAAGCAAGGACAGAGAATGGTCTTTTCCTTAGGCCTCTTTTGTGCTCACGTTTTGACTTTGATATGAGCACAGCTTCCATCTGGGGGGACGCCTCTCTGTTCTCTTTTCTAAATCACAGGGATCGGATGCTTGACCCTGGGGTCCCGGAGCGCTACCTGAGAAGCCGCCCGCTAATGAGAGTAGAGAGTGTGTTCGCCTCGCACCAGGCCTTACGGCGTTATCCGCATCCCTCAGCCTTTGTCTGCTAGACCAGCCCAGATTTAAAGGTTTTTGTGTTTTTCGTCTTTCCTCTCCTATCTCCCAAATTTACATGTTTACATTTTATGCCCCTTTCCATGTCTAGTACATTTCTGTTCAATTAATCCATCCACAAACGTTTGTCTAATTCAGTGGCTCTCAGCCTGGCGTAGGTTAGAATCACTTGGGAGGACTTTTAAGAAAATATTGGCACCTGGGTCCCATCTCGGCCCAGCCAGACAGAAATCTGGGATGGGGTGAGGAGGAGGCGTCCTGAGCATTGGCTTTTCTTTAAAAGCGTCCCAGGTAACGACGCAGCCCAAGCTGAGGATTAGTGATCTCGTTCTTGCTGCAGGTTGGCAAGAACTCCAACCTTGCAAGGCTGATGAGAAGATTCAAAGTGAGACTGCGTGAGGAAATTCATCACGAGCTCTATGGCAACATTCATACGTGTGTTTCCGGTTGCCTTTGGCTTTGACACAGCCCCCGCGGGGCAGTCCTCGCCTCCCCGCCTGCTGCTTCCACGCGCTCGTCCCTCTCCAGCTCTCCCCGGCAACTGTGCGGACCTGCACCTGCCTCAGGAGCTTCCCGAGCCTGGCTGGCTTCAAAGGGGCCTCGTGCTACAGACTCTTGGAGCAGGACAGAGCACTCAAACTCATGACGCTTGTAAACTGACCTGACTTGCCACTGAGTGAGAAATGAAATAGTCACCAACAGGGACGCAGGTGGCCCTTGATGTCCAATCTTGTCCACCTAGGGCACTGCTTCATGAACTCCGGCCTCTTGGCCAGGTCTACATGATGATTAGCACAGGCAGGGAGAACCAGCCCCTCACAGCTGTGTGCATCCAATCAGACAGTGCCTGTGTCAAATACCTTGTCACACCGGCAGTTGCCATGTCCTGAATCCACCTGTGAAATCAATTGCTACACATTAGGGGCTTCTTAACACGTTAGTGGAGCACTTTTCTTTGCCACTGTTTGCATAGAAGGGGCGTGAGGAATCACTATCAAGTGGCTGGAGGTGAATTTTATATGGCAAAGAGGTTCAGTGAAGTCAGAGAGCCCAAGGGACCCCGGTGGGGGGGGCCTATGCTTGGGCTCCCCGTGCCTGGAGGGGACCAGAGAGGAGCATGCTGGGTGAGGATCCAGCAGGTGATTCCGAAAATGCATGTTCAGATCCAGAGGATGGTAATAACTCCACTGAATGTTGCAGGTGTCCCCTCAGCTCACGCCCATGTTCTCCAGCCATCACACAGTGGCTTTTGCTCACAGTAACTGTCACATAGTGCATTCCCCACCCAAGGAGGTACAGTGTCAGCTTGAAGCCACAGGCTCAGACTCAGAGCAACCAGACATGAATCCCAGTCCAGCCACTCCACGGCTGTGCGGCTCTGGACAAGTCACCCAACCTCTCTAAACTTCAGTGTCTCCATCTGTAAAATGGGGTCCTGCTCGATAGGACCGTTGGGGAAGATGGAATTAGAAGAGGCAATGCATGTAAACAATGTGGTCCTGTGCCCGGCACGACTTCCGAAAACTCAATACGTGCTTTCGGATAAAAGTTTTCTTCTCTCTCCTCCCTTGATCACAGAGCCACCCGTCCTTCAACTGTGCTAAGTCCCTTCTGAGCACATCGCATTCTGAAGTCGGCCCTTCCTCTTTGTCACTGTCCTCCACCCTGTCAGCCACGGGGCTGGCCCGGCTCATATCTGAGATCCTTCCTCTCCGGTCCTAAGTGCGGCTGGTGAATTCAGATACACACGTACACATACATACCAGCCCCTCACGCGTGCACAAAGACAAAGAAAACGGAGGAAGGTTAATTTTTTTAGCGCCTTCTCATAATGACTCATCCATAACGATTTCTACTGGTTGTAGTTTCTTCTGTGACAGAAACAATTTACTGTGTTCTTGCAAAGCCCATTTTCTCAGCGTGATCTAGTTGTGTGGTGGTTTGGGAAGTAATTTACTGATATTTTGCTTCAAAATGGCTTACAAAGACAAACGGGTTCTATTGACACCGAGGTGCATTCCTTATGGGCTGGGAAAATAGGATAAAATCATTTAAAAAGTAAAAACACGGTATTATCATCACTTTGAACTTCAGCTGTAAATCACACACCCCGAGGTGAGACTGGCCTCTCCGCCCCTTCATTTCTGCATTTTGCTCTGAGAGCCAGCTGCGGGTCGTCCGTCTGCACGGGCAAAGTCACTTTGTATCTTGTTGGAAGCAAGTGTTTGTATTTGATCACAAGCGGCATCCGAGGGATGCCAGCGCGGCCTCCCTTCCGTCTGTGCCTTGCACACCACGCAAAGCGGGCGGCAACGCAAGACCCATAGCTGGGCAGGATCGCAGGGCCTGCCTCCCTGGCTGCTGCTCTCGTGCTAGCTCCTTTATTATTCTTTTTCACTACCTCAGCTTGGTGGTGTTGATTCTCCTGTAGTTCCCCCCAATCCTCTGTTCACGCTGCAGATTAGAGAACAACCAGGCTGGTTCTTCTCGGCCCCTGACTTCGGGCAGAAGCAGTGAGCCTGCCCTCCTCCTCGTCCTTCTTTCCCGGGAGGGAGCCCCCTCGGCCCTACTCCCTAATCCGCTCCAGCCTGAGCTCTCTCCAAATTAGACAGGATTTGGGCTTCATCTTGGTCTTAGAGTTGGCATACATTTGTTATTAGTTTTGCCCCAGGTTTTAGACTCATTTTAAAATTAATAATGATTTTAGGATTTTATAATGGGCAAGGTTTAGGATCGTCAGTCTAATCCCATAAGCCTAAATCCTAAACCAACATGAATTATGCTCGGGACGGCCTAAGCAGCTGCAGATCTTTGATTTCCTGAGCAGTAGACGTGAGTAGGGAGGGGAGAAGAGCAGCCGCTGTCAGTTGCACCGTGTGCCCTTCCTGACCAGGGGTGGGGAGCTGTGGAAAGTGACTGCCAAGGGAGAGGCCGTCAGAGCCCAGCAGAGGTTACATTTTGTTAACAGTGGGTCTGCTGAAGTTGCACTTAGGCGATTAGAACACGATTTCCTCTATTTTTTCAGAAAACCTTAGGTTACTATTCTAAATGTCTGGGCCTTTTATCATTTACATTTAATCGTTTGCTCATTCCCAAACATCTGTCAAAGACCTACGATGTGTGAGGCACTGTGCTAGAGGCTTCGAAAAAGATTTTAAAAATGGTCTCTACTTTGGAGGCACTCCCAGTTTAGGAGGGAATGCCAATGTTCTGAAAAATTTTAAGTATTAAGTTTCTTTTCTGTCTATATTTGTTATTTTCTGCTCCTTTAGCTGAGTAGTTGGCGAGAAGTGATTGGGTTTCCCAAGTGCTGCTGACTTAATGTGAATAATGTTCCCATCCACATTCATTTATGCCTCCTGACATCTTCACTGTTTCTTTCTTCTTTCTCTTCCTGCTAACATAATATAAGAAGATACATTTATTTCCAAACAAAAGTACCCAGAAATGACCCACGAAACTATCTTAGAAAAGGTCAAGTTCAAGAAAGGCCAAGTTTCAAAAAAGTAGTCTAGAATCCTGTCTGTCTCATTTTCGTCTGTCCTAATTTCTTTGTAGGCTGGGCGTGTGCTAATTTGTATTGCATTATCCTGTCACAATTCAGTTCCAAGGACAGAAAGTTAATTCTCTACTTCTCAAGTCTCTAGGGCTATGCAATCAGGAAAAAATTCAATGGGTCTTCAGACAGCATATTTAAGGCCCAAATTTTGCCACCTCCACCCACCTACTGCCCACACTCAGTGCCAGCACCAACACCCTTGAGTGGCCTGGGAGGCCTAGCTCCAAGAAGACACCAACCGTGATCACATGGTTATCACTGGGCCTCTTCAGGCTGCTCGGCCAAATTAAGGGTGTTGTCTTTGTTCTTGCTTCATGGAGGCTGCTGAGCTCAGCTAAGTGGCCCTGGGCCCCTGTGGAGAAGGCTGGCAGCCTTCTCCATCTGCCAGAAAGCCCAGGAGAGATACGTGTCTAGATAACAACAGAATCAGCTACTTGACAAGGCTCTTTTAATTTATTAGCGGGAGGCTTCAGATAGAAGGTGGTTAGAACTAGAGGGGAAAAATGAATAGTGTTTTGTTTCGTTTTGTTTTTTTGTTTTGGGGGGGCTTTTTTGCTGATGGCATTGGCTCCTGAAACAACTTCCACCCTCTATCTCTTTGGCCCTTTTGGGGGCTTGGCTGCCCACCACCAACAGGGAAAGATTTATTCATAGTTCCCCTTCCCTTCTCTCACCACGGTCCATGCATTTTACCTAACTGACATCAGCCTGCGGTGCTGAGGCATTTAGAATTTGTCTCTAAGGCCTTCCTTATACCCCAGGAAGGACTCTTAAAGGCAATCCAAAAGGGCATCTTTGAGTGTTGAACAGGGGTCTCCATTATTTTGGGATGAAATGAGCGTCAGAAAATTGAGTTTCAAGGGCAGCCTAGGAAACTCGTCAATTTGAAGCTGTCTGCTGTGTGGCCAAAGCTTCCTTAGTAGCTGGATTTTGGAGGGTTGTTTATGTTGGTTTATGTAATAGCTGCAATCCCCCAGGTAGATTAAGTAATGTCTTCATTTAGAACATCCCAAACTATATGACATTTGAGAGATTTCCCTGACCTTGTCAAGGGCAAATGCTCACATTATTGCTTTCCCTTACTCTTTACTTAAAGACAGCAGACTGCTTTCTCCCTCACGGCGACTAGAGGCGAGTGGAAATTGCCGCAGATGTTTTATGATGCTCAAGCCCTTGCAGTTGTACTCCCCAAACTGGCTAATAGCTTCTCTCCTGTGTGTGTGTTCCATCTCCTGTAATTTTGCCTCCCATTTTCTTTCCAAGTCAAAATCTTTGCCCTTTACGTGAGGCATAATAACACTTGGCATTTATGCAACACTTTGCATTTTTAAGGCCCTAAATGATCATTAATGAGCTAATCCAGACATGATGATGCTTCTACAGTAGGCCAGCTGTTACCCCATTGCACAGATGAGAAAACCAAGGCCCCAGTGGACCAACTCACGGCTCAAAGCCAGGCTATCCTTCTCCCACATCAGAGCCTCCGTCTTCAAGCGAAGGCTTGCTTCACGCTTGGCTCCCAGGAGCAAAGTTGAGAAAGAAAGACAGATGATCAGAAGTTGTTTCCCCTACATTCCTTCTCTAGTAAAATCCAAGCTGTTTTCATTTGCATCTATTTTCTTAGTAATCTGTCTGAGCCGTAGAGAAGTCCAGCCCGTTCAGCAGACAGCTGCCTGCACTGCACTTTCTGTGCTATCCGTGACTTGATAAGCCCACCCTTATTCTCGTCACCCACATCAGTGGGGATCGTACATGCCGCAGGACTCAGGACCGATTCCTACCCAATGCCTCTGTTTTGGCTTCTTGGGGCAGCAGGGGGGTGGCTCTTTCTCACAGTCATTGGGGTACACCCACCTTCTAGCACAGTTTCCTGGCCTATATTTTGTTAGCTTCTGTATGAGATGTCGCAGGAGGCAGAATCAACAACCTTACTGTAGTTGTGCTGTAATGTGTGTATTGTTTCAGCACTTCTGCAAGGTTCGTCTTCCTCTTTGGGACGGGAGTAACCTGGTGGGTCAGACACCATGTGTTCCTTTTGAAGCCACACTGGTACTTCCCGACACCCTGTGGTCTTTGTCCCAACTGAACCTCTTCTGATTTGTCCTGTGAGTCCTTCTCGTGGGGAAATGAGGTTTTGTTACCAATCTCTAACTTCTCTAGTTACTGCCTTTTTAAAAACGTATATTGCATTTACCTGTTCCTAGTCTTTGTACACCTTCTGCAGACCTTCATGAATTCTCAGAAATAGGATTTGTTGAAACCACATTTCTGTCATTCAGTTTTTAGTGACGAGTCCACTGGATTACAAGACTCTGGATGGCAAGGGCAATATTTTATTCTATTTTTTTTTTTTTATTCTCTGTGGTGCTGAGCACTATGGCCTGGCAGATTAGCAGGTGCTTAAAACCTGTGTGAAATGCACCCAGCCCTGTGAGAAACTAGATCCTCTGGGAAATGCTATGAAATATATTATCTTGTCCAACCTTCTAGGGATTTTCAATTTAGGTGGGCAAGCGAGTCTTACATCCATGAAACTTTTAGAAAATAGTAAATGACAATATGATCAAGGGCCAGAATGGACAATAAAGACCGTGCGTTTAATGCTCCAGTAAGTAAGATGATTAAGAGTGTCTCTTACAGCGACTCACCTGACAGCGTGTTCCAAGTGCTGCTGCAGGCAGGGAAGGCTGGGGTTCATTTTGGGTTTTGCAGTCAGACGGACTTGAATTCAAACCCAATCCTTCTGCCATTGAGTAGCTGTGTGATTTGGGCAAGTTACTTAACCCCGTAAGCCTCGGTTTACTTATCTGTCATATAAGAATGATAATATGCCTGACAATGCAGTCCCACAGGATGTGAGTCCCAAGAGGAAAGAAAGTTTTGTCTCTTTTGTTCACTATTGGACCCCTGTTGGCTAGAAGATCCACGAGTATTTGCTGAAACAGTCAACCTCACTAGGTTGTCATTAGTTTAGGTAATACACCTATGTTGAAAGTTTGACACAGTGCTCGGCATTATAGATGCTCAATAAAATGTTTTAATCCTTATTATTATAATTTCACATAGGTTGAGCAGTACTGAGCCTTCTGGCCATGTAAGCCTTGAATTCTGTCCTCCTGGCAGCACTGGGCCAGGGCCCTTGTGAAAGAACATCCAGCCTATAGAAAGATGTACACACGTCCCAACGTGTGCCACGAGCCTCCTCACTGACCTCACCTTGCCATTTTATCTTTGTTTGTTCATTTCAATCTTTTTGAATCTGGATTTCTTTGTTATTTTTCCCCAGATTTTTTGACTCATTTGAATCATCTCTTTTTCTGTTGTGTCTGTCTCGTCTTGAGGGCTGCAGGTGATTTTATTACGAATGGCCAATGCCCCCTGTGAGCCCATGGGATGGTCTGAAGCCCTTTCAGCTCCTGGACACGTCCCTTATAGTCCCCTGGGAAGAAAGGTCCTCAGACCTTCTGGGGAACTGGAATGACTTTTTGGCAGAGATGAAGCAGTTTTCCATGTACCTGAATTATTTGAAATTCAGGGCAGGACTAATCTACACTAGAGACAGTATTTTTGTAAAGAGAATCCAGACTTGGGATCCAAGCTCTGCCATTTGCTAGATATACAACTTTGGAGAAATTAACCTCTTTGGCTTTCCATTTCTTTCTCAATAAATTGTCGCTAAAAATACCTACCAAAGAAGGATGTTGTGAGTGTTAAGAAAAATGATGTGTTTTAGAAAAATGTCGTGTGTAAAGCACTTTATATTCTGCCTGGGATATATATTATTATTATTTTTTTCTGTTTTATGTCTCTAGAAGCCAGGTCCAAGCATTCATAAGTCCTCCAAAAGGGATCCATTAGTCCTGAAGTCACTTTCCACACATGAAGACAAGGACGCTTAAAGAACCGACTCCTTGCAACTCAACTCTAAGTGTGGCCAGTACTTTCAGCACTGCAGGGTGCAGGTTGCCGCAAAGAATACCAAAGACTGAGAAGTTCACAGTCTAAGCACCCAAGACTAACAGAAATGCGCGAGACTAACAAGAGCAGCACAGATGGCATTTAATGAGAGTACAATTAGGTGGTGCAAAATCTAAGCACTGTGGTAATGCAGGGAGAAAGGTTAGTAGAGCCAGGTGAGTTAGACAGGGCTTCACTGAAGATGCTCTGGAGGCTTCCCCAGCTCCCAAAGAGTGCAGTCGAGGGGGAGATAGGGTGAGGCTTTTCTTGGCAGCATATTATAGGAAATAAAGGCTTTCCTGAAATCAACCCCACCAAATGTCTAAGGGGTAGTACAGAAATGAGGCTATGCACACTACCTGGAAGTCCAGAGACCTCACCAGCCAGGAGAAGGGAAGGGTGGGAGCACATGAAGACCAGGCAGGGACCCCTGTAGAGGGTTGTCCTTAGGGCTCCCCCCAACTTCTAGCTCAGGTGGCAGGACTGCAGCTAGCTCTGCAGGCAGGGTCCTGGCCAGCAGGGGCCACTCCAGCAGATGCCCTGAAAGCCCAGTAGTGTACAGTCAGGGCCACTGGGTTTCACGACCCCAGGGAAGGCCATTCATGTGGCATATGCAGGGGGAGGTGCTATCTGAAGTCAATACAAGGTGGCCCCGCATGTAGTTCATCCTGCACAATGGTGTCTTCTCCAGTCAATATAAACCCTGGGAAGACGCCATCTGTAGTGAAATATTCCCACAAACTCCAAAGAAACACATCAATTTTCCTTGATCAGCACAAGATGAATGTTCAAAAAAAAAGTGTATAAGGTTAATTACAAGGGCATTATACATAACACAACCACTTTGTTAGTATCACAACCTTTTATACATCATGTGTCACAACACTGCCAAGTGGCTTGTACTGTACAGTGATTGTAACTTAAAATTCCCTTCATTTCAAAGTGGCTTTTTATAGGCACATGTCCCCCCAGACACTGAGTGGGTTGAGGTTGTTTTAAAAGGAGGCTGGGGGTGGGGGCGGGTAACATTTTCCCTAATTGTCTTCACTGACTTGCTCGCTTTTCTATTTTTTCTTTCTCTTTCTTTCTTCTCTTCCTTCCCCTTCCTCTTTTCCCTTCTCCTTCCCTTTCTTTCTCCTTTCCTTCTTCCTTCTGGTGACAAAGGTGACATGAATAAGATGCCTTTAGGGAGCACTACCTGCTACTCCAGGAAAAAATAATGGAAAGGGGCGGCTGACGATAGCTGGGACTTGTCTGGTCCCTCCGTGTGCTCCTCCCTCGCACTTGCTCTGTGTTATTTTTCATACCACCTTTGATTTTTCATCATGGATTTTGTATATGCTGTATTTCAGCTGCTTTCAAACTTTTTTGAACTGCAAGACACAGTATGAAATAGATGTCATATCCTCAGCACACACACACACACACAAGGATACATGCACATACATGTGTAACAAACACGATCATCATCGGACAATATTTCATCTTTCTATGGGGGATACACTCTGACATTTTATATTCTATTCTGTCTTTTCTATTTTATTCCGTCAATTCAGTTTCATTTAAAAAACACTCAGGCATCACCCACTAGATTTATGTAACAACTAATTAATGGATCATAATCGATAGTTTGAAAAACTCTGGTTTAAATGATATTAACTCCTGAATTGATCTTGTCTCTTAGTGGTCTTTTGTTCCTGCCCAATCTCAGCATATTCTTGTTGCCTTGAAATCCAAATGATGAGACTGATAATATGTATCAAAGAGGATGTGAACAAGTTTGAAAAGATTTTGTGGCAGCAGCCACATTAAATTGGTTTAAAAAACTCAAAATTTCACATTTTATTCAGTGTTTAAAAAGTGTCTTTTTCTATTCAGTTGTAATTGCTACCTTCATTAGGGCGAAAATCCTGGCGGGCCTGTGACATCTTTGCTCCCTGTTAAGCAGGTGTACACAGTGGCCAATCAGAGTGAACACGGGCAGTCAGCAAGCCGGGTGACAGGGCTGAGGCTGGCTTGTTCCATCTCAGACTGGTTCTTAAGCAGCAGATCTTACATTTAAGTCACACATGCCATCTGAGTTTGGAGATTAGAATATGTAGTCTAAGATTTTCATCACCCTTGTGAACCGGATTTAACATCAAATCAACCCTACACCAGCATGACAGTAGCCGTCTCCTTAATGCACTTCTGGCATGCACACGGCCTCTGACGGGGCGGGACGGTGGACCTAAGGAGGGAGGGGTGGTCACAGGAACCTGGACATCTTCCCCTTCCCTGTAGGGGATGGGGATCTGCCAGTGGAGGACAAGGTGCATGCTCCCATCAGAGGAACAATACGAGAGGTCCCAAATGGTGGCGATTGTCCTGCATCCTCTCCATCGTGTCCCTCACCCTCCAGCAGGAGCCCTCATTGGCCAGATTCAGTGCTCAGGCCCAGCCTTTTCTCTGGCACGGCCCATATCTTGCCACAGGAAGCACTGCTCGCTGAGGCTGATGGGTACAGCCACCATCCTATTCTGCCCATGAGCCAGGCTCTGGCTGGCTGTCCCTCACATTGGCCACCAAACACGCAGCCTCACTGGCTCTCTTGGGAAAAGATGGAAGCAGCCTCCCCTTCTCCCCAAAGGAGCTTGGTCTGGAAGCGTGGTGACAGCTGTTTCTAAAGGAAACCTCATCAGTCCTCCCTTGACCCTTTATGTCCTGAAAGCAGGGAAAGTGTTAGACTGCACAGAGTTTTCGATAGTCTCCTTCGGGAATCTGCACTGTCTGACCACTAACTGTGGAATTTCCTACCCACTGCATCTTGGCACCTCTGCTAAGATTTCGATTTTTATTTCTTGCCACTTTATGAAAAATATTTAAAATTATATGAGATCATAAATAAAACATAAGAGATTTATTTTTTTGGTATTGTAACTCTGCATTATTGGAAGCCAGATCAAATCAATCGATTTCAAATTAAATAGTCAATTGTATTTGTATCACTTAATTATGTCTTGCTTTACCATAGATCTGTTTTCTAAAACCAGAATTCCTGTAAACTTGCTTTCAGAATAATTCTTTTATATTTAGGACTCAATACTAAAATAACAGCAAAACAAAATCTGCAGTCCACTCTTTTCACTCTTCACAAGTGGAGTCTTAAAGTAGATATTCCAAAAAAGAGACTTGGTTGCCTTCTGCTCAGTTACTGCAACAGGATTTGGAGGGTCAGGGAAGTTCAAGAAAAAACTCCCCACCCCCAGATCACTTCTCACACCCAATCCTGCCAAGCCAAACTATGAAGTAAGGGGAGGAAGAGGGAAGGCAGCTGTCTTAGTCTTTTCCGGCTACCATAACAAAGTTCCATAGACTGGGTGGCTTATAAACATCTAGCATGTACTTCTCATAGTTCTGGAGGCTGGAAGTCCAAGATCAAGGGGCCAGCAGACCCGGTGTCTGGTGAGGGCCAATGTCCTGGTTCACAGATGATGTCTTCTTGCTGCACCCCACGTGGCAAAAGAGGCCAAGAGAGCTCTCTGGGTCCCCTTTCCTAATGGCACTAATCCCAGTTATGAGGGCTCCACCCTCATGACCTGATCACCTCCCAAAAACCCCACCTCCTAATACCATTACAAAGTGATGGTTAGGATTTTAACATAGGAATTTTGAGAGAGTCACAAACATTCAGCCATGGATGCAGGTGAACTGAGTCAAGGAAATAAGGGATGCACCGTGGTCCAGGAGTTCAGGCTGGAGAGGAGAAGCCTTGGGAGGGTCCATAGAGATGCCAAGAAGACCTGAGACCATCTGTGCTCCTAGCTGTGGGAGGTGCAGTCAGTCTCCCGGCACCCTGAGCCTGGCTTCGGGTACCCCTGTGTGTCCAGCCCTCAGGTGCCTGGGCTCCCTGCTTCCTCCTTGCTTCCCCCCTCCCCAGCTCCAACAGCCAATAATGCAAAGACAATCATCCTTTAGCTGTGATCCAGCATTCCAGGTGGCAATATTTTTCTATTTTTACTTCTTTTGTGGTGATTAAAATATTTTTACCATTAAACATCTATTACCTGAATAATGAGAATTTGGTTTGGGGGATGGGGTTTATCAGGTGGGGATTATATAATCGGAAGCTCTTCGTGGAGTGTAAAGGGACTCATATAATAAGTGTAGGCTGAGGGAAAAAGATTGCTATTTAAAAAAATAAATGACTCCATCCACTTGTGCATTATAAGGGAGTAGAGGTTTTATCTCAGGGAAGATGGCTCTTTTGTTTAGGAAAGGCAATTAATAGGCCTTTGGGTTAGGCTCCAAAACCCCATCTGCAGTGGAGGATTGAGACAAAAGAGAATTAAATCCCTCTGCATAATAAAGCAGAGGCCTGGACCCAGAGCTGTGTCACATTTAAAGCAGCACAGTCCAAACTGTGATTCCAGGTTCTTGTCTCTGAAGCCTTTGCCAGGTTCTTGGAACAGAGCCCATGGTTCTTGAGCACTCAGTGTCTCTTGGGAGCCTCTGATTGCCTCCCCGCAACAGCTCCCTTTCTTCATACAAGCCATCCCCCGTCCCGTGCCACGGCCCACTCCTGCCATCTGCAACCTTGCCCACCTCTCTCCTCGTTCCACCGTCCTGCAGGTTTCCTACTGATGGGTCAGGCCCCCAGAGCAGGGCTCTGGGAAGGCACAGTCTGTTCTTTGTCATGACTGCAGTCCTGAGGATTCTCTTCCGGGCTGTTGTCTTTTCTTCTCCAGTGAGTAGAGGAAGGCAGAGAAGCTTGGGGAGTAACACCTGCTGCATCCCACGTGGACATGAGGGAAAGATTATGAGCCTTCACGGAGTAAGAAGTTGCGTGCTGTCCTGAGAGCTACTGCAAGTTCCCGGGAGAGGAAAGGAGTTTAGCCACCCCAGGAATTTAGGGAGTAAGACAGCGGTCAGGTACTTTGCGGGTAAAACCCAGGGCTTCAGGGCCACAGGGGGAGCCCTTGTATTGGGGGAAGAGTTAGTGACTTTTTTAGGAATGGTATTTGGCATTGAATTTGATACTATTTCTCTTATAGCCTAAAATGTCCTTCTCTTTTCACTAAATCTTTGGTAAAAACCTGTTAAACACATCCATCCTTGTGAATGGTTCTTTGTGTGGAATGGGGAGGAGGAGGTTGAGATGAAGAAGTGCAGAGGGGGTGGCAGAGGGAAGAAGGCAGAGGGAGAGGGAGGTGGCATTGCGGGCTCGGAGATCTGGAGCGGGTGCTGTGGGGGACTTCCTCTCAAAACGGGGTGGTACTGAAAGCCTGGGGGTGTGGGGCTACTCAGGCTGAGTGAGACATAGGGCGAGGATAACCCACAAGGAGACATGCCACCTCCAGGAACATCTGAGTTGTCTTCTAGGTCCCAAAGTAGCACCGGCCCTCCTGCAGGGGCAGTTGTCCATTTCCTCACGTTCCCCCCCACCCCACCTCGTTCACCCCAGGGACATCCCAGCTCCCTCACTTCACCCAGCGGCAGAGACAGCAACCTCTGATGACCTGCAGAGACACTGCCCAGGGCAGCTCTTCTCCAGGGCAGTAGACTGCACTTTCTCTCTCTCCCTCCCCCTCTCCCCCACTCTTCCCTTTTTGTGATTGATTCATTTGACGCCTCCAAGATGGTCTTTCACTCACAAATACAGACTTTCTTTAAACTTTCAGTTTTTCTTCTTCATTTGATCTCTTCCTTAGCTGCTTCAAGAAAATGACATCCCCTCTTTTCCCTCTGGTCTCACTCCTTCCCCTTTCCTTCCCTGTTTCTCTTTCTCCCTTTGCTGAATCGATAAGGGAAAAACAAAAACTGACCTTAATTACGGGGGATAAGCGTGAGTAGTGCCTCTCTCCACCTGCGGCAGCAAAGGGCAGGTCGTAAGTTTGGAAGCGAAAGGGGACCTGTTAAGGAGACTGAGCCATCAACCTCAACAGCCCTTGAGGTAACCGAACCCCCCTTCAAGAGCACCTCACCGTCTCCATGTAGCTCCTCACCCTGCTCCAATTAATCTTACTTTCCTCAAGAATGAACTTTCAAGTAAGAAAGAGAGAGAGATTTCATTTTATTGTTCTACTGTTTGGTTTAATTACGGGTATTGCACTGTTACTGTTTTCTATAAGGTTTCCTTGCAAAACTACGTAATACTGGAACCACGTTTAGATTTAGATGTGCATTTGCGGACTAGGCTAGAGCACTATTTATAACATTGTTTCTATGGGAAAGTTTATTCTAGGTCCCAAGCGACTAACTTAAAATGAACTTTTTGATTACAACTTGAAACGAAGCGTATATACGTTGGAAAGTGTTTGCTCATGAATATGCAGGATAGGTTGTGATGGCTGTGCTGATGCGTGGTTCAGTTAGCACAGTGGTGTTTCCTTAACATTCTCTTACCTGTTCCCAGTAAACACAGGGCAATTGGTCATGCTCTGGGCAATTTCCTGGCTGAAATGCAGAACCACTTGGATTATAAAAAGCTCTGACTCGGGGTGGGGGTGGGTAAGAGCAATACATATAACCTGAACATTTGTACCCCCATAATATGCTGAAATAAAAAAAAGAAAATACAGGGAAAAAAGGGCAGATGGGTCCCTACTTTACTCAAGGGCTCCTGTTCGTGTGCAAAGCCCTAGGACCCTGCTTCTGCATGGAACGCTGAGCTACACGGGAATGTCTGTTCTTATGGGAACATGACCCATGACCCATGACCCATGCAAGGGCTCAGAAGTCAGTTTCTCTCCTGATAACCCTGGGAGGAAGAGCCCTTCTGCTGGCTTCTGTGGATCACTCTGAGCTGGTCAATTTAGCTTTTCAGATCCCTTCACAAGGGTTGTCATGGCATAAAAGAAAGCAAAATTCTGAGGGAAGGGGCAATGTAATAACCACGACACACATACGCACACACATGCACACGTGCACAACTTTTTATTCCACAGTCCCTTGTGACTGTGATTTATTGGTAAATGTAGGATATTTTCCTAACCTAATAGGAGTTTGTGCTTCGTGGATTGGGCACTTTAATCTTCCAAGCATTTACCTCCAGTGATGATCATCTGGGGAAAAAGAAGTTGCCAGGGCAGTACTGTCCCAGCCCCTGGCTCCCAGAATGAGTCCCCTGTGGAGAGCCATTTACACTTAGGAAGAAATGTGATCACCTCATGCTTACTGTGGTGTTTGGGGTGATTTGAATTGCAATGTGGTGTATCCAATCCGCAGAGTAAAGAAAACTGAACCAGTATCATTAAAGCTTGAAGTGTTGAAATAAGTGACCTGGGACTGGCTTTTTGCAGCGATAAGAGATTCATCTGGTAGCACCAGAAGAAAAAAAAAAAAAAGAGCCTCACTAAAAATTGGCTGGCAGGCTGCCCCTCTGTGTGGACATTCTGATGTGTGTGTGTGTGTGTGTGTGTGTGTGTGTGTGTGTGTGTGTGTGTGCCTGTGTGTATATATTTCCTTCTGGTCACTGCTTTTTCTCTCTTAGATACCTGATTTGCTGGAAAGTCATTCTCCATTAGAAGATCCAGCTTGCTTCCTCTAAGGATCAGGAATATTTGCAAATTCCTCTAAATTCTTTCCTTACCCCGCCCCCAAAAGATAAGGAGCTGATTGGCCCAGGGCTATTGCACAAGGGTTATGTCCACGTGGCATTAGCACCTCCTGATGTACGGATGCATTTGAAGCAGCTGGCAGCACCACCCTTAATAACACTCTTCTTTACAAGGTGCTTGTTGTTAAATATTTATGAAGCCTTGCAAGATGGGCCCCTATCACTGCCAGAGCACATACGCACATGCTGGGCTGTCCCGTGTAGACTCCTCTGCAGAAGGTGGGTGCGCTGTCTCCGCTCGGCTTCCCCGGGATGCTCCTGAAACTACACATCCCTAAGCTGCTGACATCGCAACCTCCACGGAGGGATGGATGCTACAGAGGTTCTGGCTCCAGAGCCCAGGCGGGAGCGGGTAGGGGGCGGAGGGAGATTTGCTCCCGAGTAAAAGCCAAGGCAGGCTCCCACCATCATGGTCTTTTAAATATTAATAGGATCCAAAAATATGTTCATAAAAAATGAACTAAAAGAAAAGGAGGAGCAATGGACTGGGGGAAACATTTGCAGTAAAGATGACAAATTAAAGGTTAGAGTCTCTTTTCCCTGAACCCCCCTGCCCCTGCCACACACACGCACACCAGCCCCGGTAGCACAGACCTTCCGCAGGCAGGGCCGCTGGGCCCGCGGCGAGGAGACACGTGCTGCTATAATGGATGTGCTCACACACAGCCCGGGGCTTGTCACCTGGGAAGACCCTATGTCAGGGGTTATCATGACATAAATAAAGTGAAATTCTGAGGGGGGGTGGAACAGATTAACCACGACACTCATACGCACACGCACATATGCAAGACACCTGGCCAGCTTTTCACTTTACAATCCCTTGTGATTGTGATTTATTGGTCCTGTTATAATAAAGATGGCCAATTTGTAGGTCTGGAGCAGAATCTGAGATTCCGCAGCTATCATAGGCTCCCAGGTGAAGTGGAAGGTGATGCTGCCTGCATGCCGGTCGTCTTGGGAAGTAGGGGCTAGCATACCGCCCAGCAGAACGTTCTGTGAGGACAGGCATGTGCCATACCTGTGGTGTCCAATGTACCAGCCACTTCTGAGCCCTGGAAATGTAGCTGGAGTGGCTGAGGAGCTGATGATGTTTTAACTTTATTCTACTGGATTATTTTAAATGTAAATAGCCATATGTGACTACAGGATGCCTAGTGGAGAGCTAAGGAAGAGGTTCCATCAGCTGGCGTGGGAGCCACTGCTTACCAGAGGAAGGGAATGTCTAGAACTTGTCCTAAGTCCAAGATCCAGCGTGAGCCCAGAGGGCCCAGCAGGCTGCAGCCTCCCTCTTCCAGCCCTGCTCAGAGCCTTCTGTGCCAAGCTCTTGACTGGGCTGCCACCTTGCTTTCTGCTTGGTCCTCCTGCTCCACCCTTGAATGGGCCTGCTCTGAAATGACACCTGACAGTCTGATAATCTGCCCCTCTCCTGCACACCACTGACTTTGAGGACTACATCCTGTGCTACAAAACTCCAGATGCTGGCAGGCTCCTGCCTCCAGACAAATGTCCCTCTCAGTGTCACAACAGCACCACCATGAGCACCTCTGTTTGCAGACATCTGGCCCACAGAGCAGGTGCGCCCTGTCAGCCCCACTGACCTCAGAGCACTCTCCTCCCTCCACGGGGTTTTGGGGTGCTGGCGAGGCCTCTCCAGAGTGCCGGCACGGCAGCAGGAGGTTGCAGGGAAGAACTCAGGCTCCAAATCCAGACAAACATAGATTCCAAACCTGATTTGCTTCTTCCTACTGTGAGGTCTTTTCTGAGCCTCAAAATCCTCATCCCAAGATGGAGTTATGATTATATCTACCTTTCAGTAATGATGTAAGGACCGGAGACAGCATTTGTAAAATGTGTTCAATAAATGGTATCTGTTGATGATGAGGAGGAGGATACTATAAATATAATCTGATGCATTATCTCTTCAGCTAGATCCCCTGCCTCCACCTCCACCTATTCCTAGTTTATTCTCTTTTCTCAATGAGCCCGTGGTTGATAGCCCCAAATCTCTGAAAAACAAAATATATGGGAATAATTCCTATGAGCAATTGCCAGATTTACTTTACTAAGTGGAGCACAAGTGAGAAAAAACACAAATAGTAATAGAAAAATCTTGGAAATATGTTTAGCTCTGGTAATCATTAAATAAATGAAAAGGAAGCTACTGTTCAAACTATTAAAGAATCTGCTAGAACAATATAATTCTGTGCTGGTGGCATTGTGGATTGGTGTAATAGCTCTGGAAAGAAGTCTGGCAAGAGTCATTCATTCAGTAGACAAGTATTGAGTGCCTACTGAATTCCAGATATTTTGTTAGGGTCTGGGGATACAGAAATGAATAAGGCCAGGTCCTTGTCCACAAAAGCTTATAAAATGGAGGTCATATGTGACATGTGTTGTCACAAAAATCCACGCTACTTCTTGACTCAGTAGCCCCCGAAAATAATTTTTAAAAATATTTTCTTGCACTCATGTGCATTGCTATGCCAGCTATAATAGTGAAAGATTAGCTACCTAACACCCAAATACTCAATAATTAATAAATATTTAAAGTAACAATAACTTAGTAATAGAGTAAAATTTAACATTGTCATTAAAATTATAAATATGAGAACTATGGAGACATGTAAAATAACGCCAAATGCAAAGAACATAAAATAGTACATACATAATAATTAACTGAAAAGTTATGTATGAACAACTTAAGAATTAGATGTCAGTAAATTTTATAAACGAGGCTTTATGTTTTGAATGGAGGATTAGTATTGTAGTAGTCATTAGAGCTGCTAATATATAGTACCTTCCAAAAATACTCCATCTCAACCTTCCTACTTCCCAGATTCATAATATATTGTATATTAATATATAAAACACATATTGGTTTCCACCCACAGTGCCTTGCTCATAACTCAATAGCCCTCGTTACAGTCTTGTTATAGTGCTGGGTGTGTTAGGCCTCAGGAAACAGCATCCCCCTGGCCTGCCTTGCCTTGGCCTCCCCCTCACAGCCTTTCTGACTATGGGTCATAAGACCCTCATTCCAGGGAGGGTCCTGCCCCATACCCTGAAGGCTAATCACATTGCCCATAAAACCCCAAGAGGACTGGGTTGGGAGAGCTCCCAGATAGCTGAACATGTTGGGGTTCCTGGGGGGCGGTGCCCTGGGGAAGGCATGGAAGCTCTGCACCCCTTCCCCCCTACCTCGCCCTACTCATCCCTTCTTCTGTATCCTTCGTAATATGCTCTATAATTAACCAGCAAACATAAGTAGGTGTTTTCCTGGGTTTTGTGAATCACTCCAGCAAATCAATCGAATCCAAAGAGGGAGTGGTGGGAACGCCAACTTGAAGCTGGTTGGTCAGAGCTCTGAGGCCCGGACTTGGATTGGTGTCTGAAGTCGGGGGACAGTGGAGGGGGTTTGAGCCCTCACCCTGTGGGATCTGACGCTATCTCCAGGCAGGTTGGTGTTGATTGAATTAGAGGACACCCAGCAGGTGTCCAGGGCTTGGTGTGTGGGGAAAAACCCCACATTTGCTCACAAGTGTCTTCCGTGTGATTGTTGTAGTGTGAGAGCGGAGGGGACAAGCACAGCGTGGGAGTTTTCACAAAGCACTTGGCCAAAGACGTGTGGGTGGAGGGGCCACAGAGCCTTCCCAGCCGGAGCTTCCTCTTACTGTGGAGCCGACTCAGGACGCACGCGTCTCCTCCCTCCCGCCGCAGAGACCAACGCACTTCCTACCTTCAGGGCTCTGCCGGCTGCATCCGGGCGAGAAGAGACCTGGCACAGAGGCCCCGGCAACCTGAAATGGATATCTAGGAAGAGAGAAAAATAAACCTTGTTTATGTCTAGCCCTGAGTGTTTTCCTTTTTTTTTTTTTTAATCAATATCCTGATCAGTACAGATGTGTATTGTTTATTAATTTTTAAATTTTGTAGACAGCTTATTACTTCTAAAATGGTACTTTCATGGCCTTGCAGAGCTGTGTAAAAGATGGCAAGATGCCACGAGCTTTATGCCCTTGGGACTCGCCATCGGGGGAGGCCTCCTTTTACTTTTATAAACATGTAACGGTTCCAACACCACCTGTAGGTTCTCACCCGGCAGTTCTAAAACTTTTTGGTCCTAGGAGAACTATTATTATAGGTGGGTTATTGCTGTCCATATTTACATTAGAAATAAAAAACTGAAAAAATAAGAATATTAATGTAAAAATAACAGTAATAAACTCTTTAAATGGTAACAAAAATAGGTTCATGAAAAATAACAGTATTTTCCAAAACAAAAAAATTACATAAGAAAAGAGTCATTATTTTACATTTTGTAAATTTCCTTAATGTCTGACTTAATAGAATTCAACTGGATTTTTGTATCTGTTTTTGCATTCAATCTGTTAGAATAAGTTGTTTTGGTTGAAGTATATGCAAATCTGGCCTCGCAGAAATGTAGCACAAAAAGGGAGAAGCATTCTAACAGGCTTTTCAGGGAGCTATAGATATTCTTCTTTGATACTATACCAAAACTTGACAGGTGGTAGTAGCTTCCTAAAGGTTAACTGCTACATGAAATCTGACAGAACATCAACAAGCTCCTCATACTCTGTTTTATAGAAATTATTGACCTGTCTTCCACTCTCAGTGGATCTTTTACTCGTGTATAATTTTTAATATCAGAGGGTAGACATGGAAAATATTGGTGTGCTGATATATTCAGATCTTCCAAAAGCTGACACATTGCATTACGCAATACCCCAAAATTCACATTTATTAATATAATCACATCAGAAGTGTTTTGAGTATTGGGAAGCTGTCAAGCTCACAGTAGTAGATACATATTATTTTTTTTTAAATTCTGATTTTTGCTCAGAAGCTCAACTTTCATCATTGGCAATCAATACTCTTGGTTGTTTTCCTTTAAATGGCAGGCTCACTTTGCTCATTTTTGAGAAAAGGCCTGCCAAATGCCCAAGTCTGAATAGTTTGTCTGGAATTTGTTCTTTCAAGCAAAAGTTGTGTTCCAAGAAAATAAGTGGCTAGTTCAGCTCACGATTCAATTGCCCATGTGCTGTTCCTTGAAATAACCATTGTACTTCCCTTTGCAGCATCCGCATTTCAGCAGTTTGTCACATAGAATATGAAAAAGGTCCGTATTTAAGGGCTGAGATTTAGTAAAATTAATATTTTTTACTGTTTCATCAAAAGAAATTCTTAAGCAAACTCTCTTTTCTTTCTCTTGCCGTGAATGTATGGCGATGAGGAAGAACACGGTGGCTGCTAGGACAGTTAGGGGCCACTGCCTTGATTTGAGCTGAGGGGCCAGCAGTTTTACCTGCCATTATTCCATATGGTCAGTGCAAATGTCAAAAGAATTTAAAAAAAGAAATCGCCTTCTTAGTATAATTATGAAAATAATTTTGATCCCATGGACTCAAGCAATGGTGTTGAGGACTCCCAGGGATTGCAAACAGGTGTGACTGTCCTACTAATGGTGTGTGGCAGAAGTGGCAGGCTGCAGTCCGTGCTAGTCTTCCTCACCGACCTACTCCTGAGTACTTGGGTGACCTTGGGAAAGGCACTTTATCTACCTGGCTCCAGTTTCCTTGTCTGCAAAATAATAGCATTCATTTGTTCATTTGTTCAACTCATATTTCTTGGGCACTGGGTAGATAGCGGGGGAAAGGCCGGCAAAGTCCTTGCACTGACTTCACATATTCTCTTCTGAGCAGTGTTTTAACTTGATGGAGTAAGGTTCTATCATTGCCTCTTTGCGGAAGATAAAATCGAGACCGAGAGGCAGGAAACGGCAGAGTCAGGCTTAGAACTCAGGCAGTCTGATTCCAGGGGCGTTAGCCACTCCCTAGAGTACTTAAGAAATACTTTACCATTTGTAAAGTACAAAGAAATCTCAAGATACGGGTATCTATTACTATTATTTTTATAAGTGTATTTTAAAAATACATATATCTAAGTAATAACAAATTGAGTTGATTTTTGGAAATATTTCACAAATTATAGCACATGTTATCTACAGATCTGGATACAATTGGAAGGGTGGTAAGAAGAATAATTAGCTTTGGAGCTACATTGAAGGGATAAGGCAAAGAAAAATGTGGGGCATGAACTGCCTGCTTCCAGCCTTGCTTTAAGCCTGAAGGGGAAAGGTGAGGGTCTGGGTGTGCCAGGAGTTGGCTCTGGATGGCTGCTCATGCAGGAGGGGCTGTTCAGAGAGCAGCTGGAGAACTCCGGGAACCTGCAGTTCCGGGGGACACAGCTCAGGACTACCGGTTTTGATCAATTTGTTCCGGCTGCCTCTAAGCTCTGGAAGATGCTTCTCCCTGCCCTTTCCTGCATCCTTTCCTGAATCTTAAAAGCGCTTTCCCTCTTCACTCGCACACACTCATCTCGGCCCAAGGAGAGTCGGTGAACAAGGTCTGGCTCTGTCTTTCCCTGAGAGGCCACACTGTGAGCTGATATTTAAATACTCTGCTTGACTGAGTTGTAGCTGAGCACCAGGCATGGTTTGTGAACATGAAGTCTGCATCTGTGGTGGCTTTTCCTCTTGTTCTTGGAGTAAGGCAATAAAGAAACACAGGTATGCTGGGTCTTGAATTTCTCTTTTGAGAACCAGTGGGTTTCGTTCCTTTTCTGTTTCTTGAGCAGCGTGCTTTAAGGTGGTTCCATTTTCTCAAGATGGATATATTTTTTCAAACTGGAAGACAAGGTTTTGAAGAAACTAAAGCGGGCCATGAACGGAACAAGAGTGCAGAGTGAATAAATAAGTTTCAGGATTTCAGAGGCAATAGATGATAAAGTGGGCATATCGCGTTGGAAATGAAGGTTAAATTAGAATCAGCACGGCTGGAGGTTTTTAAGCTGTAGACCTGGCTCATTTTGACAAGCCACTTTACATTTCCTGTCAGCAGATCCAATAAGGATTCCAAACTGATTTGTCATGATCCGTGTCTCTTTTTTTAGAGAGTGCATTGGTGCAGACGGAACCTGTTTTAATCCTGTTCTGCTTGGGACACCATCTCAGCAGTCAAGGGAGGGGGTAGGAGTCAATCATTCACTCAACCAACACTAACAGAGCACCTACTATGTGCTAGGCATTGTGCTGGCACACACAGTGTGTGCATACAAGGGAACAAGGCAGACTCTGTCCTTGCCCCAGGGAACGCCAACGCCTGCGTAGACGCTCTGTGCAGCATTCACTTTGCCGGTGCACACATAGTGACGTCCGTCCTGTTGAAATAAATGTCAACAATTCTTTATCACAAAAGAGCTAAATAAATGCCTGTTATTATTACAGCACCCGATAGCAATAGTGGTAAATAATTAAGCACCCATATGGATATCAAGGGTTATTTATGCTGAAAAAAATGAGTACAGATATCTCATAGGAATGTAGATGATAACAGTTTTAGATATAAACTCCTTCCTTTTCCCCCTACCCCAGAAGACCCAGTTTTCATGTACCTCTGAACTTTCCTGCCAAGATTTAAGCAACGGTTTCCTATAAGCGCTGTCCTTGGTGGGGGTAGACAAATACTAAAAGAAAGAAGTTTCTTGTGTTATTAAATAATTTAATATATAGCAGAAACAAGTCTGGAAAAGGAAAGCTTTTGATTTGCAAGTGCTGGGTTTGAGAGAGAAGAGAAGGATCGGGCATAAGATGCGTCCCACACAGCAGTTGGATAGAAAATGCGCGATGGTGTGAGAGTCAGCTTGCACACAGCAGAAGGGGCAACCTCTTCTGGTTGCAGTAGTTTCAGACAGATGTGGGCGTGGATAGCAAGACAATGTCAAAGTTACAGACCGCAGCCAATAGGACTCCTCACCATCCTACTACTCCGTGTTGGGGTTGGGTGGGGGCTTACCCAAGAAGGTAAGCTTGATGAAAGGATGACAGAGGGGGCTTCACAGAATCTGAGCACCACAGTGCGGTGCCAAAAGGGCAACTGGGAGGCCTGAGCCCCCAGAGAGGCACTGAGGGATGAGAGAGGGCAGACAGAATTGAAGTGGCCTGTGCTTGGGACAGAGGGTATGCATGGTGTTTGCTTCTGGCTACCACAGAACATTCTGGAATCATGGATATCAGCAAAAGATACCTGAGGAAACTTACAAGGACTGGAAGAGGTAAGTCACATCTCAAGACTAACTGAGAAAGGCAGAGGATGGGAATGGGCCAGGTAGCAACTCCCCCACAGTCCTGGGAGACACGAAGCATGCCGTCCTCCCTCCTCCCTCCCAGTGGTGGTCACCATGGCTGGGCTTGCACTGGACGTGTGGCGGGGACGGCTCCGGGGCAGCATGCCCACAGTAGGAGATATATGCACGCACTTTCTCGGTGAGTTGTAGCAGGAAATTGGCAAACGGAACAACAGAGAGGGTTTCTAAATAGTTAATGTGAAAAGAGACTACATAGGTACACGCACGCACACACACACACACACACACACACACATGCATCTTACATACACACACATTCAATCACTAATGTGATTTCTGTTTATAGCAAGAAAACAAATCACGTCAGAGACCAGGCTAAATGTATGCATTTTGTGAGTGAGTAGAAATCTTTAGCGAGCGCAAAGTTGTTTTGGGTCATCTTTGCCAAGTTGCTGCCTAGCATGTGCGGGCCCTCCCTGTGCCTGGATCAATATAAATATGGATACCCCTGTATGCATTAGGCAGGGAAATGGGACAATTTGACAGCCCCTTGCTGAGACACAGCAGCTCACAGCCCTTGCATAGCCCAGCACAGGCCTTGTGGGCAACAAGCAAAAACACAGCAGCCCGGAAAATGCAGATGCTTTGGAGATGCTCGCTTGACAGACTGAAGCCTGTTTGTCATACGGGCTGTCACCTATCAGAGTTTTAAATAGGAGCCTTCTATAGAATGTTATGTAACCTGCTGGCTCACAACAGCCCCAGTGGAATGGAACCGGAGCAGTGCAGGCGAGAAGCGGGCTGCGAGACAGAGGACTAGGCCCTGCTATTCCTCCCCTTAATGGATTTTGTGCCTCCTGCCTTGCCATGCTTGAACACACAACGAGGGAATGGCGCTGCCTGCTCTTTAAGGGCTGTGTCAATCAAGCGCGGGAAATTAATCATGGCAAAGTTGGGAAGAGAGCAGGAGAGAAAGAAGCAGGTTCTCTGGCTGTGGAGGGGTGGACCCTTGGAGGGTGCCCTGGGAGATGCAGGGAGCTCACCCAGTGCTGTCCCTGGTGCACCCTTGGCTTTGTCCCTCCCCCACACCAGGTGCCAACTGATGGCCGAACTTAGTTCTCCCCTTTTGGTAATGGACATAGATGCAGTTGCACAGACTGTATGAGACGAGATGTTCACGTGTTGGAAGTGATGTAATTTACAAAAAGGCAGCAATAATCTTTCTTGGTTGATCCCCGCCCACACTGACTCTGGGTCTGCCTGTGTCATCTATGTTGGACAACAAGACACAGCAAATGTGGCAGCCACAGAAGCTTGAAAATGTCTTGCATTTTGTGGCTTGTCCTTTTATGCTGCTCTGGTGAATCCTGTGACCACCACCATGAGAAGGAGCCCAGGCTAGCCTGGCGGGTAATGAGAGACCTATGAACAAGTCACCTCTATTGCCCCCGCAGATGTCATCCGAGTGAGGGAAGCCATCCCAGAGCTGGGAACCTCAGCTGAGCCCAGCCGCTGATCATGGAAACCAGTCGAACTGTCTGGGCAACCCACCAGCGCTTGTGAAAAATGAGAAATTTTTGTTGTTTAAAGTCACAGTTTTGGGGTGATTTGTTAGGCAGCAAAGCTAACCGATACACAAGTTAAGAACAGTGAGTGATAGTGTTTTGTGTGGGGGAGGGGATGCTGTCTGGATGACTTAGTTAAGGCTTATCCTGCTTGGGCACCAAAGCCATGTAACCCATTGATAAATTGATTCTATAATGGGAAATTTGGAAACTAAAGAATTAATTTAGAAAAGCTTACATAGGACTATGTTTGAATTATACAAAGGTTTATTAAATAGCTAAGCTAGCTGTGTATATAAATAATTAAAATATTTATCACAGGTGTGATGCTATCGCACCAGGAGATGAGCAAATTCTTGCAGCTGTGGATGGCTACAGGCAAAGTCTCGGAGTTGATCCAGTTCTGCACAGCCTTCTCCTTGTGCTCCAAATTCGTCCCTGCAAGCTGGTCATCATCTCATGTGGCAATAATGTCTCTAGAGAATGTTGGCTACTAGGGCTCCACAATATCCCTCTGAACTAATTTAAGTCAAATTTATATTGTTTCAGCGATTTTTGTTTCAAAGCTGCTGCTGCTACTGTTATGCTGTTATTATTATTTTATCTTTCAGCTATTCCTGTACGTTTGCAATTGCATATCTGCACATTGCATGGCACTGTGGGTGTGAGGCATTTGTTTCAATTTTGTTAGAAAATGTAATTTTACTTTAATCTGCTGAACTGTATACTTGATGCATAGCACTGGTGTGTGCTGGTCCCGGCTTCCCTGAGCTTCACTAACAATGAGCTACACTCACCTGTGTGACCTATCTGTGGGCCATTTGCAACCACTTCTCAGTGCTGCAATCTCTCTTCAGTCATCTGTCCCCTAAACTTAGGTTTTGGAACTCAAAGGGACTCTGCTCTGGGTGTGTGGTTGTCCATCTTCCTGGTCATATGCTGTTCTGACTGTGTGACCACATTAGCCACCCTGACTGTACCAACTACTGGCCAACTTGACCCCTCAGGGACAGTATTGGCTGTATACTGACGGCTGTCCCCTGCCTTCTCTTCACTGTCTCAGATTCAATGATTTCTCCTGTCACTACAGACAATTTTGCATTCTCATCTTAGCCCACTGGGCTGTGCTTCTTGGCCTCTTTCTTTCCCATGAGGCCAGTAGTAGCCCCGATAACCCTATGGTGTTGGCTAATTTTATGTGTCAGTCTGACTGGGGTGCTCAGACATTTGGTCAAGCATTATTCTGGTTATGCCTGTGAGGGGGTTTTGGGATAAGATTAACATTTAAATTGGTAGATTGAGCAAAGCAGATTGCCCTCCCTATTGTGGGGGGGTGTCTTGGTCTGTTTTTGTGCTGCTATAAAGGCATACCCAGGGCTGGGCAATTCATAAAGAGAAGAGGCTTATTAGGCTCATCGTTCCACCAGCTGTACAAGAAGCACGGCCCCAGCACCTGCTTCTGGCGAGGGCCTCAGGGTGCCTCCACTCGTGGCGGGAGGTGAAGGGGCCCTGGAGTGTACAGATCATGTGGTGGGAAGCAAGACGGAGGGCAGGGAGGTGCCAGGCTCTTCTTAACAGCCCGACCTCCGGCAGGAACTAACAGAGGGAGGAAAGAACTCACTCATTAAGAGGAGGACAGGACAGAAGGTACCAAGCCGCTCATGAGGGACCCGCTCCCAGGACCCAAACACCTCCCACCAGGCCCCACCTCCAACATCAGGATCAATTTCCAACACGAGACTGGGTGGGGCCAAACAGACCATATCCCAACCATAGTGGGGGCCTCGTCCAATCCATCGAGGACCTGAATAGGACAGAAACACTGAGTGCCAGGGACTCTGCTCCAGCTGGGATGTTGCTTTTTTCCAGCCTTTGGATTCAGACCATCACATCAGCTCTTCTGGAGTCTTGAGGCTTTTGGACCGGAAACACACCAGCCACTCCCTGGCTCTCAGGCCTTCCGTCTGGGGACTGGAGTCGCACATCGGCTCTCCGGGGTCTCTAGCTTGCCGACTGAAGGTCTTGGGACTTCGTAGCCTCCATAATCATATCATGGGAGCCAATTCCTTATAATTAATCTTTCTCTCCCTTCCCTCATTCTGTACGCACACACATACCTCCCATACTGGTTTTGTTTCTTTGGAGAACCCTAACATACGTTTCTGTGGAAACTGTCCCAGGAGAAAACAATGGAAATTTTTTCTCGTCTTTTTTTTCCTCTTCCTTTTTGAAAAATGTCCCCCTTCTCTAATAGTTGTAGAACAAAGCACAAACGGTCATGCTTAACATGCATCATGCTTGTCATACATTCAGATTATTACTATTCTAGAAGAAACTGTCAACTAATATTCTTAAATTCTTTCTTCTGACCTAGGATAGTGAATTTTACTAAAGTTTGACTTGTGAAGATTGAAACCTGGAAATGGGCAGCCCTCCCATGAGCTACTTGATGGAACCGTGGGGAACACAGGATGCTGCTTTGGGAGGAAGGGAGGGAGCAGGGCAAGAAGCGAGCGCTGTGGAGGCGAAGGTTGGCCTGACTATTCTGGGCTGTGTTCTAGGGGAAAACAAATTTAATTCAGGGTAATATTTGTGGTGGACACTTAGTGATGCCACCAAGTTGGGCCTTGGGTGATTTAAGAATAGAAAACAATTTAAACTGAGAATAATAAAGCGTGGCCGTATGCCACAGGTGGGACGAGCTGTGCTTTGCAGGTGCCAAGGGCGCTGGGAGAACTCACTCCAGGCTATTTGGGGCTGAAGAGAGGGAGAAATAGACAGGAGGTTATGAACAGCTGTCCACGGTAGCTATAGGAGGAAAGCCATGCCAAATATGAGGCTGTGTCCCTGTGATTTCATCGTTTACATATAATTCTACCCCGGGCTTCTCTGCCACTCTGCCACCATAGCCCATGTCTCTCTTTACTATGTTGTGCTGGAAAGGAAAGTGTGAGGATCAACCCCAGAGTCCAGCAGGGAGAAGCCATGGTGACAGCATGAGGGGTGAGCACAGCTTTGGAGGAAGGCTGGTCACCCGGGGCCTTGTGAACAGGTTCCAAGAGCAGCTGTGTGTAAATTGCTGTCAACGATTGTCTGATATTAGATTTGCCACAAGGTGTGTACCACCTCAGTGTCTGCAAAGAGAAGGGCATTTGGAGGAAGAGACCTGCCCTTTCTGGACACTGGGGGATTCCTGGCTACAGGGGCGACAGCAAGGGGAACAAAGCTTTTTTAGAACTGGACTCTCTATGCGGGACTTACCTTTTCTGTTACATCTGCCAAGTACTGAGCTGCCTCATGTTTGGGTTCAATATGGAAATACGGGATATGCTGCTACTAACAGGTGCCAGATCGAGAGCCGTCTGTAGCCAGAGCTTTGCTTCAAGCCCTCCCGTGGTCCCCATCTCCGGGGCACCTCTGTGTTTGTGTCAGGTGTGACGCAGAGCTTTGCTGTGGTGCCTCCTGGGAGCACTTCAGCAACCGCAGGCAGAAGGGAGCCTCTGACAGGGTGATCAGTGACAACCACGAGTGCCCTCAGGCTAGCTTACTCGTGACTAGCTGGTCACACCTCTGCCCTAGCAAAGGGGTTTGCCGCGCCCTGGCTAGTGAGCTGGCTGAGGGAGTTTCTCTTGTTGTCTGGTGTGTAAGAGCACATAAGTGCATAGGAAGAGAAAAGTATTCTGAAAGTACAACAGGAAAAGGGGAAAACCCACGCTTCCCAGAGTTCATCTGTTAGCAGGGAGAGTTTTCCAGCAGGTTACAGTGATGCAATACATTAACGAAGTTGAGAGACATAGCTAGTATGTGAAAACTAAAATTGTTCTCATCAAGTTTAACAACACCTCCACTGCAAAAAAGATTTTGATATTTATTTACTGTCTTCAGTTTATTCAATCCTTTAACATTTTGGACACTGTCAATCACTCCTCTCTTTTTGAAACTCATCTTTTAAGTCAATTTTTAACTTAAGTATAATATATATGCATATATATAGAAAAGTGCACAAATCCAAAGTGTGCACATAAATTAGTTTTCATGAAGTCAAAATACCCGACATTACAGAACTACAAAATTCACTTCATGTTCCTTCCCATTCACCTGCCAGGTCTCCAGAGGTAACCACTAGCTCGACTGACAACACCATCAGTTTGTTTTGCCTATTTAGGTGCTCTACATAAATGGAATCATATATTGTGTATTCTTTTGCATATGGCTCAATAGTATGTCTGTAGGATTCATCCATATTCTGCATCTAGCAATAGTTTGTCTATGCTCATTGTTTGTGTGCTATTCCGTTCTATAGATATATCATAATTTATTTAAGCATTGCAGTGTTAATAGATATTTGGGTTATTTCCAGTTTGTGTCTACTGTAAATAGTGCTGTTATGAAAACTATCCTACCTGTCTTTTGGAGCCTATATATATACACATTTCTGTTGGGCGTTTACATAGGAATGGAATTTCTTGGTCGTATGTTCACCTTCAGTATATACTATGAAACAGTTTTCCAATGTGTTCATAACAATTTACACTCTGACAATTAGCATGTGATAAGTCCAGTTGCTCCATCTCTTCAACAGCCCTTGGTATTGTTCTTTTCAATATAAGACATTGGCAATATGAATTTTTAAGTCATATTTCCCTGATTTATAATGAAACTGAGCATTTTCTATATGATTATTGCTATTGAGATATATCATTTTGTGAAAGGCTTGTTCAAATCTTTTGCTCACTTTTTAAATTGAGATTTTGTATTTTGCTTATTGATTTAAAGGTATTATGTACATATTCTGGAAATAAGTTTCTACAGTTAAATATATTGTAAATATCTCCTTCCACTGTGTGGCTTCAGTTTTTACTTTCTCAGGTGTGAAACAGAAGTTTTTAATTTTAGCATAGTCATTTTTCTCTAGGTTAGTATTGTTTAAGTCCTCTTAAAAATCTACACAAATCAAGGTAATATAGATAATGTTTTCTCTATCTTCTAGAAGACTTATTTTGTATTATATTTCTTCTACATTAGGAATTAAAATCCGTCTGAAAATTTACTTCTGTACATTATGTGAGGTGGAGAGTAAACCTCATGTTTTCCAACATTAATAGTAAATTCATTCAGCACCATTGATTAGAAAGATCATCCTTTCTTTTTTTTTTCTTTTTTTTATTATTATTTCAGCATATCGTGGGGGTACAGTCAGAGCTTCAAACGTGTCCATCCCCTATACAGTGAGCACTGCACTCATTATGTATGTATACACCCATCCCCTCCCCCACCCACATCTGCCCAACACCCGATCAATGTTATTCCTAAATGTGCTCTTAGGTGATGATCAGTGAAACAAATTTGATGGTGAGTACGTGTGGTGCTTATTTTTCCATTCTTGGGATACTTCACTTAGTAGAGTGAGTTTCAGCTCTTTCCAGGAAAATACAAGAGGTGCTATATCACCATTGTTTCTTATAGCTGAGCATCCTTTCTTTACCACGGTATCACCTTTTCCATAAACCCAATGACCCTATTTATGTGGAATTATTTCTGTCTAGTCACTGCACGTGCTACACTTTCTGCATTAGTGAAGCTTTGTAGCTTGCAACGCATGAGTCATGACATTCAGCAGTTCAAGTCCCCAGCATGGTTCTTTCTCACTACTGGGCTCTGGCCCTTCGAAGGTGCTGAATGAGGGTAGGAATATCACAGAGGCCCTGAAAATATTTATTCAAGGAATGGATATGTGAATGAACGTCGGTAACAGAGGGGGAGGGCAACTGATGGACAATTCAATAAAAGAAACATTTCCGAGTCATAAATTCAAGGACTAGAGGAGGAGGAATCACCAATAGCACAACATTTCCAGATTGGAGTAGTGGTGCCCCTGACAGCAGTACATGCTCTCAGGGGCAGACTGGAGGCGCATGGGATGGGGACAGTTAGGAGGAGGGTGGAGACCGTTTTCAGTTAGATAACATTGGGTGATACAAGACAGTCCAGGGCAGACTCATAGTAGACTCCTAAAAATTCGGGGTATGGATGAGAGGTCTGGACTGGAGGAGGGAAGGATGTCAAGTTCTCTTCCAGCCTGAAGATTACAGAGTGTGCAAATTTCATAAGTTTATATAGATACTCCAGAGTGGCATATGTGGATCTGGCAAGAGAAATATGGATCAAATGAAAACAAAAACTAGAACTTGAAAGTTCTGCCTTCTGAAAAGTCCAGATATGACTTAAGTTCCCTCTTACATTCAAAGAAACTTTGAATAAAGAAGCAGAAGATGTTTGTTCATATTTCTGAAAGGGAACTCTTGGGGGCTCTTTCCTACTCACCTTCCTGGGTCCCTCATAATCCCAGGACCAGTAAGCATGGTAATAGGAAATACATTTTGTTTTAATAAAAAACATCCCCTTCATTGGCTCTGCAATACTTCCTATACAGGTTCTTGGCTATTTTTAAGGTCCTGATTAATCCATAATCCTGATCACTTGCCCTACTGATATTGCCCTACCAATGTCTACATATTGGTAAAATACGTAATTAAGTACCAGAGTAGGCATTTTGGCTGCAAATCTCACCCACAGAGCATGGTGATCATTCTGTTTAGAAAGTTACTGAACCACACAAATCTATTTAGAAATCCATGATTTCCTATTGTGAGTCTGGGGGAAATATTCTAGACAGCCTCAGTGATAGCTCAGGACTGCACTCCTCTCTTTCTGGGCGATGATAGAGCCGGGATCTGAGTACTTGTGGTTTCGGCTGAGACACTTACATGAATTATAGCACTGTGTTCCAGGAGCCCTTTAGCATCTTAGGGCCTGTAATAGATGTTTCTAATTCTCATGAAAATATTGAACAAACATCAGGGAAAGATGTTTTACAACCTGAAGCTAATGCGGAGGGTCATTAACATTGTTATTAGAGACAATCAAGATGATTTAGCCAAGACCTTTGACAAGGGTACACACCTGTCTGTGAATAACAGGCGGCTGTTTATTACCCCAGCTATTAATTAGACTGAGGATAAGGATGAGATGGAGTGTCTACTCCAGAGAGTGTCTAAATGGTGTGAGCGTGAGCTGAGACGTTGCAGTGATTCTATCAAAGATGGTACCTCAGCCTCCTAGTTCAGCCTGTGGACACAGGCACACAACACCGTCCTCAGGTCCCCTGATTGTCCTAATGCCCCAAACCTGAATCTCACCTTCTCCCAGAATTCTATTTAGAATGAACTCTAAGAACAGCTCGCATCTCTTCTACTCTCGTGATGCGTCCTTGCCACTGTTTGGGCACACGGAGTGCATGAAATTGATGCCTTTCTCTGTTTCACTATCACCATTGCTGAGTTACTTCTTCACTGTTGTGACAGCATATCTACTATAGGAATAACCCGAGTCTCAGGTTGAACTTTGGTAAAGAGAGTGAGAAATTACCATGCAGCATTGTTTTTTTGTTAAAAAGTAAAATAATACTTAATTCAGAAGCATATAAAATAACCCATTTACCTTAATTAACTACCTAAGAACAAATCAAACAATACCACAGTGTTTGATAAATGGCCAAGGAAAACACACATGAGCTGCTCATTGTCTTTCCTAATTAACTTGTAACCCATTCCCCTGTCTCTCAAGCCTGCTCACAGCTGGGCTTTCTGTAAAGCCATTTATGCACTCTGGAGCTGTGTGGCAGGATTCCATTGTCCCCTGCTCCATCGCTCACACATCTCATTCACAGTGGAGATGTTCATAGTCAATGTCCTTGTCTCTTTTTCTTATGGCCCGGACAGTTTCTCCATTCTTATAACATCATGGTTCATTGTTGAGTGTGTCTTCCCATTTCTTGGTAGTTGGATGATTATAAATATCAATCATTTTAACCTACACTAATGCTTTTGAGTTCTTGTTATACATGAAGTACATTTCCAAATGCTTTAAATGCATTATATAATTTAACACTCACAGGGACTCGACTCCTAGTATTTGGATGAAGATACTGAGGCTTGTAACAAACCGGCTGTCCCCACAGTGTGTGGACGGCATGGCTGGAGTGGAGGCGCACCCAGTCTCTTCTCTAACTCTCTGGGTTGCGGTGAGACTGTAGTAAACCTTCAAACTTTGATGAGCCTGCACAGCACGCATGAAATTTGTTACAATGGAGAATCTGATGCTGGGATCTGGAATGGGGCCAAGAGTCTACATTTTTGACACACTCCATGGGGGAGGGTGAGCTAGCTGCCCGGAATCACCTGTGCGTGGCCAAGGTGGAATCTTTTCTGCTCTGAGGAACAGGGTGGGGGCATGGAGGGTAGGAAAATCTGCCTCACATCATATAAAATCTGAGAGCTTCTCTCTAGCCCTGTCCTATTGCATTTTCTGAATCCCAACAGGGAAAATAAATTCAGTCTTTTGTTGCTCTCTGCTGCCATTTCAACGGGCTGCCCCCGTGGACAGTGCCGGGAGGGCTCTCTCTATTCCAGAGGGTCCAGTGCCGCGTTGCCCCTCTGTTTTTCAGCAAACACCCCTGCGGGACGAGCTGCCATTGGGCAAGCGCAGAACTTTTGATCTTCTTAGAAAGTCACTCTATTGTTTGCTTCAAAAATGCCCCGAGGCTGCCAGTTTCCCCAGTTGAGGCTTTAAACATATGATGGCCATTTATCTATTTTCAGTTCTTTCAAATTCCTTCTCATTCTTGTGATTTGGGACAGGGGAGAGGGCAGCACCTGAATGGCCGCTACTCACCATTCATTATCCAATAGATCTCTATTAAGCCAAAGAGTTTTTCTCCAATTGTTTCTTTCCTTCTAGGGATAAAGACCTCCTTTCACCCACTATGTCTCTGATCATTCCTCTGCCCTTTTCTAAAACTTCACTTTGTTGGTTCTGCTTTCTTTGAGGCAAAGATGATCAAAGCAGCTCTAAGCATGCCGGCAATTTTTACAATAAATAGCATTTTCTGGGTTATTTTTTATTCCCATTTTAATGCAGCTCACTCACCTTGCTTGTTCTTTAAACTGTCCCTGTGCATTTTCTATGGCTTTATATCAAACAGAAAAGTCACTTCGGTTTACATCAGAGTACTTATCCCATCCCAAATCCACCTTAACTTGATTTTGTGATTGAAAAGACTCAACACATTGTATTCTCCATAATGGTTTCCTGTTCCTTTTCCTTCCCCACCTTTTTTTGTGAGGGGGAGAGTTTCTTGGGAGCACAGTGGTCTGCCATGTCCAGCAGTAAATTTGAGTGGAATCAGGCATTTAAGAGATATTGAAGCTTCATCAAATGATATACATTGCCCTTGACAACATGGTGCTAGCACAGCCCACACCATGTCTAGCTTTCTAGATCTTTCCAATGGATAATCCATCAACTACTGGTTGCATCTGTTTCTGCTTTTTCAATTCCAACTTACTCCTACTACTACTACAACAATTTGCCATGGAAGGAGCCTATTAATAGCTAAGATTTACTGAGCATTTACTACATGCCAAGCACATTTCAAACATGTTACATGTTAACTTATTTAGTCCTACCTGCGACTCACTGGTAGATTCTATTATTATTCCACTTCACAAATGATGAAATCAAGGCTCAGAGAGTCCCAGTAACTTGACCGTGGCTACATACTGGTAAGTGGAGGAGGCAGGATCCACCCCAGGCACTCCGGTCTACAGCCCGACACTTTGAACATCAATTTACTGCTTACAGTGTAATAGGCATCGCATTAAATGCCTTATAGGTATTATCTAAATTTCACTAATAGTGTGCCCCATTTGAAGAACTCCATATTTCCATCCCCCATCCAAAACAAACTATACCAAAACAAACTATATCTCAGTCTATTACAAAGACCTTACTAATTCAAATAAAGAGGAAGGTGAAGCTCAGATCATGAGGGCAATGCCGTACTTGTCACATTTTATCCTGATGGGTTTGCCTTGTTGAACTTCCATAGTAGACAATGAGCATGTTGAGGGCAAGGGTCATGTTTTCTTCATCCATGAGTCAAATCTGTACTGGTCCCTGAGAAAAGTCCTTGTACTCTTCTCTCAGTGGTTCAGGCATTGATTCAAAGCCACACAGAATCTGAGAGGGGGGTGAGTGTGGAAGGTTGGGTGTGGGAACCCTCAATGAGTGACTTCCCTTATGTCCAGGCCTCTGCACGGTTGCTCCACATTCATCCTGATTTCTCTAAATTCTTTCTCTTCTCTCTCACTTTGAATGATTCTTTTCTGTTTTGAGCCTGGCAAATTTTGCAGCTTTCTCTGATCAAACATTATTGTCCTTAGAGAAGAGAAAGACAAATTCTGGTTTCTATGTAACTGTTGACTGTACCAAGCTGGGGGCTGAACTCATTTTCCCTCAGAATTCCTTTTACGACTATAATCCAATACACTGTCACCATAAGGATTAAAAGACCTTCATTTGCTTCATCCGAGAAATCCATTCCATTGACTTTGTTTCTTGTGACCTAGTACCCTGGCCTTGGAGAGGTCCTTCCCACAGGCTCTATATTCTGAAGCTCTTGTGGGTGACAAGGAAGGGAGGCAGACCCAAATACACTGGCTAAAATCCCTGGTGGGATTATCTCAGTTTACCCTTTCATGCCCCTGACATGTCCCTCAGTGTTCAGAGAGGACAATACTTACCATGTAACACAGTCAGTTAATGAGACCGCCCAGGTAAATGCCAGACATAATGCACAAACATAACAACCATCTTAGCATCCTTCCTTTAATTTTATCTCCCATCTCTATTTCATCTCCGCACTACACTCTGGGCGGAGAGAGGGGAAATCGTTATGCTAGTGCACAGAAAGCAAAACTGGGCAGTTCAAACTACAGGCCCCACACTTGGCTCAGTGACCACTGATCCGAGCAGCTTTCATATCAGTAAAGCATCTCACTCTCCATTGTGGGGAGTTGAGTACTAAGAATCCAAATGCAAATACATCATATCAAGGAGCATTTAATATAAAAAAGTAACAATGGTAATGACACTTGCATCTATGTAGTGAATTCGTTGACTGGCCTTGCCACACAGAACATGTTTACAAATCTTCTTCCAAACCGACATCAGCTGAGTGCTGTTGCCTTGGTGCAGCTCAAAGTTGAATCGGTAGGAAATCTTTCAGTTACAAGTAACAGAGGTTTGTTTTTACTATAACAAAGATGTGGGGTAGGCAGTGGCTCGTGTTGATTTAGCAGCTCAGGGATGTCAGGGCTCAAGGTCAGCATGTCTGAAATTCCATTGACCTTCTCCTCATGGTCATAAGGCGGCTACAGCAGTGCCAGGAATCAGGTCCTGCATTCCAGTTAGGAAACATGGCTCAGATGGGGTATTCTTTTCATCAGGGAGGAAAATGCTCTCTGCTTATATCTCATTGTTTAGTATAGGACTAATGCCCACCCCTGGGTTAGGGCCCAAGCCTTCCTGAGATCAAAGGATCCCCTCTGATTTCTCAACAAATGTGAGTTGAGGTTCTGCCTGTTAGCAAGGAGAATTGGTTTTTGAGAAGGCAGTTAACAGGCTTGACAAAAAAGGACACTGGCCTAGAAGTAAAGCAAACAAGGAAGTCACATCTCTTTCTTCTGTTTGCTAACTGAGGCACAATGTAAAGCTCCTTATGCCCCTGCTTCCTTACCTGTAAATTAGGGATGATAATAGCCTATTCCTCTAACAGAGATGGAGTGAGGAAATATGCTTGTGTAGAAATGTTTTGAAGATTGTAAAGTACTGTAAAAAAGCAAATTATTGTATCTAGGGCATTTTTTTTCACTTGGGGAAAATATTTAAAAAGCATAAAAATCTCTCTTACTAATGTAACCCATAACCAGGTAGGAAAACCAAGCTATTTGTACACAAAATTTGAAGTAATCTAAGGTTTAACTATCAACTCAAGACAACAATGGCAAAGTTATTACAAGCACTATAAAGAGACAGTAAAATGTAATGGTTAAGACTAAGAGATTCATGGTTACACACACCCGAGCTGAAGTCCCACTTTCAGCACATCTTAGTTGCATGATCCTGAGCAATTCACTTATCTTCTGAGTCTTACTTTTCTCATCTATAAAACAGAATTAATTCCTCCCTCACGATGCTTTGGAGGTGTTAAATCACATGAAATATATACAAAATACTTAGCACATTGTCTAGCATGAGAGATGAACTGAATAAGTGTTCATTAACAAATAGCAGTTATAACATTATGTGGTTTACTAGAAATTTCTCTTCCCTCCAACCCCTTCCCCATCCCCTCCAGAGACAGGCACCCTGGGTCCCTGGGCAGTGACTGCCTTTTGACATATCGAGCATGTCCTGAGTGATCTCAGCCCTCACACAAGTTCCCCCAAGCTCCAGATTAACCTTTTCCCAAGATGGTTATTGACAATTGACTCCCAGTCTTTGCCTCCTGTCTCTTGATTAGTTTTGGATGTGCAATGAGACAGTGCTTCTAGCCCTGAGGTTGCAAATGAGCTCATTCCTCTCTTTGCCTGAATTGTGGGCCTTTGTTACATCGAGTGAGTGAAAAGTCCCAAGCTGGATTTTCAGCTGGCCTGGAGGACAGCAGGAAATAAGACACGGCGAAATGACAGGGGGTTTATCAGAAGAAGGGAGACCCTCAGGTATGGTCCACTCTTCCCTGCATCCAGCTCCTGTTATACCTGCGTGAATATGGCTCAGAACTTTGGGAGAAAAGGAAGAAGGTGGCTAATGACCTTATGGATTTGGGGCATAATTCTTTCCATCTTAAAAACAACGTTTACCATGTGAAGGCTTGTGTTTGGCGACTAGTCCAGGGCTGTTTTTCTTCATTGGAAATAGAAATAAGACTCGAACTGCTACGGGCACATGCAATTAAGTTGGACTTGTAGGAGGGCTGGACCACAGAACAGGAGATTTTAACCCTGGAAGGGTTAGAAAAAAGCGGGAGAGGCTGTGCAGATGCCTTCTTTGCTATAAAACAAGAGGGGAGTTCTAGGTAATGTCAGCTGCTGTCTATGTCAGCATCTCTCAGCTGTAGCCACTTGTGCCTCCTCACCCAAATGCCTTCCTCCCTCCCACCTCCTAAGCCGTACCTGGCCAGAGACTGCAGTGGGAAGGAAGCTCCGACTTGTCAGCTGGTGGGTGCAGAAACTTTGTGGTGATGGGCTTGGGATAGGCCTGTACCCCCCGATGCTCGCCAAATTACAGCCTCTTCTCCCTCTTCCCAACAATCCTTGCACGCTCTCCATTCTGGAGGGGTTTCCTGCCTTCCCACTCAGACCTCACGTTCTTTTCGGAACCAGGATCTGTTTAACTGGGATTTGCACTGGCCCTTTTTTAACCAACCTCCTCCAGCAAAGGCTGAAAATGGACCTCTATCCTCAGCCCCGAGCTGGGTCCTACTGCACGTGGGTGATCCCTGCGCCAGACACTGTGCCCATCCTCAGCATGGACCAGTCTGAGCCTTTGTCAGACCCTCGCACAGGACTGCTAACTGCCCAGCCACCAGAGTCACAGTAGCTTCTTCCTCTCAGCTTCCTCTCTGCCGTCCCCTTCCCCCAAAGCCCCCAAACTAAAGGCTGAGCTTGCTCTGTGGCTGATCCACCTGAACCATGAAAAATGACATCTTTCTGCATGAACTTTCAGACAGCATCAGATCCAAGCTTTCTACCATACCCTGGGCTGTCACACCGGGGGGATATGCAGCGATGGCCACAAGCACAGGTGTTGGAACAGACATATTTAGGTTCAAATCCTGGCTGTGCACCTACTAACTGTGTGTCTTTAGGCAAGTCACTTGCTTCTCTGAGGTCCCAGTTCCTCATCACTGATGACATCACAGATGACATAACAAAACCTGCCTTCACGATGAGGCAATGCGTGTAACATTCAGAACAGTGCCTGGCATATAGCAAGTGACAATACAAAGTGCTCATAATATTATGATAGCTGATTCAGGAAGGTAAACCTTTTAATTTTGAATCCTGTACCTTCAAATAGTGATACTGGACTGCAATTTAAAACATAACTTTCAACAGTACAATAAGCACAATTGCATTAGGAAGCAGAGTACAACATTTATATAAATCGTTAAGATAAAACAGGTGACTTCCCAAAACTTTCCTTTTGTTCTGTGTTCCTTTGGGCTCCCCTGTTGACAGCCTGAGGGTAGAGGCTCTTTTCTCTGCTATTCAAGATATTTCAAAGACTCAGGTGATAAACAACAAGCTCAAGTCCAAAAGGGAAGAATGCAGGAAATACATCTGCAGGGAGCAGATCAGGTGTTAGCTACGGATGGCTAAGAAGGAGGTTCAGATTATTCCTACTCTTCTACTGTAGACATTTACCCCTATTTCCTCCCTCACCTCTGTCCACCCTTCTTACCACACAATGGTCCCTTCAGGGCTGTAGAGAAAACATTGCTGGAGTTGTTATCTGGAGGAAAGCCAGGTTTGGAAACTTCATGAGCAGGGGACAAGTTTCTCAAACTCCTTAGACCTCACTTTCCTCATGTGAAAAATGAGGTTTCTAATACTCACCGCATGGCATTGTGGAGTTAGACATATGTCTAAGCTGCCTTCTGCGTTTCCCAGCCCTTCCCAGAATCAGTGCCTCTGCCCCAGGCCCCGGCCACCTCTACACCCGACCCAGCCGCCACTGTCCCTCCTGCTGGGGTCCCACCCACCTCCACTAAACACAGAGCAGCCAGAACACCTCTGAGGACCTGAATGAGCTTCATAGTATCCCCCTCCTGCAGCCCTCTGACAGTTTACATCATGCGTGGGATAAAATCCAAACTCCTGCCTCTCCTCCCACCCTTCTCCCCGGGACCACATTCTACCCCTTTGTGTTCCTAAACCTGTTCCTGTCCTAGGCACTCGGGCTGCCGGCCCCTCAGCCCAGCGGCCCTCTGTTCAGATCACCCCAAGGCTTATCTGTCTACATCCCTCAAGTCCCAGATGAAGTGACAATTCCTGTGGTGGAGGAAGGTGATGGAACCCCAGTGGGTGATGGTGAGCCCCTGAACTGGAGCTTCTAGCTGGTTCCCCTCGTCCTGGTCTTGTTCTTTTCAAATCCAGCCTCCACAAGGCTGCAGAGAAGGAGAGCTAAAACGTGAATGAATCATGTCTCTGCTTAAATCTCCTGCTCCCCTCCATGATCTGGAGGATAAAGTTCAAGCTCACGAATGTGGCCGGTAAGACCCGCCATGATGCCTCTGCAGGCCCATCACCCCTGTGACCACCAGGTCACAGGTCATGCCCGATCACCCAATCCATTTCACTTTCACTCCGTCACACTCCACCTCTGTGTGCCCATCAATCTCTGGGCCTGACCTACTGTGCTCCTCTGCTCGGTGTTGTTGCTTGACGTCCTTGTGACCCTAGGGTCTCACTAGACTGTGCTCCCTGCATCTCTGCACTCCCCGAGGTGCACAGTGCACCCCTACAGCTTATGCAATGTAGCTTGAATGAGTGAATAAATAAACGAGTCTGCTATTCGCTGGCAATCTATTTCTTGCTGCCTTTGTTTGTTTTGCTCCATTAGTGTGTTTTGAACTCTCTTTTGCTCCATTAATATGACATAATATACATACTCATCTGACTGTATTTTGGTTGGCTAACTTTCTATTTTCTACTCCCCATGTCTTTTACGTGCTTGTTGCAGCTCTGTGAGATAATATTCATAGCTAACATTTATCGAGCGCTTACTCCGTGCCAGGCACTCTTCTAAAGGCTTTCCATGTATTAAGTCATGTAATTTTTTCAAGAATCTTCTCAGAAGATAATACTATTATTCCCCTTTTGCAGATGAGAAATCAGAGGCAGAGAGTGTAAAGTAATTTCCCCAAGGACACAGCTAGTACGTGGCAAAACGAAACCTACGCGTTGCTGCTCCAGGGCAACCCTAACCACTGAAGGACACTTCCCTTCAGCTGCCGGGACCAACATGGCCCTCTCAGTGTGGCAGCCTAGAACATCGCTTGTCCTCATTTTGGTGTTCAGAGGAGCAGTCCAAGGCAAACTCTGTGCTCTTCATTTTCCCATTTGTTCTTTTAATCCCTTTGGGTTTCCTTTTTCTTATCTGACGCCATCGTGTGACTCTTTTACGTTAGGAGGGTGCATCAGAACCACCTGGAAGGCTTCTTACGGCACAGACTGCGGCTCCCACCCTGGCCTTTCTGATTCAGGATGTCTGTGCTGGGGCCCAAGCATCGGCTTTCTCACAAGCTCCCAGGTGATCCTGATGCTGCTGGCCCAGGGCCACACGTTGAGACTTGGGGGCTAAGACCACCTGTGGCGCCACCCCCTGCCTTCCTAGCACGCGACACTGCAGGCTGCTTTCTCATCGTCTCTCTTCCAATCTCCTTTTGCTTGTTCTAAATCCTGTTTCTCCAGAGACTTACTCTGCTCCGTGCACCTTTGATATGTGTACAGCTGTTAAGTGCAGTGGGGTATTTTGTCACCTCTCCTAAGTGGCTTCTTTGCCTTAATCTCTGCAGGCATCGCCTCCCCGTGGCAGTCGGGGTGGAAGCAGCTCTGGGCGGAAGGGAGGACTAGGTGGGCAAATCAATGGTATTCGAGCTCCCACCTCCAGGCACCACACAGTTCTGGTGGACCTTTCCCACCGGTGTACAGGCCTGGCCTTGGCAGGGGTCCACGGCAGTAACTGAGAAGCCTCCCTTTCGCCCACAGTTGTGCAGAGGAAGCCTTGTTCTCACTGCTCACAACTCAGAGAATCACATGAAAGCAAAGAATGAGATTTGCATACAGGCATTAGGCAAAGAATAGACTCTCTAAGCAGGAAACCACACAGCCCATAATTGCTGTAGGTATCTAAGGTGTCAGGCCTCTGCTACCCAGTGAGGCTGCAAACCAGCTTTTTCATCATAAAGGAATGAGCTGCCAATGATTTTCATAGCTTGATTAACGCTCTTCAAACCCATCTCCATTGGGTGCAGAAGTGAAGCCCGAGGAAGATGGATGTTTCCTATTACTTGATGTAATGACTGTGAGGCAGCCTCATGGAACCTTTACAGCCCAAGATTACAGGAAAAAAAACCAACAAACACAGATCAATACCTGAGTTACAGTTCCAATGCATTGATAAATGGGTGACAGGCTGTGGGCTTGGCCCCAGCTAGGGAAAGAAAGCAGGGAAGAAAGGTTGGGGCTTGTAGGGAGGGGACAGGAGGCAGAAGAAGAAGAGTTAAACCACAGTGAGGACTGAGGGGCCGGAGGGCACAGGGAGGGATTGTGAATCTGAGCACGTGGGCGTCAAGGGACAGACAAGGACCAGACCCCCAGGAGGGAGGGGAGGGAAGAGGAGGAAGACTGCACAGCCAGACTCCCCCTGGGGAAGGGTCCAGGGCCACCAGTGGGTCATCGGGCACACACCTGGCCGGCTGCACTCCTGATGGAGAAGTGCTGCCCCTCTGATTGTCCCTGTCGCTAATTAAAACCTCCCCCCACTGTTTCCATCCCTAGTGCTCATTAGGATTTTCTTCTGTGACACAGGCATCCTTTGGTTTTCTGAGTCCCGGGATCAGGTCCCCAGTGAGAAAGGACAGTGCCTGGGCTCGGCTGCAGCCTCTGTTCTTCTGCATTCAGAGGCCACCCTTGGGCACGGTGACCCTGGCTGCTGGCTGTGCCAAGCCAAGGAATCCTCTCCTGACACGTCGCCGTTCATCTTCTTAGACAGCGTCCGGTGTGCAACTTGTAGCTCAGGGTGGAAGTGCGAACGGAACATTGCCTGGCTCTAGCCGGACACCCCTCTCCTCCTCCGGTTCTGCCTCTGCCCACAGACATCCGGGCTGCAAAGACCACCCACTCCCCACTGCCCCGACCCACCCTCGCCTGCCAACAGGATGTGCCCTTCACTTATTTGTCCTGTTGATTGTCTGTCTTGCCCAGCTCTACTGCAGAAAAGGGTTCCTGTGTGTCTTGCTCATCATCGTGTCCCCGGCCCTTAGCATCCCCTTGGGCCCATAGCAGGCGCTCAGCAGACGTGTTTTGAATGAAGAAATGAATGAGCACTCGTCACTGCGCATTAGTTCTGGACTCACAGTGAACCAGCTGTACAACTACCACCCTTTATCTCAGTTTTCTTACCTGGGAAATGGGGATAATAATCCCTATTCCATCTTTCAGAGTTATGAAAGGAACAGATTAATTCATGTATGTAAAGTGTGTATATATTTATGTATTCATATCTGTAAAGTGTGTGCATATTCACATATGTAAAGAGAAAAACGTAAAGCGTTTAATGAAAATAATAGATCCACACTATTTACACTGCGTGGGACACCTCTCATTAGAAACAGACTGCAGGAGTAGTTACTAGCAAACATCATATTGATATGTGTGTTTCCCACACCATTGCCGAAACTGCTGCCTGCTCTAAATTTCTGATTTGTGAAGATTGGCCCTATGTCTTTACCCAAAGAGAAGTTATTTTGGGGCCCGGCACGCCCCCACATTAGAGCCCAGACCATTGCACTGTGTCTCGGGGGTATGTTGGATAAGATGTGCACTGAGTGAAAATTGGATGGAAGGCACTATATATAGAATGTCAACGTGGAGTTTTCAGGACCCGTGCTTTAAATGTCGGGCATGACATCGTCACCAGCAGCTCCGGGAGCAGAGCCGGAGGCAGGATTCTCCAGGGAGCGCATTTCCTCCCGTTCTGCTGATTCAGGAGGGACGAGTGAATCAGCAGTGGGCGGCTGAAAGTTTTGATAATCAAAGTTTGCTCTGGGTGATGAAGTGCCGCCTGCACTGAGGGAAACAATTAGGTATCTCACCAGGGTAAGCAGGAGGGCCCAGGGGAGGCAGTGAGAAGGACACAGGGCTTTTACCTCCTGATCAAGCCGTTCCCATCTGGCCATTTTATTTGTGTGAAGTCAATTTGTCCAATTTTAGTTACCCGGCTGTTCCCTGACTGTTAGCTCCCCTGGCGATGGCTTGCCTGCTCATTCCGCCTTGGGAGGGGTACATGGCCCTGCCCGGGTGTTCCCCCATGAGTGCCTCTCTCTGCACCCTGAGGTGGTCTCTGGCTGCCCTGTGACACTGAGTGGGAAATGCACACACATATCTGCAGCACAGAAGCCCACCCATCCACCTCCCGCCCTGTCCTTCCTCCTGAGGCAGCGGTGGGCTGGGCAGGCAAGCGGCTCAGCGGATAGGTTAGAGACTGGAGGCTGGAAATGCAGTCCCAGCTCTGTCACCATCAGCCATGTGACTTTGGAAGTATAGCCACACCTCTCTGGGCCTCATTTTCCTTACCTCCATATTGGAATAGTAATGTCTCTCTCATAATTTCTGGTGAGAACCAAAGGAGACCGCGTGACAAAAGTGTCTGGCACATAGGTAAGGAAAACACGATTGTTGAATAGATTCAATGGCCTCTTGAGAGCTGCCTCTCTACACCAGAATTTTTGAATTCCTAGCACCAGAAGGAAAAAAAAAACAACGTTTTAAGTGCTGGACTATACTAGGCACCTGCTATATGCCATCATATCACTCCTCACCACGGACCTATGAGCTGGAGAGTATTAGTCCACTGCTATGTTTGAAGATTTCTGCCAAAAAGCATGCTCTGGAAACTTAACCCCCAATGTAGTGGTGTTGGGAGTTAAGAGCTAATGAGAAAGTGATTAGGCCATGAGGGCTCTGCCTCATTAATGGGCTAATGCCATTATTGTGGAAGTGGGGTCCTTGTATTGGTATAAGAATGAGTTTGGTCCCCTTCGACTCTCTCTCTCGCTCTCTCTGGCCCTTCCACCTGCTGCCTTGGGTGACCCAGCAGGCAGGCCCTGGCCAGATGCAGCCCCTCAGTCTCAGACTTCCCAGCCTCCAGAACCGTGAGCCTATAAATTTACGTTCCTTATAAATTCCCCAGACTGTGATATTCTGTCATAGCAGCGCTAAGCAGATTGAGGCTCACTTAAGAGAGGAGGAGACTGAAGTGCAGGGGAACCAGTCACTTGCCCACAGTTAGGCAGCCGATCAGCAGCAGAGCTGCGGCTCCATGCTGGGTTTGATTCCAAAGTCCACCCCCGTCCCTGTCACCAGGCAGAATCCCAGCAGACTGAAAGTTAACCACAGCAGATTCCAGACTGCACGATCAGGAGTAGAGTTTACCCACAGCCCCGGGCATGAGACGCATGGCTGTGAATCACATGGCACATGCCAGTGCACCTGCTGCCACCACCTCACTGCAAAATAATGAGAGCCACCTGCTGCAAAACAAAGCAAGGGAGAGAAAAGAAGGCTGCGCTGTGGGCTGGAAATAGCTGCCATTAACAGCAGCATTCAAGCCCAGTGTGCAGGCAGAGCAGGGGCAACCACAAGGCACAGACCTCTGCAGCCAGGGCCCGGGCAGGGCAACCTGGGAGAGGGTGGTTCCCAGGACCTCCAGCCTTGGATCTGATGAAGAAAAGCAATGCCCTAATAGTTACTGAACTTCTAATACGTTTCACACATGGTGCTACATACCATGCTGCACTTTTACTTGCTACTTAAAATAACCCTGTGTGGTGTATCTTATTCCCATTCTACAAATAAGAATGCTGAGGCCAAACAAAGTCACACAGCTGGAGAGTAGAGCCAGCAGCTAGGTAACAGAATTCAGCAAAAGGACTGAGAACTAAGTAAAGGCAGGGTCCAGAGAAGCAGAGGGAAGGAGAGATGCAACTATGCGCACACTAGTTCTTCTTCCTGCAAGGCACTCCCTGTCTGCTCACCTCCATCCTACCTAAAGAACCACCATCCAGCTTTTGACAGTGGGTAAATCATCACCTCTGTGAAGCCTTCCCCAGCTCCCCAGTTATGTCTTGTAATCTAAGGACGTGGGATAGTGCCAGCGTACTGGCTCCCACTTATTAGGTACTTAAATACTCTTGACAATGAATGAATGACTAAGCAAAGGTCTAGAGCAGCGTTGTCTGACAGCTCTCAGCAATGACAGGAATGCACTTTAGTCTGTGCTGTCCAGTACAGCAGCCACCAGCGACATGTGGCTTTGGCTATTGTATTGGACACTTGTCTGGAGACTGGAGCTTTCTGTGCTCCCACCACTGCTGCCATCCGCAAATTCATTAACCATGGAGGCCGTGTGGAGCCATCAGACCCAGCTGATTCTGTACCTGGGTGAATCCAGCCTTGCGCCTTGGAACATGGCTTTCTCATCTGGAAATATCCTTTGGGCACTTCCTCCACTGTATTTAGCTGTTGGTCCAAGCCAATCAGCAGGACAGCCACTTTAAATCCAGGGTAAGGATCTGGTTCTCCACGTGCCCAAAGTCCTGCCGTGACAGTGAGGGAGGCATCTTCATCTCTCCACAGGACCATTTTGGGTCCATTTTTCTTCTCTGCTCAGCACTGTGGGAATCTGACCACAGACAGATGGAACTCAGGTACTAGCAGTCTGGTGGGGATTTGGGGTAGAGATTAGGGCAGAGAGTGGGCAACACCACACAGAAGGCCTCTTCTTGGGAATGCTTTAGTGTCTTCCAGGGTTTACAGATAGCTAATCCAGGAATTGGTACTTCAAGAACACATTGGTACTCATTTAAATTGATCCATTTGTCCTTCCAGAGCACCTGGGACCTACCTTAAAGTTGAACAAGGAGCAAGGGATGGCAGGAGATGGAGGAGGTGCTCTGTCACTCAGCAGATGGCAGTAACCCAGCACTGTTAGATCAGCTCTGAAGGGACAGAAGTCTAGCTTCCTGCTCTCCAGTGTGGCTCAGGGAGGAAAGTGTGCAGGACCAGTGTCCCCTCGTGATGTGAAGGAGGCCCCTGGTTTTAGGTGACAGAATCACCCCAATTCCTGGTTAGGCTGGCCTTCCATGGGAGGCACCAGGTTGAGGCACTTTGTGGCTCAGTTCTGTTCAGACCTGAGAGCTTGACCTTGGAGAAGCCTTTCTCTTTTGGACATGCGGAAGGCGTAAGTGTGGATTTCACCCAGCTCTGAGGGCCCTGGATTCTAGGTGTTAGTGGTCTAGTAGGATATGCAGTGTGGGGGAGATGGAGCATGGGAGGCTGAGACAGCTCTGCGGGTGGTTCTGGGACACCAAATGCAGCTGGGTCTCATCTGGTCCCCACACCCATCATCTTGGGCCACATACACTTTCTATCAAGGAGAGCTCCTTGTTCTTCTTCCTTTCCCATTCTGGGACCCCTTTCCTCCTGAGATTTGAAAACACTCTTCCTTTCTAGTTTGTGTGGTACAGGATTCTCTAAATTTCCTCCCACTCTGGGAAGAAATACCTACTGAATGGTGGCCCAAGGTTGCTAAGCAGATCTGAGCTGCCTGACTCCTGCATGGAGTTCTCAGGATTCTCCATGGGGTGACTCAAAACAGAACGGTCATTTTGCCCAGAGCAATGGGTTTCTGCACTGCTAGTTGAGACGGCTTTGTATGCTGGAAAAAGCATTTTTTGATGGTTATCAGGAGACCTGCCTCTGTCGCTGCCTAACGTTAGAGTCGTGACCTCTCAGAGTCTCGGTTTCCTAATTGGTCAAATAGGCCATTGGGCCAGACGCCATGCTTGCTGAGCCATGTTCCTCAGAGAAGATTGTAGGTAGGATGTGGCTGGTGGGACCCCGGAATCCCACCTCTGCTTCCACCAGATTACCTATGTGCTTATCTCTTTCATTGCTTTACATTTCTGCATAAGATTTGGTTTGAAAAAAAAATTGATGGATAAAAATAATTTGAAAGTCCCTGGACTGGATGATCTCCAAGGCACCCTTGTAGCTCTATAATTTTAAGGTAGCACCTGCTAATTGGATCTGATCATAAACCCAGGTCAGAGACTAACAGCTTGAGGTAAGAAGTCCTGAGGCTGTATTTCAACTCATTTTAGCAATTTGTTCACTTCTTTACATTTGACACCAGAGGTTAAATCTGTAGCTGTTTTTGTGTGTGAGCATTTTTGTTTTTAAGTGAATTTTTCAAGCTCTGGGAAAGTGTAATGAAGATGTCTGTGCTTGTCTCACTTCCCCTCTGCGGTGGCTGTAGGAAGCACTCAGGTCCGCGAGGGAGGCTTAGTGTCCTGCCTCTGCCCATCCCTTCTGGAGACTTCTGATGCCTCTGCCCCAGGAGGGCTCACCACACAGGGAGTCGGGCAGCTTTCATTCATGGGCCCTGGGAGAAGTTATATCTTACTACCCTTGTGAACAATACAACGACTCGTGAAGCACTGGCCCAGGTCAACCACAGAGACAGACGGATCTAATGACTTCTCACAAAGACCCACACTGTGTTCTAACACTTCAATCTGCCTCTTTCTGCGCCTCTACTATCTCGGCTTGTGCTCCAGGAATCACACTAGGAAACCTGCTGTTGGAAAGAGTGCCAAGGAACTTCTTTACCCTGGAAGTATTTTTGTTTTTTTTTCTTTTAAAATTAACTTAATTGAGGTATAATTTACATACGATATAATGGACTTACCTGTAGAACTCAAGTGCACAGTTCTACAAGTTTTAAGAAATGTTTCCTCCTGTGAATACCCCTAATCAAGAAAATAGGGATTCCTAACACCCATCACTCTGTCTTCACCACCATGGCATGCCGTTGGTGTGTTAGTGCAGCACGGTGGTGGGGAAGGAGTGGAAGGTGGTAGAAATGCTCTCTGTCTTGACTGGCTTTGGATTATGTGAAATACATGGTCAAAATTCATGCAACTGAGCCCTAAAAATATGTCCAATTTATAGTTGAGATTGAAGCTGAGAAAGATGAAATAAATTTCTCAATGCCACATCCTTATTAAGTGGTTGATCCTAGATCTGACCCAAGGACCACTGGATTTCAATCCCCTGCTCATAACTGCCATGTTATTCTGCCTCCCTTCATTACTGCACTCATAGCTGCAGGCAGTGCAGGTTGAGAACTAGCAATCTGGTCTAACCTTCTCATTTTGTAAATAAATAAACAGTCCATTACAGGTGGTGCGACTTATACAGCAAATCAGTGGTGAGGCCCAGACCAGATCAGTGCGTTCTGTCTAGTGATAGTGCTAAGGGTGGTGATGTCAGTGCCTTTATGTCAATAATGAGTTATCATCTCATAGGACCACCCCAAACAAGAAGAGCTCTCACTGCCCTATTTTATTAAGGTGGGCATTCCTGTGAGTAAGGAGTGCTTTACAGATATACTTCTCAGACAGATAGACATGTGAATCATGAGGAGATCTTGTTAAAGTACAAATTCTGATTTGGAAAGTCTTGGGAATCCCAAAATACTGAAGAATTCAAAAACAAAATGAAGTGTATTATAATTAGAAATTCCTATAAGATTTCCTCTGTCCCTATGGGGGAAACACACACACACACACACACACACACACACACACACACACCAGCTTTGGTCACAGATATCAGTGAGCTTCTGATATCAAACTTAACTTGATCACCAAAGCCTTGACTCTGAGACAAATTCCTGGACATGGATTGATTAGTCACACCCACAAACCACAGCTGAATGTTTTATTGGCTCACATTTTCCAGCTGGAATTAGAGATCACAGGATTGAGCATTTCGATTGACTTTGCATCTGGGTCAGTCAAAATTGCAGGTCCCAAGGAAGGGCCATGTTGCACTAAGAGGTTTTCGTTTTGTGCTGCCAGACCCACTTTTGGCTAATGATTGATTGATAGATCCCGATCCAAATCCAATTGCTCATCCTTTCTTCCCAGGAGAATTGGGGATTTATTGATCTCTGTCCAAGCTCATCTGGAGAGAACAATGCTGCTATAATGGAGAGAGCGCCACTTGGGGTCCTGTATTGTGCTGCTTTTGCTTCTCCTGCCAACTCAGACCAAGGCTTTATCTGCAGAACTTTTGGCAGCTGGCAGGCATGATTTTCTCCCTCAGACAAATTCGATTCACCATTCCACTGCATGTTCTTTGATGGCATATTCATTTAGGCACATTGCAGTCATACAGATGCAGGCTGACCCAGTTAGCTCTACATGCATTGTGAAGCCAGTTAATTGTATACAACTAATTGCATAATTCATTTATTAATGGACTGAATTAACATCCAAGTGCTGCAGCTCCTCTGTAGAGGATTAGTGAGAAGCGAAACCTTGGGAGAATTTTACTTTTCAGATCCATGATCCTCCTCTCCTCCAAATTTATTCTCTCTCACTTTTTCATTTGGGAAAAGAACTGTTCCATGAAACAAGGATGAGATAAGAACGTAGCTGCATTACTAAAAATGTTAATAATCCTTTATGTCCAGCTGCATAATATTAGGGTGCAAAGATTAACAGATCACATTGGTGCCCCCAAAAACAATAGTTTTGAGAACACATATTCTGAGTTTGGAAGGAGTCCAGGATTTTCTTGTGTACCTCAAGGTGCCCCCTCACGGGATGACGGTCATTGCCAAATGTCAGGGCTATAGGAGCCCTCTGTTCATGAGAGAAGATGTACTCTTACCACCCAGTGTCTCCAGAGCCCTGGCCTTGGATGCTGTTTCTTCAGACAGAGGTTGCCTCTGGTCAGCTGCCATCAGCAAGGAGCAAAGACCCAGTGCTGCCCGTCACTGACGGCCTGCCCCAGCCACTCCCCAGCACCCCCAAAGTCTCCAGTGCTGATCACGGGAGCATGTCACCACACTGCTTTCTGCTACTTTACCACAAGGGTAGGAATAGTTCTCTGACTCACTCTGTACCTTAGGTGGGGCTTCCCCAAAAGGAGTCCTGAGATAAGAATTTGCGTGCAAATACTTTTTGTAGAAAGTGACTCCAGGAAGCACTGGAAGAGGAGTGGGGCAGTAAGGGAGGAATGAGAAGCTTAATTAGGGGTGTGTCATCAAGCAGGCCATCACTGGGCAATTAGGCTCAATGCATTTGAGGGCCTGTGGGAGGCTGCCCAGAACGTCCCTGGTTGTCTCACCACAGGGGGAAGAAGTGTTGGATTTGTCCTCCAGTTCATGTGTCACTGGCTGAGGACTTCTTCTAGCAGCATCAACTCCTTGGCTTTCTTGGTGAGTCTCTGGGATGGCATGAGGGAGGCCGTCAGCTGGACACGCACAGGGGCTACAGTGGGATCCTGCGGACGTGTACTGGGGACACTGAGGGCCAAGGGGATATTAGCAGGGCACCAAGAGCCTGGAGTAGCAACACAAGGGTCCCTACTAGGTCAAGTGTCTTCTCTGCTTCTGGTTCCCTAAAGACCTACAGAAGCTCACACCAGCCCAACTTAATTGCTTCTATCTCGTCTACACTGGGAGTCCAGAGCACCTGAATTCTGTCTCGAGAGAGAGAGAAATTTCCCCATCCATTCCTCATTCTATACACTTTCCCACCTTCCCAAGTCCTAACTTCCTGCTTCGGGATTAAGTCTGGGGGAGAGACACTATTACCTTGCTACAATAATAATAATAATAATAATAATGCTTTACTTTTCTATTATTTTTATAATTTCCAAGGCACTCATATTTTCTGAACTGATTCTACCAACCTTCTGGGGATTATTAGATATTATTAAGAAAAAAACAAATACCTAAGAGGGTAATTCGGTCCCCGAGACAGTGCAAAATAGCTATTAAGAGCTCAGGCTTCTAAATCAGTTGACCTGAGTCCAAGTCTTGGCTCCTTCACGTACCAGCTGTGCGCCTAAGACAGCTTGCTGGGTTGTCCTAAGATTACCTCCTCAAATATGAGGTTAAATTTATAATAGTCCCAATCCATTGCATTGTCTTAAGGCTTAAAGGGGATAATGGAAGTGAAGACTCATTGGCTCACAGTAACACTCACGGACTGTTGAGAAAATGAGCTGACTCAATCAACATTTCCTAAAACAGCCCAGGCTTGAGGCCAGGTCTTCTGATTGTCAGTCTTGTGTTCTTGCCCACCATCCCATATTTCTGGTTAAATCCTGAAAACGACCCAAATCATGCATTTTGGTGTTAGATTTGTGCTGAACTTTCTCTTAATGTCTAAAACATGTCTAGTCAATCTTACTTTATTATTTGGGAGGACGGAGTTTTCAATAGTTGAGAAATAAAAATATGCATAGATTCATACAGCTGCAGCCTCCATGGGTTTAAGAGAACAAATGCCATGTGCCCTGGACTAAACTGTCTCAATCAGAATAAATTTGCCTTTTTATGCTAAGAGGAAGCTGAAATGAAGCTTTCAGGGTCCTGGTGTCACTGGCATCATCTTTATGTTCTTAAACGAAAACGGAAAAAGGATTTTCCTTATTACAGGAGAAAGGGCCGAATGTGTTTGCTTTCAAGTGTAGAATAAAATGAAACGCATGTTCTCAATGTGGAACTTCACCCGTCTGGAGAAGCAGAGCAGGGAACAGCCGCCCATACCCACCCAAACTCCCCCTCCTTTTTTTTATTTGTTATTGAAGCAAATGAGGCCAATTGTTGGGAACTTCTGTGCAGCCCTGAATGCCTCAATTGTGACTCACACAGAGATTAATGCATTTAATTTACCTCTTTGGTATATTCGAGACACTATTCAGCAGCCAGTTGGGAGTTCTTTGCCCTATAAGCTGCTCCGTGATAAAGTGCGCTCTGGCTGTCTCTGTACCAGCTGGCTTTATAGGACTTCGGCTGGGCCAGGAAGGAGGAGGGTGGGCCTCGTGTTTCTAGACTCCCCTCCTCCACAGGTGGCCATTAGGTGAAGAAAATGGGAAAGGGCTGAAATATAGGAAGAGACAAGTACAAAAGACCAGTATTTACCATCTTCCCAGGTGTTACGGACGGTCTTTTCCCACAGGGGTCTCATCTGTAAGGAAACACTTGTATTTAAGGAAAAGTTTCCCATCTACAGGATGAATTAAAGGGTCTAACTAGCTTTCCTTATGGATCAAGCAGTTTTTGACGCCTTGAGATTAACTATTGGCTTTGGCATTACTCAGCACCAGTAGAGGCATCACTTCCTCTCCTTGTTTGCTTATTTTCAAATGGTCTGTGAGCACCTACGTCGTGGCAGGCATGGTGCTAGGTCTGAGGGCAGAGTATGGACCAAAGACCACGGCTGCTTCCCCCCCAGTCCTTCCAGCCTGCTGAGGGGGCCCAGTCGTGCACAAACAGCCACACAAAGACCTACTTAATTACAGTGTTGATCAATGTCATAAGAGAAGCACATAGGAGACCTAATCCAGACCAGAGGATTTCAGGGCAATTCTTCCTGAGGAAACATAGTTTAAATTATATTTTGAAAGGTGATTAAGAACCAAGAGAAAAGGAACATTTAATGATGAGGGGAGAGCAGGACCCACTCCCCGTGACTTTCAGCCTACAGCTCATTATGTGGCAGGCTATCTGATCATGTTGGGGTTGGTGGTTACGCTAAGTCTCTAGAATCTAAGCTGCATCAGGGCCGATGACCATGGATTCCTAGGGGGCAGAAATTCTGCCTCTTTGATTTTTTAGTCCCTAGTCTTCACTGTGCTGCCTTGTTCCAAGAACCCTGTGGAATGAGGATACTTTCCCATTTATTCTCAGTCCCTGGGTGCCTATCCTCAGGTATGGCTGTGAATTCCTTGACCCGCTCTCCAGGAAGGGTGGGAGAACATTACAGCAAGGCCTTGCCCTGCTCTTCCAGCCCCACCAGGAATATTTCCAGTGGGAAGTCACTCCAAAGGAGTTACCTTTGGAAGCCGAGAAATGAAGCTTTAGCCCCAGATTTCCTCAGATAGCTTCACTGGGATACAAAAGGGGGTAAAGCACCTATACCATTCTCCACTCACACACATTTCCCCTTGATGCTCAGAAATACCTTGATGAGGCCACCTCAAAAGGTGACATGCAATGAGAGTGCAACAGATTATCCCTGAAGAAGGTGAGCAAGTTTTCTAGGCCAAAGCAAGGTCTCAGGTCCAGTTTCTCACACACATGATGGCATGGTGAGAATTTCTCCAATGGCTAGAAGCAAACACGGCCTTAAAAAATGCAAATCATGGGCAACTCATGCAGAATTGGAGACTAACATTTTAGAAAAGGATGTTGGAAGCCAACTTCAGTCTAAATTGAGTCTCTACCTTGCTCCATGATTCCAGGAGCTCGTTGCTTCCACTGCGGCCTCAGTTGTTCCAGTGTCCAGTGTGAGGCTCCTGCTGCCATGGTACTCTCTTCTCAGTTGTCATACAGACAGATGAAGAACTGCAACAATGCCAGAGCAGGGTGCTGTCAGGATTTGCACCTCCTGTCAGAGAGAGTGGACTGAGTGCTGGGACACCCAGGCCTACCTCGAGTTCCTTGCGTAGCCTGCATGTGTGGACTGGAGCAAACCATGGGCCTCTCCCCGGACTCCATGACTCTTTTGTCAAGCAGGAATTGTAGTCGCTCGCTCTCTTCCTCCTGGCCTGCCCCGTAACCTGATTGCAGAGACTCTGAGCTCTGAAGAGGAGAACCATCATGTGGAATGATATGTGAGCCTCGGAAGCTTCATCATTCACTCTGAAATGTTGGCACAGAGTCAAGTTAGTTCTTATGTGACATTAAAAACCTCACTTCAGTGAGGAAAACAAACAGATAAAGAACACCAGCTAATGACTTTGGAAGGCCAGAGAGCAGCTGAAGTATTGTTTTTTTAAATGCAATAGATTTTAAACGGCATTTCCAATAATGAATAAGTCACCCAATTACTGCACTCTTCTCATTCTGAACACCTGTCCCAGTGATTTTCAATCCCCAGAGTGACTTTTATTTTTAACAATATTTATTATCATGAGTGTTATCACATTAGATGAAATCAGCTGGAGCTAGAGGCTGCATTCACTGATGGCATTAAGGCGCCCTGAATTGGTGAGGGTTTTTTCATCCTCCTTTGGAATGTGTAGCTGCTCTGAGCTGCCATTCCTGACTGTACCCAGCAGACAAGGAGGATAAATTCATAACCTCCCTACAGAGTCAGATCACCTTGGAGTTCCCCATGATTGTCACCTCAAAGGGTCCCTAAGAACTCACAAAGCAATTGCTGGAGACAAGTCTAAGAACAGCTCCACTTAGCATCTAAAGACCAGTGCTCCGGGGAATGGGACAAAGTAACTCTGGCTTCATCACATAGCATTTCTCATTTGCTCCCAAGGAACTGCTAGAGAATGTTCAAGGAAGCAAATGGACAGTGACTCAGAAATGCCTTCAGTACATCCCTCTTTGGTCTTCAGATATGGCCCAGAAATCAGGCAAAGAATATTTATGCCGTTCCAACATTGGACCTGTCCCCTGTCCTTATGAAGGATCTACCTGGGAAGAGATAGCTAGCCCATATTAATCAGCTAGAGAGAATTTTATCTATAAGAACATTCTTTTAATTTTTTAATTAACATTTACTGAAGGCCTACTATGAATTTTATGTGATTTTTTTTTAAATATAAAAATCACTGTATTTATTGCATGACTTCTTGAGTTTATAATTTCTTCTAAAGATGAGTTCTAAAATTTTTTTCTTTTTTTTTTATTCTCATTTCAGCATATTGTGGGGGTACAAAAGTTTAGGTTATGTATATTGCCCTTACCCTCTCCCCCCCCCAAGTCAGAGCTTCAAATGTGTCCATCCCCTAGACAGCGCATTACACTCATTATGTATGTATGCACCCATCCCCTCCCCCACCCACATCTGCCCGACACCCGATCAATGTTATATGTGATATTTGATACATGAAGCTGAAGTAAGACAAAGATTCTGCATTTAAGGAAGTTCTGATTATAGTTTCCAGGGGACATAGTCTTGTTAAACTAATATAATCTAATAGTTTAGACAAGAATAATAACAATAGTATTTTAAGTATGTGGCAGATATTGAGCTCTTCCATCTATAGACATAGACAAGAATATTGAGACACAGAGAAATAACTTGCCAACCATCACACAGACACTAATGGGTGATCTGGGATTGAAACTCAAGAAGTTGGTGTCCAGAGTATAGGCACCAAACCACGATGCTGCACAGCCTTCCACAATGATGGGTGACAAGGATAAAATAACTACCACCTTTTCGAATGCTTAAACTATAGGCTAACCCATATGCTAATCACTTAACATGTGTTATATAATTTAATGATTAGAACTACCCAGTCAGGTAGTAATGACTCCTGGTTGTAAGAAATAGAGTTAAGTAGGAAGAGGAATTTAACACGGTAGCTCATAAAACCAAAGAAAGGAGGGCAGATCCTGGGATCATAGTGACTAGAACCAGAGACATGACCATTGTCAGTACGGTCTCTCTTTTTCATTCTTATTTTGTCTCTCTTTCATATTCTCTCTCTCTCCTTTTCTTTCCTCTCTCATTTTCTCTCCTTTCTCTCCTCTCTTTTCTCTCTCTTTCTTTTCTCCTCCCTACCCTCTCTTTCCTCTCTTCTCCCCCCTGCATGTCAGCTTCACTCTCATCTCCTATACACCAGCTTTATTTCACATGGCGAAGACAAGGAAATCTGGCAGCCCCTGGCTTCTATACCTACATCTTTACCATCAAGGTGAGAAGTTTCTCCCCTAGCTCTAAGAAATTTCTTAGTAAGGACATCGATTGACTTGCTTTCTATCGAGTACCTACTCTAAGACTAAATACTGTGACCAGCAAAGAAAGGTCTTAAGAAGATTGTCATTCCTATTCAGACCACACCTTAGACTGGGAGGTGTGGAAAGTATCTTCTCAAAAGAAGTGGGGAGTGAGGAAGACCACTGAGGTAATCATTAGGAACTTAACCAGCTTAATGTATGGCTATTAAGTGTAGATTTGTTGATGACATCTTTCTGCAGATGGGAAATTGGGATTGAGAGAGGTTAACTTGCTGAAAGCATCATCTATTGTTAATAAGAGATCTGAACAAGGTGGGAAATACAATCAGGTTCTACTTGACGTGGCTTAGCCTCCCTGCCACATGTCACGTGAGCTGAACCACTCACGAGTCCTCACGGAAGTGCTCACTGTGCTTAGTGAAGAAAGAGCGGAATTCGGGGAGGCAGAGAGGAAATTATTCCAGGAAAAGCCAATAGGAGGCAGAAGAACGGGTAAGGCTGGCAGGAAGGAGGCCAAGGGGGGCAGTCTCAAGGAAGGGGAGTGTTTTTTGCCTGCGTCGGAATAATGGGACTGCTAGTTACGTCCCTTCACAGAGACCCGTGGGACATTCTTTGTACCCACTGCACAAATACTGCCCCATGGTGGGCACCAAGAAGACGCGCAGAGCCTTCTCTGTGGAGCTCACGTCTGTGGCTGAATGATCAGAGTTTACTCAAAAGAGCAGCAATGTGTGCTCTTGAGATCAAGCCATCGTCACCCCACTGGGGAATGAGGGGGCATTCATAATTTTTGCCCAAACCAGGAGATCACAGACTTCACCTAGACTTTCTTCCGTGTCTCAGGTCATCCCAGCTTGGAAATGAGAAAAGCCGGGATGCCCAGATGAGTCCAAGATGAAGCTGAGTATCTGCAGTCCGGGTACCAGCCTGCTTTGCAATTGAACCCTGGGCTGGTGGTTCTCTTCTCCAGAATCTCCCATTGTATTTACTTCAAATCATTCTTCCTAGGTGCTGCCCGAGTCTCCTTCTCCAGGAAGCTTTGTGTTAGCCCCTCCCTGACTCTACTCTCTTTTCCCAGACTCTGACAGTGTTTATTAAGCGCTGCTCATGAATTTTGTTCACCTCATCCTCTTATCTTTTCTTAATCAGGACCTTCTCCTTCTTTCTGGGAGGGAGCCAGTTCTTTCTCTATTGTCAGAAACCATCTTCTAGGTCTTTCGGCCAAGTGGCTGGAGTCCTAGAAATGTGCCCAGTTGCTCTTGTAAATTTAGCCCCAATGTCACAGTCACTAGGTCCTCTCAAAAGAACGTCCCCAGAACCCAGCATGGGTCACTTTGCTGTCTCCACTCAGGGAACAATTACCATTTGCTATTGAGAAATTTCTGGATTTCTGTCTCTCTTTGCTCTCATTTGAGGGTACCTCAATTTAACCATCACTGCAGGGACTTTTTAAATACCCCATGGAATCTGTTACATCCGTACAGTCTCGCTGTGGAGCAAAGAGAGGAGTTGTCTCTAAGCACAAAGGAGAGAAATCAGAAAAAGTGAAAACAACAACAACAACAACACACACTCAAAAACAAAAACTGATGCAAATCCTTAAGAATACCAGTTGTGAAGCTTGTGCCTTTACTTTCCATGCCCTTTCACCTCTGGAGCACAAAGTGCATATATTATCAGGCTTCACGCAGGTCAGTCTCAGTGCACTGTTGCTTTCCAAGGCGAAGTCTGAGGTCTAAAAACTGATTGGAAGTTTGCAAAGTCTTTATTCAGCTCACAAAGGGGTAGTACTTCTTTATAGTTCCCTGACTCCTCTTTCCGTCTTATTGTCTTTCACCCTGGTGTTTATTAAGGCCTTAGCTTGGCCCTTCCAACCTCCTCCTTTTTCTTTTTGTTTTGTTTTTCTTTTCTTTTCTTTCTTTCTTTTTTTTTTTTTTTTGAGACATAGTCTCACTCTGTTGCCCAAGTTAGAGTGCCGTGGTGTCAGCCTAGCTCACAGCAACCTCAAACTCCTGGGCTCAAGCGATCCTCCTGCCTCAGCCTCCCGAGTAGCTGGGACTACAGGCATGCGCCACCATGCCCGACTAATTTTTCTATATATATTTTTGGCTGTCCATATAATTTCTTTCTATTTTTAGTAAAGACAGGGTCTCGCTCTTGCTCAGGCTGGTATCGAACTCCTGAGCAAAAACAATCCGCCTGCCTCGCCCTCCCAGAGTGCTAGGATTACAGGCGTGAGCCACCACGCCCAGTCCCGTTTTTCCTTTCTATTCTTCTTCCATTTCCCAGATTAGTGTAACCAAGTAAAGCAGAGTATCTGTAGTGACCTAGCAAGAATTCTTCTCTCTGAGATGAGTGTGTGTGTGTGTGTGTGTACTTTAGGGAAGGTCTCTCTCTCACTCTCTCTCTCTCATGCATACATATCCACATTCATAAATACAGAAACATTTATAAACCTACATTCATAGAATATAGAAACATTTATAAACCTACATGTAAGCAGCTGTAAAAATATACTTCAAAAAGAGTATAAATTTTTTAAGTATATTGGGAGATTTGTTGAGACTTCCTGGAAGAGAAGTTAAGTAAAAATGCTTTTTCAAGAGATACATTTTACAGATATTTGTTTTTTCAATTTGAATTATTTATTTCTCATATCATTACAGAATGCAAAATTATCAGAATCAAATATGTAAGTTTCCTCTCAAAGTTGTAGTCCAGACAATCCTTTCTTATTTACTTCTTAATTATTTTTAACATTTAATATTTATTTTTATATTTATTTATTTATTTGTTTTTTATTTCAGCATATTATGGGGGTACAAATGTTTAGGTGATATATACTGCCTTTGCCCTGTCTGAGTCAGAGCTTCAAACCTGTCCATCTCCCAGATGGTGCACACTGCACCCATTAGGTGTAATATACCCATCCCTTGCCCCCCTGCCACCTGCCCAACACCCGATGAATGTTACTACTACATGTGCACATAAGTGTTGATCAGTTAATACCAATTTGACGGTGAGTACATGTGGTGCTTGTTTTTCCATTCTTGGAATACTTCACTCAGTAGAATGGGTTCCTGCTCTATCCAGGATAACACAAGAGGTGCTAGATCACCGTTGTTTCTTGTGGCTGAGTAGAACTCCATGGTATACATATACCACATTTTATTAATCCACTCATGTATTGATGGACACTTAGGTTCTTTCCACATCTTTGTGATTGTGAATTGTGCTGCTATAAACATATCTTTTTTATAGAACGTCTTTTTTTCCTTTGGGTAGATGCCCAGTAATGGGATTGCTGGATCAAATAGTAGTTCTACTTGTAGCTCTTTGAGGTATCTCCATATTACTTTCCACAGAGGTTGCACTAGTTTGCAGTCCCACCAGCAGTGTATGAGTGTTCCTATCTCTCCACATCTATGCCAACATTTATTATTTTGGAACTTTTTGATAAAAGCCATTCTCACTGGAATTAAGGGATACCTCATTATGGTTTTGATTTGCATTTCCCTGATGATTAGAGATGTTGAGCATTGTTTCATATGTTTGTCGGCCATTGTTCTGTTGAATGGCTGACAGACTTCTTTTGAAAAGTTTCTGTTCATGTCCTTTGCCCACTTTTTAATGGGGTTGTTTGATTTTTTCTTGCTGATTTTCCTGAGTTCTATATAGATTCTAGTTATCAGCCCTTTATCAGATGTGTAGCATGCGAATATTTTCTCCCCTTCTGTAGGTTGTCTGTTTGGTCTCATGTAGTTTCCGAGGCTGTGCAGAATATTTTTAATTTGAGCAGGGCCCATTTATTTATTTTTGTTGTTGCTGTGATTGCCTTTGGGACTTCTTCATAATTTTTTTCCCTAGGCCAATGTCTATAAGAGTTTTTCCAACATTTTTGTCTAGAATTCTTATACTTCCATGCCTTAGGTTTAAGTCTGTTATCCACCGTGAGCTGATTTTTGTGAGAGGTGAGAGGTGTGGATCCTATTTCAGTCTTCTACATGTGGCTTTCCAATTCTCCCAGCACCATTTATTGAAGAAGGATTCTTTTCCCTAGTGTACGTTTTTGTCTGTTTTGTCAAAGATTAGATGGCTATATGAGGATGGTTTATACCTGGGTTCTCAGTTCTCTTCCATTGGTCTATGTCTCTGTTCTTGTGCCAGTACCATGCTATTTAAGTTACTATACCCTTGTAGTGTAGCTTGAAGTCTGGTAAATTGATGCTTCCCAATTTGTTCTTTTTGTTTAAGATTGCTTTGGCTGTATGGGGTCTTCTCTGGTTCCATATGAAGCATAGAATTATTTTTTTCTAGATCGGCAAAAATTATGTTAGTATTTTAATAGGAATTGCATTGAATCTTTAGATCACTTTGGGTAGTATAGACATTTTAATAATGTTGATTCTGCCAACCCATGAGCATGGTATGGTTTTCCACCTGTTTATGTCCTCTGCTATTTCCTTCCTCAGTGTTTCATAGTTCTCCCTGTAGAGGTCTTTCACTTTCTTAGTTAAATATATTCCTAGGTATTTTATTTTCTTTGTTGCTATTGTGAAGGATATTGAGTCTTTGATTTGGTTCTCAGTTTGACTGTTGCTGGTATAGGAATGATACTGATTCCTGTACATTGATTTTGTAATATGACGCTTTGCTGAATTTCTTTAACAATTCCAGTAGTCTCATGGCAGAATCTTTGGTGTTTTCTAGATATAAGATCATATCATCAGCAAAGAGTGATAGTTTGACCTATTCTGCCCCCAGTTGGATGCCCTTGATTTCCTTCTCTTGTCTGATTGCTCTGGCTAGGACTTCCAGCATTATGTTGAATAGAAGTGGTGATAGAGGGCAACCTTGTCTGGTTCCAGTTCTAAGTGGGAATGCTTTCAGTTTTTCCCTCGTTCAGTATGATGTTGGCTGTGGGTTTGTCATATATGGCTCTAATCATTTTTAGGTAAGTCCCATCTATGCCCATTTTGTTAAGCGTTCTTATCATAAAAGGCTGCTGAATTTTGTCGAATGCTTTTTCTGCGTCTATTGAGAGGATCATATGGTCTTTGTTTTTACTTTATTTATGTGAGGACTTACATTTGTAGATTTGCATATGTTGAACCATCCCTGTGTCTCTGGGATGAAGCCCACTTGTTGGATTATTTTTTTTGATAAGTACCTGAATTCAGTTTGCTAGGATTTTGTTGAGAATTTTTGCTTCTATATTTTGCTTCTATAAGGGATATAGGTTTGTAGTTTTCTTTGTTTGTTGTGTCCTTTTCTATTAATCCCTGTCTTTGTACTGGCCTGGAAGCTCAGGCTACAGTGATGACTAATCCATGCCACTTCCCTCAAGAGCTCAGGTTTTTGTGGAATAACCAGGGAGGAAGCAGCACTCGGCATGCATGTGGTTAGCCTGATGGTAGGGGTGTGCAGTGCATTACAGCAGCATGGGGTATGGACACACACAGTGACACAGTGAGTGACAGGGTGATTAAAGAGGATTCCTGAAGAAAGTGGAGCCACAGATGTGTCTTCAAGAACCTGTAGGAGTGAGCCGGGTGATGAGCAGATAGGAGGGTATAGCAGCAGAGCACACAGAGAAGCAAAGATGCAGAGAAAGACACAACACAGCATGGACAGCTGTGCCTGTGTTTGAGTAGTTGAGTCGGGGGTGGGCCAGTCAGCCCTATGTTGTCCATCGCTCCTGCAGTATGAATTCCAAAGGAAGGGGCGTTGGTAGATGAAGTGAACAGGCAGGTAGAGGCCAGAGCATGGAGTTCTCACGAGCCAAGTGAAGGAGCTTGGCCTTTCCCTGCAGGCAGGGTAGGTGATAGGGTGGATGGTAATTTTAGCCTGGGTATTAATATTTATTTGACATAGCTCACTCTGTTCTGAGGTTGGATTTGGGAAAAGTTAGCAGATGGGCTTCAGTTAGAGATCTGTTGCACTAATCCAAGTGGGAAACAATGGACAGATAAATTAAAGAAATCTTCATGGGGATGAAACAAAAGGCATCTAAAAAATCCTAAGAGATAAAATTAGCCGGGCTGGATAAGTGATTTTTAATCACGAATCATCTCTGCAAATGTCAACTCTGCTTTTCCACTTGATCAGTGCAGAGGCCTCAGGGTCACCCTTGGCTCCTGTCTCTTCAATTCTCCAGTGCATCCTTTAGGCCCTGGCTCTCCACTGCCAGGCTGGGGACCTCGCCACTAGCGGTTCTCACAAGGAGTGTCACAGTGGCCTCCTAGCTAGTCTCCCTGCTTCTCCCTTTCCCCTCCTTCAGCTTATTCTCTGAAAAACAGAGAAAGCCCATAAAAACATGCCTGATCAGAGTCCTCCATAGCGTTACCCTCACTTGGTAGAAGCCAAAGTCCTCAAAATGCCCTTCCCCACTGCATGACTGCAGCGCCCTTCCTCTGTACCTGCCCCTTTCTCCCACCCATCTGCCAGCACCCCCTCCACTCTGGCATATGTGCCTCCCGAGTCCTCCTGTGGGCCAGCCGAGCTTCCAAGCAGGGCCAGGGCACTTGCCACTCCCAAGGGCCGGGCACTGTTGTCCCAGTGAACACAGGGCTCACTCGCTCACTGCCTGCAGGTCTGTCTTCAAACGTCAGCTCAGCAAGTCCTTCCCAGGGCACTCACGGGGCACTGCAGTGCCCCGGACACACTGAACCCCTTCCTGCTTCCTGTCTCCCCTTGGTCCCTCTCACGGCCTAACATCTAACACATGAGTCATCCTCCTTATGGTCTGTCTCCAGGTGACGATGCCTGTTCTGTCCCCAGCTGTATCCCTAATGCCTAGAATGGCACCTGGCATGTACTGAGTATTCAATAAATTTCTGTCGTTGAACAAATGAATAAACAAAAAAATTGATTTAACAGAGAGGTCAAAGACGGGGAAAGTGGGCGTGTCTGTGTAGAGGGTGATATGACCAAATGTGACAAAGAGCATAGGGGAGGGGAAATGAGGGGTGATGGTGAGGTCTGCAGGGCGGTGTGCTCCTCAGACATTGCTCAATTAAAGACAATGAGGCACAGGGATTTCCATAGAGGATTCCATGGGGCAATATGTTTATGAAATCAAGAGTTAACAGAATATTATGACAAACTGAGAAACAAATATACACACAGACCCACCCTATGCCACATCAGGACCCAGTGCATCCCAGGAGAATGAGTAAAGGGGTGTTCAGAGAGATTCTGCAGGACTGGAAGAGGGTCCACTGATGCGGAAGATGGTCCAGGTGTGAGAGGCATCCAGAGGAGGTGATGAGAGCAATGAACTGCTTGTTTATCGTTTTTAGAAACCAAACATCTGCCTTTGGGTGCTCAGTCTGACAGGTAGATTATTTTCCCACCATGAACGAAGCAAAGACGTCCAGTGGAGCTGGAGTGAAAGTCCCGCTGCCTGGCAGGCACGGTGAGAGGATGTCCCCGTTCTCCACCACTTGCGGTGCTGCTCACCCAGGACAGACTTGCTTAGGCTTCTGGGACTTATCTGTGTGCACACACCTATACAGACAGCAATAGGCAGCGAGTGGTCTGCATTTTTTAATATGAATTTATACTGTGCAAATGGCTTCATCACCAGCCAGCAGGCACGGAAAAGGCTCACAAATAGATACCCAGCACAGCCCCCTCTCGCTAGGGTCCCTGCAAGACATTTGGAGCATGAGGCATTAATGTTCCCCACACGCCATGAGTGCACTTCATGCCTCACATGTGCTTTCTATGCCCTGTTCCATGCAACACGGCACAGCTCATAGCACCCGCTTCTTCATTCTTCCAATCATTTCCATAGCTGGACACACAGTGTGTGTATAAATATTGACAGGATTAAGGACACACTACCCCCAAATATGGCACCTTGGCATTTGAGAAAACAGCAGAAGCAGAAGGCCACTCTCACTTTCCCCCCATCCTTTTCCCCTGACACAGGTCATAAGACCCCTATTCCAGAGGTGCCTCCCCCTACCTAGAGGAAAGGCACATCCTGAAGACACCTGGACACAGAGAAGAAGCTGAACAAAACAGCCTTGTTAAGTTTCCCCAGGTCATTAGCACTAGAGCGTGCCCTTCCGTGCGGTCACACTTCCGCACGCTGTGTACTCTTCATCACAACTGCGCAGGACAATACCCAGGCTGCCTGTTTCTATAGTAATTACACTTGCATGCTTTTCTCTTGTCAAGCTGTTTTTTGTTACAGAGTCCTCAGCCATGACCTAAGATGAGAAGAGGTATTTCTTTTCCCGACGGTATATATGTATGTTGTTCATGTAATACGCATATATGTGCAGATATATGTATATATACGTTTTCAATATTAGCTAGTTGACAAAAAGAAAGCTGTATAGAGTAACAAAAGAATATATGTTGCAGAGTCTTCAGATCTGGGTCAAACCCCAGCTCTGCCAGTTACTAACTTCTGGTTTAAGTAAAGAACACAATGTCTCTTAAGCTTCCCTTCTCATCCGGAAAATAGGGATGGTAAAATCCGTGCTTTTCAGGGTTTTGGAAAGAACCTGTTAGATGAAGTAAGACAGCGTAGCCTGAGTGTTAGCTGTTATTGTGAAAAGTATAATCAAATAGCACTAGAGCCTTAACACAGAATAAATGGCAAATATAAAATTGAGGAGAAAAGAAAAATAGAGAAAGAGAAATATAAGTTGGTTTGTTGTGTGTTTGCTTCTGTGACAAAGTCCGCAGGACTATCACCCATGACCACGAGTCTTCCAAAAAGTCCTCAGTGAGTGTGCTCCTCTTGCCCTGTGCTGCTGAGACATTTGGGAGTGTCCAGCCAACAGATCCCTGGCCATCTGCTCCCACACTTCCCGAGAAGCTGGTGGCGGGGCCACCTGTGACCATCCGCCAGTTGCATGTGTGGAGTCAGCCGAGGTTCCAGAGTGGTCTCGTCCCACAGGCTCACATTCACGGAGCCTCGTTCCAATAGACCTGGCAGGGCCGTTCTCCTCCCTTGTTTAAAAACATTGACTCTTCACTCATCCTTCTGATACCTCTCCCCACAGGAGGCCACGGACAAAGGGCGAGGCAGAGAGAGGCGCAGGGCTGGGGCAGCCCCGGCCCAGGTCCGGAGTCTGGTTGGGCAGGAGGTGGGGAACAAGCAAGGCCCCCGCCCCTGCTCTGCTCGGAGCCCCTGGTGGAAAGGCGATGAAGGATTCGACTCTCAGGGACTCTAAGCCATCCTCCCTGGAAACCTGTTCTACTCAGAAATGTTTAATTAACATGCTCCCACCTTCCTGAAAATAGGAAAGAAAAATCAATAAGCACTAAATAGTTACAATCCTGGGATCAAAGTGGTTTTAAATAAGGTCGTCTTCAACTTCAGCCCCTCTTGCACTTTCCCACTGAAGCAAAAGCTGCGAACTGGGTTCCTCAGCAAAGCGGCAGTGTCCTGTCCTAACCACAGCTACCTGATACCCGCGGGGGTGACCCACGGCAGTGACAGTCTCGCCTGTTCCATGTGGAGGTTAACAGCTGGATTGGTAATCAAGCAGGGGTGTTTTGAAGTCTACTTCCAAACTCTTGCTCCTTCATCCCTGGTTCTGAGATAGGTTTGCTAAACTTAGAAATCTGAGGTGAGGAGGAACTATGGGTCCAAGCAGCACAGTTAATTCCAACAGTCCAGGCCTCAGGGTCTTTGCACAGGTTCTTGCAGCCTACAACGCTCTTACCCGCGTCCGCATGGCTGGCTCCGCCAGCTCCCAAGCTCTTGACTCGAACATCACTTTCTCAGCGAGGAAGGTAGGCGTGTCACTGATGTGACTTGCTGATTGTCTGCCGTCCTCTGAGGATGTGGAGAAGAAACTTCTCTCTGCTTGGAGCACTAATATATTCCAGGCTCCTGGAATAGTGCCTGGCATTTCGAAGGAACTGAGTCAGTATTTGTTGGAGGAGAGCCAGTGGTTAAGAGCCGGACTTTACAGGAATCCCAGAGGCTCAAATCCCAGCTCCACTGCTCAGCAACTCTCAGCCTTGGGCGATGCTTTACTCACCTGTGTCCCGTGCTCTCCTCATCTGCAGAGTGGAGACCACAGCACTACCGCTCACAAGCTGCCGTGCAGACTAAGTGTACGTAAGCTATTTAGGACAGAGCTTGGCACGTGCTGTGTGCTTGAAAAGTGTTTTTATGACCATTGTTATTAGCAACAATATTCAACAATTATTAAGTACTTACTATGTGCTGGGAACCATTTCATGAACATGTAAAGTGCTTAGAATAGGACTTGGCACATACTAAGTTCATAATAAGTATAAGCTATCATTTTATTTTACTTCTTTTAACACACAAACCACACAGTGAGACAGATACTACTACTACTACTACTACTACTATTATTATTATTATCATTATCGTTAAGCTTGGTGAGCTCACTTCACTCCCTCAGATCCCGCCAGCTGGTGAGGCTCCAGCCCACAGCCCCTCCCAGGAGCCCCACAGCAACGTGTTTGTTGTGGAACCACCGACCTGCCTCAGTCCTAATTCCAAGGTGCAGGAGTTGTTTGCTTACAGGCTGGTCTTTTCCTGCCGAGCTGTTAGTTTTAATGGCTATAAGAGAAACTCTGAGGCTCCTTGGGTCACCAACCCTGCCCCACCCCCAACTCCCGCAGAATCAAATTCAATCTAAGCCTATTCACTCCTTGATAGGATGCGTTACATGTAATTTATCATATGGGTCCTGTGGATTGAAACTGTTTAAATTGGCTCAGTATCAACACTATAAATCCAGAGCACAAAGCTTCTGCACCGACCTGGTTTGGGAACTGAGGTTGTGGCTTTTCCCTGAGGGCTTTCAGTATATTCGCTGCCCTATAAAACCAAATTCCCCCTTTTCCTTCCTGCAGCAACTGCTACCAGGCAGAGCCACACTGTCTTCCCGCAGAGCTGAGCCCAGCGGGGCTGGGAAAGAACCCAGCATGATCACAGCTAGGAGAGTGGAGCAAGCAGAAGCCAACACTCACACCTTCCTATAATCGTAGAGTCACGTGAGTTTTCACAACTGAGGACAGAGTGGGGAACAGTCAACAGGCCAGCTGGGAAGTCACTGTTTTGAGGGGCAGCTCTGCCTCTAGGGGTATTTCCAACCGCTCTCACCACAAAGCTTGGGGTTCTTTTTGTGTCATGGCTGGACATCCGTTCTTGCCCCAGAAAGGGCAGGTTGGCACTGCCAAGAGGGAACAGTGCCCTAGATCTGCCACCACAGGGTCCAGAGCCTATCCCAGGAGGATATTTGGGAATGAGCTGCATGGAGACAGGCTGATGACTAAGCCCTGAACTGCCCCTACATCAGACTAAGCAAGACAGGAGCTACTCAAATGGGGTGACTGGAGAAGTCTCCACAGGTAGGTTCAGGAAGGGGAGGTGCAGAGGAGAGAGCCACTAACGTAGCACTGGAAGGAACAGACAGGTGTGTAGCCCGATAGGAGGAGCACAGTCAACCACACAGCCACCACGGAGATGAGAGGAAGGCAGAGCTGATGGAGGACAGCCTGAGAGGGAAGAAGGGACAGGGAGGGGTAGAGGTGAGGAAGAAGTGGTGTCACTAACTGATGGAGAGGGGCAAAGGGACACTTTGCTCACTGGGAGGCAAAGTGTTGGCCACAGATGGCAGCCTTAGCTCTTTTCATCGCTGCCTGCGTGTCAGAAACAAGGCTGACGGCACGTCCATGAAGGCAGCCCTGGGCAAAGGGTAGGCAGATGGCATGGCCAACTTTAGGAGTCCTGGAAGGCCTCCTGCCCCTACATAAACTCCATGCCTACTTGCCCTTCATTCCCTTTATTTTGACGTAACTATCCAAACTTGGTCTCACTCTTCTGGGGAAAACAGCAAATGGTCTTCGGAGAGCATCAAGTTGAATAGCAAATATTACAATAGAAAGATCGTGAATCTACTTACCTTCTCTTGTGAGTGCAGCAGAACTTGCTCAACCGGGGGACACGTGGAAAGCTGGGCTGCCGGGGCAGGAGAGGCAGGTGGTGCCCCCTCCTGTGGAAACAGCAGGCACAACGTGGAGGCCTGGGGTGCAGGAGCAGGCGGGGCATCCTCATGGGCACCCCTGGGCAAACAAGCTGGGGAGAGAGCGTGTGGGTGTGCAGGCTCAGGATGCTCCAGGCAGAGCTGGTAGGGAGGCCCAGCGGTAGGAGAGACATGGCCGGCCTTGGGAAGAAACATGGCGGCCGCACGTCAGCTGCGGCCTCCCATGGTCTCATTCCTCTGCCGTTTCCCACCAGCGACCAGGAGCCCACCTTCCTCACGGGCCCCTTCTCTCCCATCTCCTCCTTCCTTTCTGCACAAGATGGAATCTCCTCAGACCTCCCAAACCATTTTTTTCTTTTTCAGTGAGGAAGCAGTTAACTATTCTGTCCAATTTCTTAGATCACAACAATAAAATATTGGTGAAAAGTGAATGGCCCCATAAAGATTGTTCTCAGTCCATCTTGTCTCAAAAATACTCCTCCAAAATTGTGCATTTTAAAACTAAAAAACCAAACACTAAAAAAAAGTAGTTTATCATGCAGTGTACACCTGAGTGCATGTGACCCTGTTGTGCCACCTAGATACCTCAACCTCCCTTTGTTCTTCCTTCTGTTTCCTCTTCTCCAACTGGAGTAGGGGAGGAAGGGAGCAGGGGACGAAGGGGCAGAGACGGGCACAGGACGAGGTTGGGGAAAGAGAAGAGGGAGGTAGAAACCCAGGCCACGGTCAGGGTTCAGGCAAATGCCTTCAGTACATTAAAATGCTGAAATCAGACTCCTTATCAACATTTTTAAAATCTGGGGGGGTTTTGGTAATAGAGAGGAGAAATGCTGTGAAGGTGGCAAGGAACGGAGCTGAGGACAACTCTGGTTCCACTCATTAGATCAAGACCACTTTCTGTTTTTGGCAACTAAGAGTCTACTTTGAAAGTGGAGAGCAGGGTGGGGTGGGCGGTTTTATGTATTCTCTAAGCAGAGTAGAAGGAGAATCCCTGAATTAGAAAATATGAAATAATCAGATTCTGTTTAACACCTTTCCTTGCATCCGGGGGGATTACACCTAAGCCACTAAGCCGAAGTCTCAAGGGCTGCAGTTGGTCCCATTTCTGTTAAAATCTCGGCTGACAGGAGAGCACTGAAGTTTTTTTTCTAAGAAGAAGGAGAAAAAAGCTGCGGATGATACTAGTCTAACTCTAAGTGATACTGGTTCTCCTAATCACTCAGCGATGCGGTATGTTTGCCATCTAATTTCATCCAAAACACCCTGAACTGAAAATAAAGTGCTGCTTAATAGGCATGCAAAGATGTCATTTCATTTTGCTGAATGTTCTAGTAGCAACTACTAATTATTTCAATGTATTTTTTTCTGTAATTATTTGAAACAGACTATTCAGAGCCCCCTTATTAACTTCAGAAATATTTCCGTGTCCTAAAGAAATTCAATAGTATACATTTAAATAGCTTTTTCCCTCCTTTCTTCAGTGTGAGGGGGATACAGCTGGATGCACTTGAGGGAGGAAACACGTCTGTGCAAACAGAATAAGAGAGAAACCCCACCCTGAACCCTCTCCTCAGACTTCTGGGGTCCTTTCTTGCCACATTCAATTTTCTTCTGGTTCCCGTGGGGAGTTATAGGACTGATCTTTCAGATGCTACTTGTACTTCCCCCTGGATGGTGAGAGAAGCCAACCTCTCAGACCCCCTCCCAGAACCAAACACTCGTTCCTACTGATGTCATTTAGAATGATGAAGATGGACCCAGACTTACTGAGGACACCTCCAGCCACCTCTTGAAGAACTGAATTTCTGGGCTTGGCTAATCCTGACAGGTGTTCCAACGTCCCTTTGAAAAGGAGGCCGATGTCATATCATTTCTGAGCAGGTGGAGCTCTCTACCCTGCTGGCCACATCATAGCGACAACTTCGGCACCACCACACGAGCAAGAGGGACTGGGCTTCAGCACACATTAAGAGTGATGCACCATGAGTCATATCCAAGGAACAGAGCTGCGAATCTCATTAATAGTCTGGCTTCTTCATTTGACCATCCTGTGGTATAAACCTTAAGAGCAGGAAGTTTCCCCAGAGCAAGAGGAAGAAATGACAACAGCAGGCAAACTCACCCACTGTGACTGGGTTTCTGCTATGAGCCCACAGGTCTTCGTTGAAACACCACATCGTGCATAGTGAGCATTACTCAGAGAGCTTGTCATCTCATAACACCCTGTCACCTACGCTCACCCACGTGAGCATGACTAGCAGGTGCAAGCCCCGGGAAGCCTGGCTCCCTGCCGGCACAGCACTGGGGAGTGACTCACCTCGGCCAGGCTGCAGCTGGCCTCTGAGGTCCCCTCCTCAGCTGGCTTTTTCCTCCTGCCTGACCTGTCCCTCTGTTCCTGCCTGGTACCCCTGGAGCTCTTCCTTAACAGATCACTTGCATATGACAAAAATAAAAAATAAAACATAACATGTTTCTGTATATCATCCTGCCTGATATCTAACTGTGTGGCAGAGATCGAGAAATGGGGCTAGAATGAGTGGGAGAAGTCAAAACATAACCTTTCATTTTCTAGAGCTGAAGAGTCCTCACTTTCCTGCGCACAGATCCCATGGCCCTGCTTAATCTTCTTAAGAATACCTAAGAGGAAGTCTTAGGTGGGCACAAATTAGCCAAACACAGCAAGATTTTCTTTAGAATAGGGGAGTTTCCCAAGGAATGATCCCTTGACGAAGGAAGACTTCTAAGCAGAGGTAAGTTCCCCTACCTGGACGGCACAGAAAGCCCAGGAGTCAGCTGTGGGGCATCGCTGTGACCCGCAGGACTTACAGCAGGGCCGGAAGTGCTGGGCAGCGCTGGAGGGACTTCCTTGCAGACCTTCAAGTGGGTCCTGCCTAAGGTCCAAGGTAGACTAGTGCCACCTCTGGGAAACTCCCAACTTTAAAATGCCAGAATCTTTGGCTCACATCTCTCATTTTTACTGACTGAGGGAGTCAGTAAATAAAACGTGACATTCACATATAACTTAATGGTGTTCAAAATCCTTAGATGTCTATCAATCCTTTGAATATCTCAGTACCCATGTGTGTCACTTAATGAATGAGGAAACGGGCTTGGAGATGAAATGTGGCATTCCCAAGCTCTCGTGCCCTCGCGGGGAGCTAAATGAGGCACCTCTGTTTTGACTGCCTAACGTCCCTTCCAATTTCTCGATCAATACCTCAGCCTAGAGGCCCCACGTGCACACCGTAATTCTCATGTTCACTCCCATGTCTCAGAAATAGTTTATTCTTCTTAGTGACCCCCTCCTTAATTCCCATAACATTAGTCAAGCCCAAAACATGGAAGTCAGCCTGGATTCTTCCCTGTCATTGATGCCCGTGGCTACCTAATCATTAATCAACATTGTTTACGTTCATTTTTACTTCATGAACCTTCTCCTCTTCTCCATCGTACTAACCATGTCTCCTACTTGCATTCCTGTCTGCCACCAGGTTTTTCACCTCAATCCATCTTCCACACACAGCAATCTCTGCAATTTCAGACTCTGCCTAGCTCAATGTCCACTTAAAAATGTCCAGTGGCTCCCCATGTCCTTCAGCACAGGGTGGCTGAGAGTCTGGGGCCCAGAGCACTCATTCCTTTGCCCCTGGTGGTTCCTGCAAGAAGAACGAGTCTGGCACAGCCTCAGGACTCCAGGAGGAACGGTCTGAAAGCGACTGGCTTGTACAGTGAGAAGATCTTGCCATGGCAGCATAGGCCCTCCAGGACCTGGCCCCGACCTAGTATCATTCCTGGTCACTTATTATCTTCCAATTTATATTACACAGAAGAAAAAAAGCACTAAGACAATATCAAACACTATTTTCCTATATTTATTCTATGGATGAGACAACCAAGTCATGGCATGATTAAATAATGTGCTCAAGGAGACACAGCAAACACGTGCATGAGACAGCATGAGCCCAAAGTCCACACTCCTCATCACAAGGTGGCCCCATCAGACGCCTTCCTGGATGAATATTCCTGAGCAGAACCTAGGATGCACTCTGTTTTGAAAGAGAGAAAGCAGAATATTTAATCATAGCCCTAAGAGAATCCCAATAGAAACACTTAAGTACCTTTAAATGCACTCAAATAAAAAGTACAATTAATACAGCTCTGAGAAGGATGGACTCCCGATCTATAAAATATTGACCTCACGAGGTTGTGAGGATTAAGTACAATAATGTATATGGATGACCTCTGCAATCTTGAAAGCAGAGAGCAGCTCAGGTAACATAAAGGCGTTGAGCTCTCCAGGTGGGGACAGGGGAGTGTGATGAGTACCTGCCCCATTTAAACAGGCAGCCGCCACTCAGTTCTAACAGGCCTTTGCCTGAGGGTCATTAGGGAGGTGCCCAGTGTTGCTAACACTTCTGAATTTTCAGAAGAAATCTTTCTGTTTTTAAATGTTGACAATCCTTTTTTATCACTGTGTGGATCAAACAAAACATTGGGAATCTTGGAGAAGGATTTAGCCAGGAGGCTGCCAGTCTGTGACCTCTGCCTTGCAAAGGGATTTGGGGGTGCCGGCATGGTCAGGGCTGCATGGAACGCACAGAGCAGACCACAGAGGAGCAAAGGAATTTGGAGTCAGGCGAGGCGTCCTCCCAAGGTGGTGCTGCGTTGGCAGTGTCCAGAAAAAGGGGAATACTGACTGCGACAGGAAGCAAACGTGCCAGGTGAGAGTCATCAGGCAGGCAGAAAATTAGGAGAGTCTCAATCAATCTGCTCTCTACAGTCAAAGGACTCAATCAAGGTGCAAAACAATAAAGAGAAAACTAAAATCAATGAGTTCCAAATGGTTTATTTTGAACCCTGGCTCTGAAAGGGAGTTACATAAAATACAGCTAATCTCTTCCCCAGGCACTTCAGTCTGCTCATTCCACCCCCCACACCCCCCCCAAAAAAGAGAAAGGCAAAACAAAAGCTATCCTTTTGCATTGAGTTTTCTGAAGGACTCATGAATTGGATCCTGTCGCTCTACTGCTTAGAAGCTTTTATAACTTCCCATACTACATTCAAGAAGATAAAAGCTGAACTCAGAAATTTCAGCAGATAACCAGAAAGTATAAAAAATTTCCAAAAAGATAAAGTAGAAATTGAAATGTTAAATGCCACAAGTCTTTCCCCCGTCTTCCTCAGGCCAGTGGATGGTAGCTGTCTCGCTAATTGCTCAGGCCAAAAACCTGAAGCCGATGCTGCTCCCTTTCTCTCTTCCACCCCACATGCAATCCGTCAGGAAACGCTGTTGGTTCTACCTTCGGAACAGATCCGCAACCCAACCCTCCTACTGTCACCTCACTGCTCACACCCTCACTGGCCAATGTCCTCTCTTGCCTGGGTTCCCACAGGGCCTCCTGCTGCTGCTCCTGCTTCTCCTGTTGTGCTTGTGTCAGTAAGAATAGGTGACATTCTGCTGCAGAAATAAATATCACCAACCTCCCAGTGTCTTAACCAACAGAGTCAGTTCTCGCTCACTCTCACATTTGACTTAGGTTGACCCCAACTGACACAGCAGTCCCTGTTTCCAGTGCTATGGCAGAGTCAAAACTGCCCACAGGCCTTGAAAACTTCAACCTGGAAGGGAAACCTTTCACTTCTGTCCACATTTTATTGGCCAAGTCAGTCCTATGGCCGTGCCGAACTTCAAAGGGACAGGAAAGTACAATCTAACTATGTCCCAGGAGAAGGAGAAATAATTTGTGGACACCATTAACAAATACCATGGAATTTATTCTCAACCCAGTAGACCAGAGATCTTTCTAAAATCATAAGCCTGGTAGTGTCACTCTTCTGATCTCTATTTCCCTGGAGTCAAAGCCAGAGCTCAGAGGATTACTACAAGGCAGAAATCTGGCCCCATGCATCCTACTTCCCAGCCTTTGCTCTCTCCATCCCAATGCTGTTGACCTCCCTCCTATTCCTCCAACAAGGCAGGCACACTCCCATCTTTGGACTTTTTTACTGGCTGTTCCGTCTGCCTGGAACACTCTTCCCCAAATATATGCATGGCTGTCTCCCTCACATCCTTCAAGTTTTGCTCAAATGTCATCTTATTTAAAACTGCATCCACACATCCCTGTGTTTGACTAGAGGATTCACAGCTTCCTAGCTGCACTCTGTTGAGAAATTTGCTTAATCCCTCAAAACTTCAATATCCTCCCTTGTAAGATTAGAGTGATAGTACTCACCTTGCTAGGTTATTATGAAGATTGAATGAGAAAACAAACACATGATGCTGTGCTTCGAGCTGTCAGTCAACATAAGGCTGGTCTCTCTTGCCCATCCCCAAGCCTAACACAGCGCAACAGCCATTTAATGGTCTCTTATAGAATCTCACGATTTGGGGGCTTGGAATGGATCTCTAAGACCATCTGGTTTAGATCTTCAGATCCTTGTTCATGATAACCAAAGCAAAACAAAGCAAAAATAAAACGAAACAAACACAAAACCCCAAAATTCAAGGGCCAGGTTAGTTTTGGGGAAAAGTTTCTCCTATTTGTAGTCACCTGTTAAAGATTCAGAACTCACATTAGCATGCAAAAAGCTCTGAGAACTTTGAAGTAAAGAAACCTGTTCAACTCTGTTTAACCCAGCATCTCCCAAACTTAATTGACCACAGAACCCTTTTTTTTTCTCCTTCACATTAATGCTTATTAACATCCTGTAGAACTAATGTTCTGTTGAATACAACTTGGGAAATGCTGATCTAGTCTAAATCTCACATTTAATTGAAGATTAAATTGTAGACCAGAGAGGTTAAGTGCTCAGTCCACTGTGACCCAGAGGTGGGGTGAGATTGGGACCTGACTTTGACATAATCCAGTGTCAGGTTCCTCATTTCTCACTTCATAACAAATAAAGTCATCAAACATGAAAAAAATGCTCTTTCCTGATTACTGACCTTGTCAGACTTGCACCTCCTACCCTGGTTCAGGACTCAGGGCCTGAGTCCTTGGCCTGTTTTCACCTCCCCTATTTACCTTGTTCTTGCAGAAAGAGATCATGTTCATTTTACCCTTGAGCTCCTCCATCTAGTTTGGATTTCAGGGTGCAGAGAGAAATAAAACTTTGAGAGAACAAATGTCTAGGCAGAACTGTTAAGTATTATTTATCTGTGCTTAGGTGTCTTGCTAGACTCTGTGTCTAAATGAGGGGGAAAATTGCTCTATAAATAACAGCAATAATCACCCCATGGCTTTGCCATGCAGGAGAGCTCACAGAGCGAGTGCTGCAGACAAATGATCTGCCATTCTCTAGATCCCCCTTCTGCCCTCAAAGCCCCCTGCACCATGAGCGACCTACCACATGCTCATGCATTCTTTGTCATTATCTTGCATTCTGCGCAATGTGATGTGACAGGTGGGCCTTTTCTGGGGATAAAGGTTTTCAGATGAGACGGATGGACTGGAGCCAGGGGGTGAACATGTACTACTGGAAAACAGCTCCTGGCCTAGGTGTATAATACTTTCTCCCCAATGTACCCACAGTTAAAGAACAATATATAGAAGCTATCTCTGGAGTTATATCTAGAGCTATAGTGTTATTTGTATCTGTGATGATGCATTTCAATAATGAATTTATTCTCAGACATTGTGATAGTAGATGCAAAATAATGCCTCTGGCTGACATGTGGTTGTGTGTAAATATCCTTTCTTCTCTGATCTTTGTGTGATCTTGGCTCTCATTACCTTGTTTATGCCTCACAATTACTCTATAAGGTGGGCAGGAATAATATGATGTCCCCTTTTTATAGGTGAGTAAATTGAGGCAAAGATCAGATATTAGAAAACTGAAGAACTTGGACTTGAACCTTTATAATTTGACTCTAAGTCCTAGACTATCTTTACAATCATGACTTGTTACCTAGGAAAGGCTGCTTTCAATACCTCTGCTCTGTTAGCCTTGTTCCTGAATGGGCTCCCTGCTTGGTGACTTGGAAGCCACACATGGTAGAACCAAAGGTCAAAGGCGATAGAGCGGTACATGCCCAAGACCCCAGCATTCCAGGGAGAAGCCCATGGCCATCTCTGCAGCCTGCAGCTGAACAAACAGACTTTTCTCAGTCTATTTCCTCATCTGGACTAACTTTAGTAAGAGCAAGATTTTATATAATCCCACAGCCGGTATAGTATTTTTTTTTTTGATATAATACAACTCTATGTCTTAGTCAACAAGAAATATGTACAAGTAGTAAAATGTGTAATTTCACTCAAATAAAAATAACTTTAATGTGTTAATTTCTTCTCATTATAAAAGCAACATGTTTCTCGTAAGCAATTTAGAAAACAGAGAAACATAGAAAGAATGCAAACATCACCCTATGTCCCACTCCCTAAAGGTGACCACATCTGGGTGGCATCCCCTAGGCACAGCGCTTGCTCACCCTGCTCACACACAGGAGGTGACACTGGTCTCTCCAGCTCTGCTTCCTCAGCTGGTTGCTTCAATGCCAACCATAAACACAAACAGATGTAATCAACTCTGGGAGGTGGCACTGGAAAGGGAAGGAATTCCTGGCTGGGGTGGCTCTAAAGCAGCAGCTCTTAACTTTTATGAGATTATAGATCTCTTTGAGATCTTGGTAAAAGCTATGGATACTTTTCAGAGAAAAAAGCATCTACCTACATACAAAGAATATTTTACGTACAACTTTAATGAAACCCATCTATAATTCCCATGAAGCCTTCAGGTTAAAAAGACTCCTGTTCCAAAAGAAGAAAGAAGTGCTCATAACACTTACCGTAATCCATATTTATGTAATTTTTTTTACTTATTTAATATTTCTCTCCCCCATTAGATTGTGAGTTTCACAATAGCAGAGATAGGTTTTTTTATTTAGTTGTATTTCCAACGTCTTGTAGGTAATATGTGCCTCAGTTATTAATGAAATGGATTACCAAATGAATGAATGGAATACTTATTGGTGTTCCTTCTGCCACCAGAAGCAACTTATATGCTATGTAAATAGATGGATTGCCCGGGGGGGGGGGGGGTGCAGGTGGGGAAGGGCATTTGAGTTTACCTTTTTATGCAGGTATAAATAATATTATAGGGTGGATAATTATTTAAGGATGAGATGACATTTATTGTTTGGTGGAAGTGGAGGAAGGTAAACTCCATCCAGGTAGGGAGAAGATGGCAGTGGCCAAGGTCCTTGAAGACTCTGTCTGCCCAGTGGTTTATCATAGGCTGGGAAGGCATTGCCCACCATTTTCCCAGGCCCTCCTTCCCACTAAACTGTTCTAAATTGCCACTTTTCCCTGAGTTCCAGAACAGCATGCTCAAGATGCAGCCTCTGTCCCTCATGCTCAGTGCCTGGAAGATCATATCCTATTGTCCACACCCACTAAATTCCTCACCGGTTACATTTCAATGAGAAACAATTCTCTTTGCTCCAAATCATTGGTGCTGCTCATTGCCAGGTTTGCCTCTGAAGTACTCCTTGGGCCTCATTCCACCTGGCTCCCTCTTGAGAGAGCCTGTGGTTCAGGCTTGCATACGTAATGCAGCCGGGCTTTGGAGAGCGGGAGAGGAGCCCCCCATTCTCCCGAGGCATTAAGCAATGCACAGAGCCAGGGCGTCATCTCTTGGCCTCTGCCGCATGTCATTACCTTGTTCAGTGTACTCAGCACTAATCGCACAATAAACACAATGTGCTTGGTGAGCTGAGCAGTGCAAAGCAATAAACGGGATGGGAAGATTAGATCGCAGCCGCGCTACTGGGGCAAGCGGCAGGTGGGGGTGGCCAGGAATGAGCAGGGACTAGCAGAGTGGCACTGGGTCTGCTGGCTGGGAGGCAGGAATTGCTCCTCAAGACAGGAACACAGGAATGCTCTCGCCCCTGCCTCTCCCTCTTCCTTCATCTGACCGTCCTTTGGGACTTGCTAGCTTTTAACCAGACTGTCAGGGTGTTAATGCCTGGTACCTAGTAAGTAATCAATAAACACATGCTGATTTCAACCCAGAGAATGAATGGATTCAATTATTCAAACATTTATTGAATTTCTCTCTTCCAGGTATTGTGCTAGGTGCTAGAGATGAGGTGATGCTTCCCTCTGGTTCTAGTCCAAAGAGGAAAATTCTCCCATAAACCAGTTTTTAAAAAGTACATCATAAGAGCTAGAATAGACTTATGCTATTGTTCTACGAAAGTGCAAAGAAGGAAGTGACTTTCTCAGCTTAGAGCATCAGGAGAGCATACAAGAAGAGATATGTGAGGATGTATTTACTTGAGCCACACCTACTGAGCATCTATGACATGCCACGTGGCATGTGAAGCATTGGGAATAAAATGATGCAAAATCACTTTGGTTCTAAAGGAGCTTACACTTAGAGGTGATAGAGTGGTACCTGCCCAAGACATGGGAGAGATGGACATTCAGGGCATTCAAGTCTAAGCGTTTGTGGTAGAGTGTAACAGTGTTTGTAATCACTGGTTTCCTCTTCTATAAGGTTGCGTATTACCCATTCTTGCCCTGCCTCCCTGAAAGAGGAGTCTGCTTTTCTGTCTCCAACAGCATTTGAATGTGATCATTGTAGCTATATCTGGAGGATCGGCTGAGGAGAGAGAGAAAACCTGCGGCAGGGAGGCAGTCAAGAAGCTACTGCTGTCCAGGAGAGAGACAGGGCAAGGCGGAGGGAAGAGGATGCAGCCTGGAGAGAGCTGGGGGCTGGGGTCAATGACACTTGGCGGTGGCTGAGAGGTGAGGGCAAGACAGGAAAGCAAGAGAACTCTGGGTTTCTGAGTGGGTAAGGAATAGATGGAGACGCCCCTTCGTTGTTTTTCTGTATGACAACTTCACTATCAGACTCCGTCAGTTGCCCATGGAATATAAGCTTCATGAGGGCAGGGGTTCTGGTTGGTGCATTTACTGCTGTGTCCTTAGCAGCCACAGGTACGCCTGGCTCATAGAAAAACTCAGTGAATACTGGTTGAATGGCCGAATGAATAGGTAAATGACTTCTCTTTCTTCTCCAGTGAAATAGGAGACAAGGTCCTCCGCTAAGAGAGGAGAAGAGAGTGTGACAAAGGGGAGAGAAGTGTCTCGGGAAGCACGAAGCACTGTCAGGCAATGTTACAGGCCCAGGGGAGGTTGGAGGTCATAAATAGTTTATGAGTTATGATTTTTCTCCAAAAGTTCTTAGGCGATCCCATGTAGACGAGGCAATAAGAGTTGGATATGTCCAGGGTTGAAGGTTTTTCTGGGTCAATCTAATGGAAAGAAAGGGAGTAAAGATATTTTGGGTTCTAGACTACAGAGTTTTGCCTGGGTAGAAAAAGAAATAAAAACAAGTGGAAATTGTTGGATTTGGGATGGAAAAGAAACAGCCCACATGGTAATGAAACTGAGAATTCCAGGCACAGTGCATTGTATGTCCTAATAGACGGAGGAGTCCAAGGCATGTCCCACGTGAGAAGGAGCTAAGTGAGCTGACTAGACAGGAGACACAGTTAGTCCCAGGCGAGTGAGAACCTTACATGCCACACTTGGGGTGGCTTTCATGGAGGGATCCGCATGTAGAATCCAAACCCAGGTTGAATTCGGACTCTGAAACTTACTAGTGTATGATCTTGGGTAAATTATTCTCCTAGGTCTCTGTTTTCTTATTTTAAAAGTAGAGATAATAATAATATCTTTCTCATGGAACATTTATAAGGATTGAAGGAGATAAGATATGCAAATGCAACTGCTATATTTAAGAGAATACATTAGATGGCACATGACACTGCATGTTGCCTGTATAGAGCAAGTGTTCAATAAATATTGGCATTCAATTTTGTTGTTGTTTGCTCTTTTTTTTTTTTTCTTTTTTTAGGCTAAAGATTCACACCTAGAATGTAGGTGTGAGCAAGATACAGGGAAAATGGGGGAAATTAGATTCATCTGGGGCATTTTTAATACTAAGGATGATTTCAATGTTCCCTCCAAATAGAAATAGATCCTTCTCCTGCTAAGAATAACAGCAGGAGGCGATGGGGTCCCTTTAAAAGTTTCTTTTTAGATGAGTAATAGGTCTTGATTTACGCACACAGCTCTGGCGGGCAGGTGGAAAGCATGCAGGCGGGGTGGTCTGAGGGGCACATGCAAAGAGGCTGGGAACGCAGCAGCCGAGAGTTTGTCATGACAGGAGGCTGGCAGAAGGGAGAGCTTTATCTGACCTCTTGTTAACTCTCCTGTGTCTAAGCAATTGGATTTTGGGAGAGATGACTTGGATTTCTTATAGTCCATGTTTGAAAGACTGGTCAAGATTCAAATCTTGACTCTTCCATTTAATTAGTATATGACCTAGATTATTATTTTCTTACCCAAAGTCTCTTGCCCAGGGTCACCGTGGATTAATTATATCATTTTTCAGCTTGATTTTTCTCATATGAAAAACAGAGAAAATAAAGCTCACCTCAGAGGGCCAGCATGGATACAAAATGAGATTAGGTATCCTAAGGGCATCTGACAGAGTTCCCATCTGGCACTAAGTAAGTGTTCATTAAACGATAGTAGTGGCTATTGTTGTTGTTACTATTGGTTTCCATGGGTCTCTGGGGTGGAAAATCTCTGAGTTTTTTCCCAAGAGGTAGATGATCATGACCTCTGTAGATAGAAAATAATGCGTGGCTAATATATTAGGGTAGGTGCTATCTCTGCGACAAAGAGATCCCAAATTACAGTGCTCTAAATGAAATGGAAGTTTATTCCTCTCTCACCTAATGGTCCAGAGGGTAGTGGCACAAAGTCAGTGGAATGACTCTGCCATTCTCCACATGGGGCTTCCACCTCTGAGTCCAAGGCAGCTGCTCTAAAACTCACAGGGAGCTCTACTGCTAGAGGAGAATGGGTCATGAGCTAGCAAGGAAAAGAGAATAGGGGTGACCCTGGGCAAGGGGACTTGGGTAAGAAAATGGCAAAGACACATCCACTTTGGGCCATCTGGGTGACTTGGGAGATTCTTAGCAAGGCATGGTTAGCCTCTCATCCACCAAAACTGAATCCTGGTCCATGGAGCTGAGTCAGAGAGAGCCTCAGAGGCTAAGGTCCAGGAAGTAACTACCACACAAGCTTTATAGTAGACAATCAGGTCTTCCTGGGTAGAATCAGCATTCCAGTTTTCCCAGGACTGCCTCCATTCCATCAGTGAAATTTATCACTGCCCGTGACAGTTGGTCAACTTATCTTCAGGTTTCTTTTGGAAAATTTATTTCCAATGATGCTTCAGTGACTGCCAAGGAGGACAGCCGTTCCTTCCCCTATCACCACAACAGCCACCCACCCACAGCTCCCAGAATGTCTCCATTGGGTTGAAATGCTGTGGTCAATCTCTTATGAAAGGTAGGGTTCAAGCAAGGATATAATTCAATCATTTTGTCAGCACTGTTATGTACTAATCACATACCACGTACTATGTTAGGCATGTGATGTACAAGGGCAAATGAGACATGAACCCTAATTTTAAAACATTCACAGTTAATCTGGGAATGGGTATCAGGAAACCGATGGTTGCAGGGAAATGTGTAAGGGGTAAGCACTGAGATGGAGGAAGCCCAGGATGTGCAGAAGTGCAGAGGAGTGAGCCCAGCTGGGGAGAGCAGGGCAAGTGTCCTGGCCATAGAGACCCTGAGTCCTGCTGGAAGGACGGACATTAATTACTTGAGGAAGGTAAGTGTGGGGAGGAGAATGGTGTGTTGGGAAGAACAGGCTGTGTAGGAAGAAGGGCATGGAAGCTGTCCCAAGCAAAGGAAGCAACTGAACATCTGGAACATAGATCAGGCAATGGTGGACTTCAGAATTAACTCTGAAGAAGGAATCATGTTGGATGAATGACTGACACACCTCCTTAAAAAATCTCCCTCCCCTGCCAACCCTCTCCTTTACCACCTCTGCCCAGACTAGGGGAGTTGGTTGTGGGAATGGCAGGTGAATTCTAATAAGTTGCTGAGAAGTGAGATGGCTGCTCTTGAAAACTTCATCTTTAACCAGTGCTCAGTGCTCTGGAGAGCAGATGGATGAAGTCAGTCAGAGTCTCGGAATGTTCCAGGAGGCCTGAAGCCCGTGCCCTCTTCATGCCCAGCCAGGAAACACGTAAGTACACAGCAGAGAGTGTGAGCTGTCACAGTGCAGGTGAGGCACTTGGGAACTCACCTTTCTCCCCCAGAGGTGTCTGACGCCGGCTGTGTGTCTCTCTCTAATGGGGCTGTGTTGAGCAGTTCTAGGGTCCAGGAAGTTACAAAGTTAGAAGATCTCCCCACGTTTTCCATGAATAGCACTTAAAGTATTGACTAAAATAAGTTGTTAATAAAACTGCAAGTGAGTCCGATCAAAATCCTATGTGCTGTGTATATTGACGTTTGCCAGAATTTCAGCTGAGTGAGCTCAGCCGGGTCCTGGCCTCGTCCAGCTCACGTCTTACCAGTCTCCTGCTGCCGGCTGTATTACAGCAACATCAACAGGTACTAGTGAGAGAGCCGCCTGGGATGCATTTCTTGGCACTGGTCACAAAAAATCTCTTTGGAAGTTGTTTCTTTTCTCCCCAGGTAAGTCTCTTCTAGAAGCTGCCACAACCTCAGACTGTCACTGGCAGAGGAAGGGCTTTCCCCACACCTCAGTCAGCCAGGGAGCCCACACTTCTGCTAGGAAAAAGGGGGTTACCTGGGCCTGCTCTGACTTCTGCTTCCTTAGCCAGGTTCCTTTCCACCTTTAATGGGATGAGGGGTGGAAGGCACTCTTAATTAGGATGGAAAATTAAAATAAATTGCAATAGCAGAAGAACATTGAAGCTCTACTCTTTCCTCAGGCAGGGCATAAGGCACGTTTTGGAGATTAGGACACGTTACATTTTGTAGAGGCAGAATGCCTTTGCTGGGAGGATCTCTTCTCTCCTGGTCTGGGAGCAAATGGGCACGACTGTCACCAAGACCTCCAGGAGTCCTTTTTCTCTAGAGAAACAGAAGCCCACCTCCTCTGCCCAGTGTCCCTGCAGGGGCAGCTCCCAGTCCTTGGCTTAGCAGGTCGCATCGACAGTGATGGATACACCCCTGTTATGTACCCACATCCCAGCAGAGTTTGCAGTGGGAGGGCGCGAGGAAGGATGAAGAACACATCTGGAAGGCATTGTGGAGTGAAAACTGGGGTGTTCCCTCGCCTGCACTTGTGAAGAATTCATGGGTGTTCTTACTGCGCCCACTGCATTTAGGCAGATCCCTCATGGAAGAGGTGTGTGTAACTGAAAGGCCAAAACAAGCGCCTCCTCCGGGAGAGAGGCGGGGGCACCTGCACGCCGGCCGGGGCACGCAGCTGTGCAGGACGCACACTCTGACAGCACCCTCCGTGGCCACCGCGTTGCTTTGTATTTAGTGCCTCAGATTTGGCACACTATCTGCTATCAGCAATGTTTTATCCAAGTCGAGGGGGGCTGGGCAGTCACTGCGGGATGAAGAAAAGATACGCACAATCTCCTGGCTGGTTGCCCTAGAATCAGATCGCTATTTTCTAACTGAGAGTCAGGCCACATTACTGGTTACAAAAGCAACTTACTGGGCCATGGTCAGCATTTTTTTTAAAGGAATAGAATAGAAAAGAATAAAAAATTTTAGGATACACACACACACACAATTTATATATCAAGATATAAAACAATAAAAATAATTTGAAAACCATTGATGTATATGTCCTTTAAGCCCCTCTTAAACCTGAAATCCTGTAATTCCACTGTGCTTCTGCTTGGCATCGAGCCTGCGTAAGGCACGGCGGAAGCAAACAGGTTTACGATGAGTTCCTGGACCGCAGCCCTTTATACAGGGAAGGGCAGGTTAGCTGATGTGCCCAAGCTCCTCCCTCCGCCAGGCACTTGGCTAGACCCTTTCTCATGTTATTTCTTTTAATCTCAGCAAAAGTCCTATGAGGTACGTAATTTTCTTTTCATATTCCAGGTGAGGAAACAGGCTGAGAAAGGCTAAGTGACTCCATTTAGGTCCCATAGTTATCACAGAACACAAAGCCTCACATGAAATAATTTAGGTTGGTGCAAAAGTAATTGCAGTTTTATCATTGTGTGAATTTGCCGTTTGATATTGGAATACGTTCTTAAATGTGGTTGTGTTATACATCATTTTAATGCGCATTCCTCGCTTTACTTTTTTTTGCTAATGACTTATTACTTGCTGTTTATTTTACATTTGTTTTAGACTATGGAAATGATGTTAGACAAAAAGCAAATTCTAGTGATTTTCTTATTCAAGTTCAAAATGGGTCCTAAAGCAGTGGAGACAACTCGAAACATCAACAACACATTTGGTCTAGGAAATGCTAACGAATGTACAGTGCAGTGGTGGTTCAAGAGGTTTTGCAAAGGAGACGAGAGCCTTGAAGATGAGGAGCACAGTGGCCAGTCATGGGAAGTGGACAATGACCAATTGAGAGCAATCATTGAAGCTGATCCTCTTACAACTACAGAAGTTGCCGAAGAACTCAACGTTGACATTGAGTTCGGCATACGGTCATTTGGTATTTGAAGCGAAGCAAATTGGAAAGGTGAAAAAGCTCAATAAGTGGGTGCTTAATGAGCTGACCAAAAAGCAAAAAAATTTTCATTTTGAAGTGTTGTCTTCTCTTACTATACGCAACAATGAACCATTTCTCTGTAGGATTATGACATGCGACAAAAAGCAGATTTTATACCACAACTGGTGACTACCAGCTCAGTGGTTGGACCGAGAAGCTCCAAGCACTTCCCAAAGCCAAACTTGCACCAGAAAAGGTCCTGGTCACTGTTTGGTGGTCTGCTGACGGTCTGATCCACTACAGCTTTGAATCCCGGCAAGACCATTACATCTGAGAAGTCTGCTCAGCAAATCGATGAGATGCACCGAAAACTGCAAGGCCTGCAGCCGGTGTTGGTCAACAGAAAGGGCTGAATTCTTCTCCATGACAATGCCTGACTGCATGTCGCACAACCACCACTTCAAAAGTTGAACAAATTGGGCTACGAAGTTTTGCCGCCACAGTCACCTGACCTCTGGCCAAACAACTACCACTTCTTCAAGCACCTCGACAACTTTTTGTGGGAAAAACCCTTCCACAACCAGCAGGATGCAGAAAATGCTCTTCAAGAGTTCGTGGAATCTCTAAGCATGGATTTTTACGCTATAGGAATAAAACACTTATTCTTATTGGCAAAAATGTGTTGATTGTAATGGTTCCCATTTTGATTAATAAAGACGTGTTTGAGCATAGTTATAATGATTTAAAATTCGAGGTCTGAAATCACAATTACTTTTGCACCAACCTAATACCAAGGCACTAATATGATACAATTAGGGATTCTAAATTCATTCCAAAATGTTTGATACAGGCAGTAACGGTCGTAGAGAACCCATGGAAGATGAGTTCAGCGTGACACTGGCTTGTCACTGTGACCTCTGTGGAGGAGGCTGTTTTTACTTGGGGGAAAAGAATAAATAAACAAATAAAATAAGTTCAGAGAAATTCAGAAACTCCAACTCTATTCCAAATACTGTGTTAGCAATTGCAGGGCAACAACAAGTTCCAAATATCCTGCCCTCGGGGAGCTTCCCATCTAGAGGAGGAGCTCACAGAAGGAGGATCTGGTAGATGCTGCCTGTCTGTGGAGTTGAAAGCATCTCAGGAGTCTCAAGCAGTTCCCTGGTCCCTGGAGCATAGCGCTGTCAGGAAGTGGCCCATGTAGAAAATGCTGTCTTTTCCCCAGCCACCAGGGTTCCGGTGATGAGAAAGAGCACTTTCCTGGGTTGCACACAAGGGCCAGAGGAGCGAGAGCTTTTCCAGGAGCAGCGACTCTGAATGAAACTAAAGGTGTATCCACCCAGCCAGGGTGTGGGATTGGGCAAGATAACATGCTCAGGGCCAGCCTGGGCCTTTCTCCACAGGCCCTATCACCTTCTGGGTGCCTCACCTTAGTGTTTTAGTCATGTGTGTCTTATTATTCCTAATTGCTGGCTGGGGCTCAGCCACCTCCCCAGTGGTTTCCTGGTCCCCGCTGCCCACTTCTCTCCAGCATATTCTGGTCCTCTATCAGAGCCAGCTCTTGGGCCCCCAGGTTTCCTTCTTTGTCCTGTCCTGTGTTCCTCTATTGGCTTTTTGCTAAAGCTCAGCAAAATGTGTCTTTGTCCATCTCCTCTCTTTCTCCCCCTCATGTCATTCCCAATTCATGCCTGAAAGAGTGCCTGTAAGGCATCCTTTACACACAGAACACACGCCGGCTTCCTCAAACACCTGCTGTCTCTCAAACTGAGCTCTTTTAGGAAGTTTTCCCTGACTGGAGATCAGAGAGCCACCATCTCATCCTACAGAAACATCCCTTTTGTAAAACTACTTCTCAGAAAGAATTCAGTGCAGCAGATACACAATATCATTAAGAATGGCAGCTTTGCTGTGTGGCCTTAGAGCAGGTGTCTTCAATGGAGGAACCCCCGTCTCTCTCCTACATAATTGAGTGGTACCTGGCACGCTGGGGAGTCCAGCTAACAGAGGCAATGTTGGGAGAGACCAATTCTTCACACAAAATTAGGTATTTCTTACGAGCTGGGGGATATAGGAGGTTAATACAAACTGTTCCTTGGGAGATTACACTGGCGATGGGGAAGGGGGACACAGACATATCGCTAAAGAAGTCCTGACAAAGGACAGAATCCTAAGTGGAAGGATACATATGATTCTAAACTGCTCCCCTACGTGCCTTTGTTGGTTTGTTCCTCTTCTCTCAGGGCCAACAGGCCCACGATCTTTTCAGGAGTGACCCACAGCTCCTGGTTCCTTGCTCCTCCTGCCCCCACGGCACCCCTGCCTTCCCCAGCAGCCAGGAGAGGGCTCCCCGACCATGAGGGAGGGGAGTGGCTTTCACCCTCCCTGGCTGTGCTGGGGCTGGGATGGGACCCCTGCCGAGTCAGGAGCTGGGAGCAAGTGCAGAGGGGATTCAATCCCACAAAACTTGGTATTATTTTTTAAAAAACCAACTCAAATGAAAGCAAAATATTTTCTGCTTACTTTTTTCATGCAAACTTCCTAGATCTATACCAACATGTCATGATCACAGTTTCAAATAAATGAATATGGAAATATACAAAGTAAAATACGGAAGTCCTCTTTAACCTCACCCATTGATTCACCTCTATTCCCCTCTCAATAAACATGTGCATTAGACCTATCCTTTATCAATAAAGGGGACACTATACCTATTGTTCTTTGATTTTTTTATGTAATTGTATGACTTGGCAATATCTCCATGTCAGGGAACAGATCCTATACCATAATACACACAGCTACATTCATTCTTTTCAACAACTGTGTAGTATTCTATAGAGTGGAGGAACAAAAATGTGCTTTAAAAATATCTCTTCTTGTGGACATCTACACAGTCCTCATTTATGTGATTACAGACAGGCTAAAGCAAACACAATCATAGAAGGTTCTTTGTGTTCCTGTATATTTCTCCCAAGTAGAGGACCTGGGAGCAGAACTGTTGACTCAAAGGGAACGCACATCTAAAATGTTGACTGACACTGTCCCACAGTGTATGAAAATGCTCTTTTCTTTTATCCTCCGAAACTCTCGATGTTGTCAATATTTTTAAAAATATTGCCAATCTATGGCAGGGAGTGGAGTGGAGAATCTCATTATTATTTAAAATTAAAATTCGATGCTTACCAGTAAACTAGAACATCTTCTTAAATGTTTATTTGTTTGTCTTTCCTTTCTAAATATTGTCCATCATTTGCCTATTTTTATATGGAGGTGTTGGTGGGCATGGAGATGCACTGCCCAGCTGGGGGACTGCTAGCAGCCCCTCCGGGGTCACTGGCCTTGTTGAGAGCCCCTTTGCCCAAGGTCAGCCCTTTCTGGATCTGACCGCATTTGGGGCAGATTGAGATGGAGGTGTAATGGCCTGGACATTTGAGCCCATGTAAGACAACCCTGCTGGGACATCTGAGCTCTGGAACTCCCCATGGGGTCAGCTTGGACGCTGCTGGACCAACTTCAGGCTCTAATCCCAGGCCGAGCCTTCCTTTTCCCCCCTTTCCTCAGAGGTCGATACCCTAATTAGCACTCTGCACAGTAGACCCCATGTCAGAGTAGGCTTCCCAGAGACGCTGACCTGCGGCAGGCTGTCTGTCTTTATCTGCACCTGTGGAAGCTCCTTACGTGTTCTGGATACCAGATAATGCTGTCAGCCTAAGGGGTGCCCAGCTCACACGGAGGCCGGGTTTTTCTCTAACTTGGTTGATTTCAACCCTTTCCACTAGGTGGCAGACGCTGAATCTCACACCCAAGCGTCATCCACCCTTTCCTTGAGTTGGGTCCAGGTTCCTGAGGCCTAAGGGAACGGAGGTGTTGGTGGCAGGATGCAGCTGGTCCTCAGTCACTGGCATTTCCCGAGGAATACCCTATTTCTTCCGGTTCTTGGTGCTCAAGTTAAAGCTGAATCATCCTTTGTCCCCATTCAAGGTGACTTGACTTTATACTGCAGTGCCATGACTGGGTGCACTGGGATCATTCGCCGGTTTTGTGCATTTCAGGCATGGGGGAAATCTATGAGAATGTGCCGTGCCCATCCTTCTAGACAGCACACAGGCATTGCCACTCTTTTCTCCTACAACAGGGGGCTGGGGGGAAGCAGTGGGAGCACTGGGTCTCCTTCCTCCTTGGTCTCCACTTTGGAAAAGGAGAAATCAGATTCTTTGTTTCTGAGTTTTCTGTCCCTAGCACACCACCCTCTCCCATATGTGCATGCACACACACACACACACACACGCACAGAGCCCCTGCAAAATCAGGCTCAGTTCCTGGCAGGGCTGGGGGCAGAATCTCTTTCTCCTGCACCCACTGATTTCTCAGCTCTCTTGGCTTCCCTCTCAATCCCCCTTCTTCCCAAGCCAATAGAATCTTGATTGAGAATCAAGACAATCAAATCTTAAAATGAGACTGCTACAAACACATTTTTTCAAATAGTTTTTCTATGCCTTGTCCTAGGCTTTTGAAATTCAAGCACTGAGAACTGACTCCTTTGTTCTCTGCATTATGCTGTGTCATCTGTTCTCTGAGGCAGTGAACATAGAACACGCTGGCTGCTGCCAAAATGGGCAGGGGCGGTTGGTGGGGACAGGGGGTGGGTATAACAAGAAGTTGGGGAAGAATCAGTTATTACATCAAAATATTATTCCACTGCACTGATGTTTCTTTCACTTGTCTTTTAACTTTGTTTATGGAGTCTTTTGTCATGCAGACATTTATAATTTTTGTACAGCAAAACCTGTCAATCTTTTCCTTTATAAATTCTAGGTTTTGTATCTTTCTTAGGAAAGCCTCCCAATATGTAAGTTACAAATATATTCTCTAATATTTTCTTCAGACACTTTGGAATTTTGTTCTTGGTCTTTACCTTAACCTCTTCAATGCATCTTGAATTAACTTTTTTGTACAGGATCGAGAAAAGAAGGGTGATTGTGCGCACGCGCTCTCTCGCTTTCTCCCCCTCTCCCCAACCCCATTTTGGATAGACAGTTACCATTTTCCAGCCCCATTTATTCTATAGTCAATTATTTCCCCACTGATTTAAAAGTTCATTTTTGTTATAAACTGAATTCCTATAGGTGCAAACACTTAGTTTAAACTCTGCATTCCAGAGTATTCCAGGTCATAGTAAAGATAACATGAGTGTTATATGCTGTTATTGGCTTCCATTCCTGTGTATATTTTGCAAAAGTGAATGTGATTCTAATGACAAAATTAATACATTTTCATGTATGGACACTAAATTCAAGAAGCCACTACATTTTTGACCCATCCAAAATAAACTCAGTGAACTCTTCCAATTCTGGAGGAAGAAGATGGTTACACTGGACTCCAAAGAAATTTTAAAAGATAATTTTGACTGTATGTGATTTGGTATATTATGAGACTCCACTGTGTTCTTTTGATATACAGATAGATACATTTTGAAATGTATTTAATGGTTATTCTTTTCCTTTTCTGCCTATTAAGTCAATATTGACAATTACATATTCCTAAAATATCTTCTATTTCATCTAGATTTTCAAAAGTATTGGCTTAAAGTTGTACCTAGCATTCTCCCAATATTTAAAATTTAATTCATGTCTTCTTTCTTATTTCTAATGTTGCTTGGATAATATATTTCCTTTGATCACACTAGCCCGAGTTTTATCTATTTTATTGGTTTTTTCAAATAACCAGATTTTACTTTTATTGATCAAGTTTTCTGTTTTTGTTGTTGTTTCTCTTAGTTCTTTCTTTTCTTATGACTATTCATTGCTTCCATTGACTTTACTGTTCTTTTTCAAGTTTCCCTTGTAGCCAGTGTGGACCATTTGCTATGGTTCTGGTCAAGAAGAACTGGTTTTTTTCTGGAGGGGAGAAACATTTGCTTCCCTGATAAAATGGGATGGGCAAAAGATGATAAACCCTTTCATATTTTCTTCTTCTTCCTGCTTGGAATGTGGATGTAATGTCTGGGGAACCAACTACATCTAGAGAGACAAAGCAAAGACAAACAGAATTGCAAAACCATTGGCCATGATATTGTTTAGACACCGAACCACTGAACCAATGCCAGTCTGCTCTCCTCTAGACTTCTTTTAAGTGAAGAAAAACAACTACTATGAGTTTTCTTTTTTTTAAGGCACTATATATATATTTTTTGTTATTTGTAGAAATAGTCTTAACGTACATGTATGCCTGCTGAATTTATTTCTGTTTCCTCTTGTTTAATAATGTCATTTAGGGCTGTAAGTTTCCTTTGACCATATTCTATAAGATTTAATGTATAATGTTCTCATTCTTTTATAAATATTCGTAATTTTCATTTGAATCCCTGTTTAACCAGGATTTTTTCTCTTTTCAAGTATATAATTTCCCCCATTTCTTAGTTAATTTCTAAGTATATTGTACTTCATTCTGAGAATGGGACCCATAGCATTCTGATTATTAAAGGGTATTGAGATTATTTGAACTGAAGGTGGTCTATTGTCTATTTGTGAAAATTCCATTGTGTTTTGAAAAGTTGTGCTTTTTCTATTTGTTGAATTTAAAGTTCTCTATGTCTGTCTCTTTCTTTCTCTATCTGTCTATCCATCCATCCATCTTATTTGTTTGCTTATTTTCAAAATGTTGATTTTGTTATTAAAATTTCTACGTACTTTTTTTTCCCATTTGTGCTCTCATTTTCTTTCTTTTTTTTTTTTTTTTTTTTTTTTTCGAGAGTTGCCTTAGTATTATTTTTACTCCAGTTGTGGAATTGCCCATTTCTACTTGCATTTACAAGAGTTTTTATTTTGTAAACTTTTTGTTGGTTTCAACAGAGCTCATGACTATCATTTCTTTTTTGTGGATTATACCATTTATCCTATAAATGAATACCTCATTTTTTTTCTCATGGCTAATCCTTTCACCATGATTTATGTTTCTTTTGATATTAATTCCATTGTACCTATTTTTGTTACTATTTTCCTGGCATATTATTAAAACTCCTGTATTGCTTTATTTTACGTGTTCCTTTACAAGTAAGTAGCTTAAAACTAGATTTTTCCCAATCTCTGTGCTTTAATAAAGTTAATACATTCGCATCTATTAGGAGCAGTAAAATGTGAGAACTTTTTCTAGTCATCTGCCTTTATGTTTTCTATTTACCATTCTTGGTAGATGTTTATTTAGCTCTTTCAGACCTTTTGCTGTATTTTTAAGGTTGTTTGTTTTCTTTTTTTTCTCTTTGTCTTTTCTCAATAGTTTGGAAGTTGTACATTATCTTTCAATTTTTATGCATTATTATATATACATCCTTAACACATGGAATTAAATGTATTTTTCCAAAATTATTTAGATGCAGTCGTTATACTTTTCCTTTCTCTATGAATGCAGAATCTTGGCTTATTTTTTTCTTCCTGGTTCCTTGTTCCACTGCTATCTACCCTTGGCTCTCTCATGTGAAGAGTATCTGATATTTGAGTTTAAGATGTTAAGTATAATTTATTTTTACGAAACCACAGCATCAATAATAATTTAGACTGGACTGAAATAATACTGGTTTCTTACTACTCTACTATTTCTTTCACCTATATCACTTTGGCACTTAGAAAACACTTCCTTGTCTCCTTCACTATTTTTTGTAATAACCATTACGTTCAATAAAACTGCCCTGATATTTGTCAGTATCCGGTGAAAGATACCTTCCAGCATGACAGCATGCAGGCGGCACCTCTAGAACCCAGCCTGCCATCTCACTGCCATTGCCTTGTGTGGACCTTCATACTTTGTCCCTCTGGCCCCATATCGGACTTAGCGTGAGGTTAAAAAAATTGCTTTACTTTAAACCACTGAGATTCTAGAATTTTCCTTTTGTGCCAGTGTCACTTATCTTGATTAATTCAATAACCATTATTAATATTTATAACCACTGGTCAGTTTCCCACTTAATCAGTGAGCAACCTTAGGGAAAAAAACATTACTAATAGTTGTATCTATAGTAATTGGAAAGTATCTGTCTCACAGAAGGTGCTGAATAAGCGCTAATGCAATGAATAAATGAATGCATGCCTTCCTCCGGGATGGCAGGGATGAATTGTACCACATTTAGGTAAGACCTGGAGCCTCTCACAGTGCCTGAACACAGCCGGAGCACAGAGGACACTTGTTGATAGTGTGATTTATGAATACACATCTCTATGTCTCTCCAACTTGACAGAGACACACAATAAGGTTCTATGCTCTATTTAGAGGAAATAAAAACATTCTGCATTTTTTTAGAGTGACCAATGTTCTTGTGAAGTGACAACACGATCTGGAATCAGTGACTGCAGCGTGAGGGTTGGGGCAGCCCTCCTGGGTCCCTCGAGTGGAGTGTGATTATCTGTGACTCCTTGATCACGTGGCTACTCACTCACCCCACCGGTAAGGTGAGCAGAGTGTCCTCAATAACCAATATAAACATGAAATTTCTGGACTGTATTTTCAGTACTTTCACTTTCATATGTGATTTTGATTGAACGACTATTGTAAATGGCAAACACACAACTGGAAGAGAAAGGGAGGGTGTGTGTGTGTGTGTGTGTGTGTGTGTGTGTGTGTGTGTGTGTGTGTGTGTGTGTGACTTTCAGCCTTTATTAAGAACCATACATCCTTGCCCAATGTAGGGGCCTTACCTGTGCAGTGACATTTCTACAAACATTTCATTTCTAATAACATCAAACACAAGCATGCTCGTTAAAGCCACTTTTCCCCACGGAGGCCTTTGTGACAGCATGATGGTATTTCTGGATCACTGTAGAAGGCCTGAACCACGTCTGTGCGCTCAGTTCTGTTAACAGTGCCCGACAGTTGTGCATTGAGGCTCCCAGAGTTTCCTCTGCTTCCATGAACAGACCTGCCTTTTAAATGAGATGTAGGGAGCAACATTCCACCTAGAATCACTTCCCCCATATTTTAGTAGCCAATTTTCACATATTTTGTTAATATACACTGCTCTCATAAATCTTTTCTGGACTAAATGCAAGGAAGATATACTGAAGCCTGACTCATCTAATAAGTCAACAACCTACTCTTAATTTAAAAAAAGACAAAAAAAAAAAAAGAAATCAAAGTTAGAGCCCAAAAAAATCAACATCATAATGGAAAATCAATCTTTTATTTCCTTAAAAAATGACTTTCCCAAAAAAAAATCATATTTCTTTTCCTAATTGAAAAAAAAAAAAAAAACTCTCCTCTAGTAGGAGACCTAATATATATCTTGAGCCTATTGAGTGCCAATGGCTTTACATACATGCTGGGTTAATCCTGTGAGGCTATTTTTCCTCCCCCCAGTTCACTAATGGGGCATCTGAGGCTCAGAGAGCTTAAGTGTCCTGTAAATAAAAGCTGTGTCTCCGTGGGAACCCGGGGGAAGAAGCCAGCTCTGCCTCACCTCGGTGGCCACACTATCTATTCTGCCTCCGGGCCTCTAATCTATCTTGAGAGAGACTTTCTCCTTCCATACGGTGTTGTTTTTATTAATATTTTTATCATTGTCATTACATTATCTGTGCAGTGTTTTCTTTTACGCTCTGCATTAGATAAGGGTGACAAATGCCGGAACAGTGGAGAGAGGGTAGGGGGTTAGGACACCTGGGTTCTCCCCCTCCCCTGCTGCCTAATTGTTTCTGTCTGAGAGTCTCTCTCTTCACTGAAAGTCAGGAAATCTGGGTCCTATTTTTAGTCCTGTCACTTTTCTAAGATTACTTCCAGATATGACATGCTATCATTGTCTGTGCCTCAGTCTCTCATCCTAAAACAAAAATGACAATAACAAGCGTTGCTGAACAAATATTTTATGACAAAATTGTGAACTAGAATACGCATATGTACTTTGGAGACAGAAACACGAGTTAGAGAGAGATGTCCATGTGTTGGTGTTGCGGATCTCTCCATATATGACGGTCCCTACGTACTTTCTTTGCCAAGGACCTCAGCATTTATTAATTTGATTTTCCTACCATTTAGCCCTGATGGCATTCTAATCTAAAGCCCATGCAGAATGGCAGGAAGGACCTGCACAGTGGACAATGGGTCACAATTCTTGGCCAGACAAAGGGCAGAGGATATGGGTGGGTGGCTCAGAGCACTTGAGAATGACTCAGGTTAACTATCTCCCTCTGTCCTCTTCTGGGCATAGATCAAGGGCTCTAGCTCTCTAGGCTGCCGATTTAACACCTTTTATAGGCACTTAATTCACTCAGAAATTAAAAATATATATATATTCTTAGCTGAAAGTACCATTAGTCTTCAGTGTGACACATGATTTGGTTTTAAGCCTTCATATGTCTCTTCTATGCTCTACCATGGGTTAGAATCCATCAGGTGTCTGTGATGAACAGCTACTGCTGCCCAGGCCGGCCACCTCCCATGGACAGTGTTGAGCTGCTTATCGCCCCCACCCCTATAAAAGTCATCAGTGTAGCTCATAGTGGGGGCAGCACATGACATTAACCACACCCTCCTGCCCCCAGATCTCCTGTCTCCTCTCTGGGAAAGCAACAGTCAGAATCACAGAAGAGCCAAGTCAGTGGTCCTTGTTGGCAAACTCTGTCTCTCCGGCCTTCATCCTCACCTTCTCCCCGCCCTTTCCCCACACACCATAGACCCACCCTTTGCAGGCTCCCAGGGCTCTTCTGGTCTCACTCCTATCCCTTCTTTCATCACCAGTGCCTTGTAAAGAAGCTGAAACCCCTTCACCCTGAGCTTTCAGTGACAGACAACAGCTTAATTTGTCTGTCCCTTCCAGGTATGCTTGCATTTTGAAAGACTTGGAACTTTCAGTTACAAAGAATATGATTTGGGGCAAATAAGCCAGAGTGACTTTCCTGGGGAGAGGAAGCTGCGCAAGGGGCTGTCCAATCAAACTTTGAAGGCAGGCGTCCAGATGCATTCTGGGATATAAGAAACAATAGTGGACAAGGGGCCAGATGAGTTGACTCCATTCCCAGTTCTGCCTGTGTGAACCTAAGCGTGTGTTTGCCCTTCTCTGGTCACCGCTTCTCCGTGTAAAATAACAGTGTGGGTACTGATTAAAGGGTTCCCAGACTCTGTTCATCTCAAAGTCTTCCCCCAAATTCATCTGGTAGAGGTTAGTGTGTTTTTAATTAGTCTTAAGCTAGTATGAGGCCAAATGATTGAGAAATACATAAATCTTTCTCCAGACCAGGCTACTCCTCCCCATAAAGTCTTCAAAGTACAAATGTTTATGGAGAGAAGTAGCCAAAAGTAGTAGTGACATTTTGTTGTCAAATAGGCTAAGTCATCAGCCCCAACATAGGGAAGTGGGTCTGTGCCAGGTACCCCCAAAATCTGCCCACCTTTCTTTCAATCTGAGCTTGACTCCAGCCATTGCCCCACACTCCGTTCAGCTGCCTGCTGGGCAGTAGACTGCAGAGAAGAGGTTTCCAGGGCCACGTGCACCACAGTTGTTCATATGTGTGAACTGCTGAGAGCCCAGGAGCTGATGGGGCTAAACCACTGTCCCACAATCTGCCCGGCTGGATGAGGGGAAGCACAGGTGGGCAGCTGTCCAAGTCCAGAGGGCCAGGGGAGGCTTCTCTAGGGGAATGGCTTGATTCACTATACATTCCACTGTATCAACCTCTAGAAGTATCAATTAAGACATGTGCAACTGTGGATGAGTTACCTAACCTCTTTACTTGCAAATTAAGGATAATAATATTCACACTGTAAGGGTTAAACAGAAAGGCATCCAGAATGATTACACAGGAGAAGTTCATTAACTGGTGGTTCACTTCCTCACCCATTCTGCACCCCCAACCTTTAGAGGAGGAGGGATTTGGTTCATCTATGGACATTTTTGTGACTCCATCTATGACTTTAGTTTAATTCCAATTTGATAATAATACTGGCTACTTGTTATTTTTTTGAATAAAGGGCCTAGGACACCTACATCTCTGCCTAGGTTATTTTCTCTCCCACAAGCTTCATATAATATCCAGACATTTGCAATGTATCAGGGGACATCATGTGGGAAGGGCAGGGAAGAAAGGAAGTTGTTACTCACAACCCTCCATATGGACCCTTTTGGTCCAGACGCTTTCGGCTGCGAGGGACAGAAACTCAACTCAAACTAATACAAGCAAATGCGGGAGCCAGGAATTCTGGGGGGGGGGGAGTGTCTGGCTCCAGGCATGACTTGTCCGACTTGCAATGATGGCCTCTTCTCTTGCGTCTACTTTCCTTTTTGTTGGCTCCATTTTCTTGCAGACGTTCTCCCCCTGTTAGGCAAGATAGCCCCTAGCTGCAGTTCCTTTTTCCCAAAGGAACCTAGAAAACTGTCAGGGAGGAAGCTGGCTGGCCAGGCCAGCATCCTGTGCCCACTGCTGTTCAAAAGCATGGAGTGCCTAGCAAACAGAGGGCTGGTTCCCAGTGTGCTGTGACGTCCAGACATCATATCGCCCAGTCTACCGCAGAGCCTGGAGGAAACTTTCGGCAATAAGCACCTCAAAGGCAGAGACTCTGTGAAGTTCTCGTTGGGTGTTAATCAGCACACTGATTTGTGTTTTTTTAAGCCAGCTGACCATGTGGTCAAGGAGCCCGTGTATGTGTGTGCTGGTCCCTGTGCCAGCACTTTCACGGCCTCCATTTTGATTAATCTACAGCTCTGTGAAGGAGATATTATTCCTTTCACTTTAAAGACGAGATGGGACAAGATGAGATGAGAACATTGAGCATCACAGGATTGAAACTGATAAACCGAGATAGACTCGACTCCAGGTCTTCTGATTTTAAATCTGAAATTCGGTCTGTTGCATGACTATGTCTTACTGCTTCTTTCTGAGATGATGGTGATAACTTATAGAAATCAAGGCCAGATGGCTGAGCCTATAATTCAGTTAAAAAATACTTGAAAACACTCCTTTTGTGGGACTTTGGACTTATATCTCTGTGTCTTTAATTTCTGCGATGTTAAGAGTTGCGCTTTCATTTTAATACCAATTTAGGCAAATCAACAATAACTCAGGAAATCTGCTCTTCTGAGGAAAATTCTCAAAATAATGCCGCAGAATTCAGACATCACCTGTACCTCGCCCCGCTCCAGTCTCATGGAAAGGGACCCGGACCAAAGCCCGTCCAAGACGGCCACCGCACTGCCCTTTTCCAGGGAGAGTCCCTTTAAAGTTGGAGATGGCCTTCCTCCTGCCATGGCTTCTGCCCTCCTTGGGGTGACAGGGCAAGTGACAGCTGAACCCTGCTCCAGGGCAGACGTGCGAGGGCAGGCGGGCTCTCCCTCCTCCCCTGGGCGGGTAGGATCAGCCACCGCATGGAGCTGGGTAGAGGCAGGCCACAGCGGGGATGGCGGAGTGGCAGAGCAGAGGCTTTTGTTAAGTCCTGAACATTATTTCAGCACTGCTCTTTAGATTTAAGCTCCCGCAGTTCCTTCCATAATAGCTGAGAGAAATAAAAAACACTGGCTTCCTCCCTCCGGTGCGTGCACCTCACACACCACCTTCCTCCTCCCCCTGCCCCTCCTCCTCCTCCCCATGGTATTCTGTCCGCCTGTCCTGGGGGCCTGGCCCGCGGGTGTGCGAGGGCACATCCCTTCTCCAAGGGCTCTGTCAGGGTTCAGCTGGGATTTGGACAGCGGGGCAACCAGGTCCCACAGTGACCTTCATAGACTTATTGTCTCTCGTTGGGTCAGGTGACAGGTGTGCACGGGGCCGGTTTACAGAGAATCAATCCCTATTTGTACTAGCTCGTTGCATACGGTGCAGAATCTTAAGCTGCCCGATGATGGAAGGTTTATGAAATGCGATCCTGGCTGCCCTCTCCTCAGAAGTTAAAGACCTCATCTCTTCCCCTGTCCTCACTCTTTATTTCTTATACCCCTTCCTTATTCGTTCTCTGCAAACAGAAAAATCATTTCTGTAGTAAAGTTCTCTTAACTTCAAGGAGTGTGGAGGGCCAGAGCATATCATTCTGCCTAGAGTTTTAGGTCCCTCTCCTGACATTAATTTTGTCTCAGGCCTTTCATCCTTCTCTGCGAAATAGCTGACCCGTGAACTGGGAAGTAAATGGTGCATAACATAATCTGGCGAATGCAAGAGGCAAAGTGAGTCCTGCAGACACCTGATGAGAAGAAGTACTTGAGCCTCCTAACTCAGAGGAAGGCACTCTGATTGCCAAGTAAGGAATTGTGATTCCAAAGTGTCCCCTCCAATCACAGCCTCCCCCAATCAGAGGTTCTTTAGTCATTGCCTCTCTTCTAGTCACAGAAATCCCTACCACAGCCGCAAGCCACCCCAAAACGGAAGGACCAAGCTACCCAGTTTTGGGGGGCAGTTGCAGCAACAGAGATTTCCAGCTCCAATATGATACATCCTGAGACCAGAATGGAAAGTAGAGAGGAAGAATGCGAACTCCATAGATGTGACCCGTCCCCTCAAGTGAGGGTTAGGTCTGCTTAAACAAAACTCTTCCATGTGTAGCCCTGGATCAGCTATTCCACCTGTAATTACAGCAATGGCTGCTGAATGATCCAGCAGGCCTGCACTGGTGACACTGTGTGAAGCCCCATGACAAAGGAGAGGAAAACATGTCTTGTCTAGAAGGAAGTTAACGATGTGCTTTGGGGAAACATGGAGGCCATTGGGAAATTTTACTCCATGTGGTAAATCCAAGCATTGAAAGAGCTATAGCTCTCCAGATAGTTTAGCATTTAGCAGCATTCAGAGCCCAAATTAGACTTCTGGTTCTGCAGTCTCTCAGGATATGTTTTGCTTCAGTGAATGCACAATGCACAATGCTGCAATGTCTATGTCCAGGAGTCTTCGTTCTCAAGCACAGATAGCTTCTCCCAATGACACATGCTAGACCATATCCATCTCAGTTCGGTTAAAGACAGTAAAGTAAATGAAAATCAGTTGATGGTTGTGATGTATGATTAGTTAGGGTTGGGAGGGAAGAGTAATTGCTAGCCCCATTTCAGACATGAAGTTGAGATGACTCAGCCCAAGGCTCAAAGCCCCAATGGGACAGAACTGCGGTTTGGACCCTGCACAATGCAGCCCCAAGTCTGTCCCCTCAGTCAACAAGCCACCCCATGACAATGACGACTGGTGTCTGTGCCTGTCAGGTACCAGACCTGGTTACCTTACCTGTGTGCCGAGAGTAACTACGAAGGATCATATCTGGCGCTAGGGGTCATAGTTTTTAATCTGTTCAAATTTTTATTGCAATATAGCAGGGTAAGTAAGATGGGGGACCGCAGACAGGTCTCTAGAGCCCCAGATCTACCCGGTGTATCTCCAACTCTCGCTGTTAACTGACGGTGCCCTCCACCTGCGGTATTCGCCTCTCTGCCTCAGATCCAGTCTCTACCTTACTCCAGAGTCTTCGCGACTACCACCATCTCCACAGGACTTCACCAAATGTCACAGAAAACGGCCATCTATCGTGCACTGCCAAAAAAAATTAATTCTATGTATCAACCATTTTCAACTCAATACTGAAAGCAGTATATGGGGTTTCCTATGTTTTCTGTAAGCAATATATGTATTATTTCATAATGCTTATTATTTTGTAATCTCATATGCCATTAAAATAGCAAAAAGGTTATGTGAAGGCTGTCTGATAGCTATTTGAGTCTCTCACAGTATTTAGTGTAGGGTTTTATTTTTGAGGTTGATTTGACCCCAATGCTTAAGTTTAAATCCTGACTCTATTCCTTAAAGTTGTGTGGCCGTGGACAAGCTTGTTCGCTTCAATGTCCTCATCTATAAAATGGGGGTGATAACAGCACCACTTTATAGGTTGTGAGGATTTAATGAGAAAAATACGTACAAAACACTGGGTATTATGCCTGGTGTATAGCAAATGATTAATAAGTATCCACTATGATGATTAATTTCTTATTGTTATTGCACACATGGGAGCCTAATAAGGTGTGGTAATTGCGAGGATCTGTAGTTTAGGGTGAAGACATTTACAAATGTTAGTGTCGCTGCCTCTCCGGGTTGAGACCTAAGACTTGTCAATGACCCATGGTCTTTATGGTCATTCTGGAGAGAAGTGAAATGCAGGGAAGGAAGCTACCCTTCCTTCTGTAATGCACCGTTATCACCTGCCGTCACAGTTGTTCTAAAGCATTTAATTACACGTGTCACTATGCTGAGCGCTGCACAAAAGGGCTCGTCTGTAGATAAAATTCTTGTCTATTGGGAGCTCACAATATCAAGGACATTTTGATAGACATATGAATTAGAACTTAATGGCAGAAAAAGTCCACCAGTTAACATAAAACACCTTTAACATTGAAAGGGGCCATAGAAATTATTCCAGTTCTGCAATTTTACAGACAAGAGGCTAAAGTTCACAGAGGGAAAACGACTTACCCGTGGCCCCTCGGTTTGTGAGCAGCTGAGACTAGGATCTGGGTGTCCGGGGCCCCTTCCTCTCCGGGGCACCGTGCCCCACAGCTCCAGGGGGGACTGTCCCCATTCCCATACTGCACAAGGTGAACTGCACCTTTTAGGCGGCAGTGCTGTCTTCATTTCACCTCTGTGCCCATAAATATACACAGACGATGAGTATGTTTGTTCCATGCAGTTTGAGAGCATATACATTAAAATTTGGGGGACTTACAAGAAAGTATAAAAATTAGCCATGGAATTAATTCTAGAACAATATTTTTTAAATACGTGTTAAGGGATAGTAGGGGTATGAATGTGACAGACTGAATGTGACAGACTGTGGCAGAATCAGCTAGGGAAGGATCTGTGAGGGGCTACGTTTTCTAGAATTTTTATTCACATTCTATAACTTGCTTCTCAGAAGAGGGAGCCAAAAATTAGAACCCACTTCCCAGGCCTTAGAATTAGGTTCCTTAAGAAGTCATTGTATCCATTCGATTATTTCTACCTGGTTTTTATTCTTACCTATCACCAAGGAGCTGAATGTCCACAACATCTGAGGACATCTTATAACTGCACACGAAGTTGACACGCAGACAGTCCCTCAGCATGGCTAACTTAAATCTGTCTTGCTGTAGTTCAAACCACAGACATCTATATTATGCTTTTTAGTGAATCCAGATTGACTAAGGCATGTGGAATGAATTCATATCTTGTTCTCTTTTAGAGAAGGTTCTGCATATTCAGACTGCAGACTTTCTTCTCAAATCCCAAATACTTTATCCTTTTTCATGGTATCATATACACACAGATGACTTTAGGAAATCAACTTTTAAAAAATGAATGAAAAATAGGAGTAATGTAGATATTCTGAAATAGGAGTGACAGGAGAAGACAATAGAAAGTTATTTACTATTTTCAAGGCAACTAAGCGGAAAGGTTGATGAGAGAGACAGAAAAAAACCTGTCATTGAATGATATTGCCATCGGAGAGGAAAATAGGTACCAGCAAATGAAATTTGACTCATCTTTGCAAGTTTCACTGAGCATGAAAAAGTCCCTTTAAAATTTCCCGTAAGCCATGGCCGGCTGTGGGATTTTTCCAGTGCAAAGGGAATCTGAGTTCAGGAGGCCAAGGAACGCCAGGGGGAAAGGGATTTTCTGGTGCTTGGGGCTCAGAGACTGTCAGTTTAAAAAATGAAAGTAATATAGAAGGGGCAAAGTGGCATTTATCATTCTCTCTCTCCAGGCTCCTGTCTCTTTAATCAGCTAGCCTGATTTGCCCAGTAAATGATTCCTGAGAGTGTGTGTGTGTGTGTGTGTGTGTGTGTGTGTGCTTGCGCGCGTGTGTTGCAGCTCTGTCAATCCTTGGATTAGAACCAATGATTGCAGCTTGTAGGAGGGCTGTCCAGGGCCAGATTGTACAATGTGTCTCAGTGCCAGAGTATGAGTGGAGATAATTACGGAGAAGTCATACTCTCTCACACCCTCGGCTTTCTCGTGTCCTTCAGCAAAACAGTGGATTTAAATCTCCTTGCGTGAGCTTGAGAGCCACACAATCTACCGGGAAAGAAAGAAAGAAAGACAAAAACCGAATCTGACAAAAAAGAAGAAAAAGAAGAAAAAAAAATCATGAAAACCCTCCAAGCAAAAATGCACAATTCTGTCTCCTGGGCAGTCTTCACGGGGCTGGCTGCTCTGTGTCTCTTCCAAGGTAAGAGCTGCTGTTGCTTCGCCTGCGGTGACCAGGAACCGTGCACGGTGCTTTATGTGATTCGCAGCCTCCTGAGCCGGCTCTGCTGCGCGGCTCGCAGGTGGAGGAGACAGCGTTCAGACAGAATGGCTGGGATTCATTCTTCCGGCCAGGCTGTGAGAATATTGATTTGATTCTGGCTGCTGCCGGAATGTGGGGATGTATATGCATAAGTAAAACGTGTTGGTGTTCCTTTTAGGTCTGTGGTTACGTGCTGGGCTCCCCGGCTTCATGCACATTCTTACACATACACACCACAGAGCACACATGTGAGCCGGGGAAATTACGGCTTCGGAGGGCAGCGGGGTTGTTAATGTGTTGCTTATGCGACTGGGAAGAAATTACAAGAGGAAACTTTAAATATCGGCCGGTGAACTTGCAACGCTCTAAAAGGAGCAAACGGGGGAAATGCAGGCTGGAAACAGTCAGGTGGCTCCTGTAAGGTTCTGGTCAGCTATCCAGCTCCAAGGGACGAATCGATTTGCAGCAGTGGTGGGCCACTGTGTTAGTTTTGAATGTGTTTGGGGGCGTGTTTGTGGCAGGGGTGGGCTGGGGGTTGTGGATAAAGGGTAGGGGAGATGAGGCTCTGAAATTCCAAAAAGCTTTTCTTGCTTGAAGGGAGGGAGGCAAGAAGAGGGGAGTGGAATGCTAATTTTTTATTTATCAGCTGAGCCCCAGCCCTGGGGCTGCAGTTCAGTGCGCTTTGATGTTCCCTGTGCGTTCAGAACCTGCCTCCACCTCCGTCGTTTGCTGCACTGTGCAACCCCACGCCCTGTCCTGGCTCTCACGTTTGCTCCGGCAGCAGAGTTATCCGCTAGCCTGCTCGTTCCCACCACCCTGTCTTTCGGGGCATCTAGTTTGCGTCTTTCATATTAAAGATGCCTGAACTCCTAGGATTGAGACAGGCTGAGAAACTTTCCCTGGGTGGTCCAGCAGGGCTCGCCAGGAGGAGCCCTCCCAAGGGATGTGAGGCTCAGCCCTCTGCTGTTGTATTCCCAGAGGAAAAGTTCGATCTGAGAGAGTGAAGAAGGATGGGGAGTCCCACCCACCTCCCCCTCTTCTCCCTCTGCAGTACGGAGTTCTCGTGGTCTTCACGGAGTCGCGAGCTCAGGTCCTGCTGACCCCTCTCTGAGATTAGGTGATGGGGACTGCTGCTGTCCCTGTGGCATAGGTTGCAACGACTGTGGTGCAGATGCACATAAGGTGGACAGAGGGGCCAGGCTGGAAGGAATAAACTGTGTGCACCCTTGGCTGGGGCTCAGGGAGGAAGGCAAGGATGGGTGGGAGGGGTCCGTGTTGGATGACAGGGAAATCCAGGGGGGTGGATCTTGCAGGGATATCCATGAGGTCACCGGCAGCACCCATTCCCAGGAGGCACGGCCCCGGGATTCCTCTCCTCTCCCCTGGGGCACTGGTGGGTGTTAAGAGTGAAGGGAGTCAACTTGGAGGCATCCTTGATTGACTCCTCTTATGTAACATGAAGCAGCATCAGCGTGTGTGCGTGCATGTGTGTGTGCCTGTGTGTGCTTGTGCACCCTGCTTGTTCTGGTGTACGGGGACTGGTGCACTGAGAACAGAGCCCTACCACACTGGCCGTGGGGAAACTGAGTTCAGGCCCAGGCACCTTCAGGGCAACAGCTTCTACCGTGCTGACAACAGAAATGAAAACTAACTAGGCAAGGGGTGGAGCGAGGGGCAGGGGAGAGAGAGGGAGGGTCCTAAGCCCTCAATAATTTCCATCTGTCCTGAGATTTGTGTCTTTTCCATCTATAACATCGAACTGGAGACAATGACCAAACTTCCACCATCAACAGCCTCACTGGCTGCCTGCCAGGACCCCCAGGGCCATTCTGAATTTACATATAAATTAGCATACGTGAGTTTTTTTTTTCATCAGAATAAATGCAGGGAAGCATAATATTTGCTCATACTTTGAATCATCCCTGAATAGATGAGTAGAAAGTGGTAGTGCAAATTTCTTCAGGGTGAAATCTGATTTTGTGGTCTTATTTTTATCTTGGGGTAGGGGTGGTGGTGATGAGAATATCTCAGCCCCCCTCACATTCTACCAAATCCTGAATTTTCTAAGAAGAGTGATGGCCTTATTTGTACTACCCACCTCCACTCAGCCCTGAATAGGCTTCAGTGTGTCATGATAGAATGAGGCTGCCCAATTTTAAAGCAGAATGACCCCCAAAGACCCTCATACCTCATGCCAGTCGAACACAGCAAAGGTGATGTCTGTTTTCTCTTCCGGGGAGGACAGCTGGAGTCTGCCAGCTATCTCTTATCAAACTTGCAGAATTACTGAGGCAGCCCAGGTCTTGCCTGCAATAATCCACCCCTATTGCATTGACCCGGTGGGACTAGTTAGAATGCAGTGCACATTCCAAGGCAATTTTTTCTTCTCCTCTGTTTTTGTTTTAAGCTGGCTCTTCCTAGAGCTGCTACTTCCTGTATTTCCTGCCTCTTGAAAAGGTGTCTGGTGCTAGTGGCAGGTTGTGGACCCCTCCCTGACCTATTCCTCCCCCCAAGCCAACCAGCAGCCGTGATCCAGCTTAGAGAGGGTGCAGTTTCCGAGGGAATCAGCACTGATTAGTGATGCTGGAGGGAGGGGGATTAGCTCCCAGGAGCTCTGGCCCTCAGATACACCGGGGTTGATTAACTAGAGGCTCCTCTTTCCCTTCCCGGGAGTAGGTGCCAGGGACGGGATTAGGCGCTGCCCTTTTCAGCACCCCCACCGCCCACCTTCTGCCACTGAGAGGCTCTGAGAGGAACGGCTGGTTTTGCTGCAGCTTTTCTCTTTCTAGAAACTCGACCATTTCACCTTCGAAGGATTATTGTTCCTTTTAACACCTTCCGATGAGCTTGGCTAGGTTCCTCTCTTACCTTTCTAATTTTTTCTCATCTCCTCACATCCCACATCAACATATCTGCTTGCTTGAGACACGGACGTGGCAAAGCAGAAGGAAAAGGAGAAGGAGATTGAGCTAAGTTCACACTCCTCTGTGCTCAGCGCCCGGGACGTGGGCACCGTTCAGCTGGGCAGACCGGCCAAGTTCCTGCCAAGCCCCGGTAAACATGCGGTGCCAGCAGCAGCCTGAGCTGGGCAGCGCTGCTGAGATGTGAGGGAGGCGGACGAGACCACAACGACGTTTACTGGCAAAGTAGAAAAATCAGTCTGGGTAACAGGCCTGGGCCTGATGCAGGCACCGTAGGCACCTGGAAGCGTGTAGTGAAAGCAGGGGCAGAGGGACTTCACAAAGGGGAACGTGCTTGCCACGCACGGAGCTGCCAACTCAACAGTGACGGTCCTCTGAGCATTCGCTGCAGGGGCTGGAGAGTCCCAGCTCTGACCTTGCCGCATGAAGGCCTTTCTTAGAATTGCAGCAAACCTGGTCCTGGTACTGACTCTTCCTTTTTGAGTTCCTTTAAAGCCATGTAGAAGCCTAAGAACCTACATCTCGCCATCTGAGATGTGTAGCCCCTGACTTCTGTTCTTTCTCAGTAAGCTTCTCCCATAGCACAGCTATCAATTAAGGGTCCCAAACAGTGTCTTTAAGTGTCTGTCTTGGTTCCCTGCTTGAGGTGCTCCAGCCTAGATTGCCTCCTGTCAACTCCCTGGGTTCCTACTCTGCTTGCACGTGAGCCTGGCAGTGCTGGCCACAGTTAATCCTTTTGGATGAAGTGAGCCCTCTCAATACCCCAAGAAGTGGCAGAATTTCTGAATCATGTGGGTAGGCCACGTGATTGTGGCATGTGCAAGAAACACATGGTGGAGAGACTTGCGTTGCTGTCACTGTCCACTCACGGGGGAAGCACACTTTGGATGGAATGAACAGGTCTGGGATTTGGCTCTTTTCCAAGTGTTTTGGTTTGGCGCTCACGCCTGCTTCTGCCCACCAACTAGTGTGCTAAAGATGCAAAATAAAATAAAATAAAACACGTTGCTTTCTATCCAGCCTCAACAGAGGTCCTACAGACACTTAAGACACCTGATGTGCGTGGCCTTCAGGTTTCAAGCTAATTCTAGGGGCCTGAGCACGGCTCAGTGGAGAACACGTACATGTGAGCTCAAATTTCCCTGTGTTTTCTGTAGGGAAAAATCTTTCCCTCTGTGCGCCTGTCTCCCCACCTGCCTGCCAGGCCGGGGAGTGACTCCCCTGGGTGTTGTAAGGACTCATTAATGCTTGTAACACTCCAAACATGTGGTGCTAAGTGGAACTCCATGCTGAGACTGGTTGTATTTATGCAGTTGACTTCCTTTCTGCTCTATTGTCTTTTTACATGTTTACTTTATGCCTATAGTCATTTGAAATTCAATAAAACAAATTAAACATAAAAAATGAAGCCTGCAAACATAAGGAAGTCGACGGCATACAGGTTGGATAGGGTTGGAGGGGGCTACCCCAGCGGTCCTCCCTGTGTCTCCTCTGCCCTGGTGGAGGATGCTTCATTCTGCTGCGGAGGGGCCCTGAGATGGGCAGAGGGGCTCTGGAAGGCACTTGCAGGGAGCAGGGAGTGTGCTCCCACCCATTTGTAAAAGGAGGCTCCTGCCTGGGAGAGCAATGCTGGAAGTGAGTGGTAGAGAGGGAGCCTTGGGAAGGGTGGGAGCCGGAGGTAGATGTTTCAGGAAAAAATGGCTTTAATCTGGACTGGCAAGGTGGGAAAAGAGAGCTCCAGCCTCTGCCTTGCCCATGATTGTGGTCAGTAACCTCTGACAGCTTTATATTTCCTTTCACGTATGTATGTACGTATGCACGCACTCTCCTGAATTAAGTCTGTTCTTGCTATCACTGATTAAATATAAAGAGATACAAGGCTGCACCCACTTTTCCTCTCATTCTCTCTCCCTCCTTCTCTCCCTCCCTCATTCTGCTTCTCTCTCCCTCTTCTCTGTTCTCCACTTTCTTTTTCTCTTTCCCTTTTTGTTTCTTCCTTTCCTTTTCCCTTCTCCTCTATGGGAAAAGTAATTGATCAGTTGACAGATCTAGGTCAAGCTCACAGGGGCTGTTCCGCACATGCAGGCTTGCCCAGGAGGAGGAGGGGAGTCTGTCTTCCCAGTTCACAAGGAGCCCGGCGACACAGTGACATGGTGGAATAGGGGAGGGTCCCAACAGACCCTGGTGAGCGTAGCCTCTCCAGGGAGCACCTGCGGGGTCCTATTGATTACAGAGTCTTCTGCTGTTTCATGTCCCTGACACTCTAATTTCCCATACCCAATTTATCTTTGCCTCTTCCCCGCTTTTTTTCTCAGCTTCCAGACTCTGCTTCTTTCTGTTTTTCTTCTTCCTCTTTCTACTTGCCCCTCCTTTTCTCTTCTCCTTTCTTCCTCCTTTCAAAATCATGACAGGAGATCACAGGATCTCTCCTACTTAAGTCATATTAGAGAAATGGCCTTTTGTTTATTTGCGAGAGGAAAACAGAAACCCCGCCGGAAGAACTCTGTAAGTCATTTGCAAACTGCAAAACAAACCAACAAAGATTCCCATTTTCAGTGCTGAGAAGAGAGTATTTCAAGAGAGACTATCAAGCTAAGAAATCAAATATTGGAAAACACATTCTTCAGCTCTGTTACTACAGACATCTTAGGTTACTAAATTTAATTTTTTTTTTTTTTTTTTTTTTTAGCTTCTGTAAGAGTATTGCCCTTCGTGGTAATAAAGACTGATCAAAAGGCCGCTGTTTAGGCTTTACTTGCTCATTCAAATTCACTCTCTGGGTGCTTCCTTTGCTCATTTGGAATTGTCACCAAACTCTGACCCCAATACAAAATCTATCTAGTTGTTTATTTTTCCATTGATCCAATGACCAGCATGTGTTTGTTGAGTGCTTCCTACATTCCATGCATTGTTTTAGGTGCTGGGATTACAACAGCGACTACAAACTGTAGGATAAGACCAAAGATCTAGTGCAATCTCCCAGATTGTCTTGGTTTGTCATCCTTTGTAATAAACTTAAAGCACCAACAGGAGGACCAGAAGCAAGAGTAACGACTCCATAGCACAGCCTCCGGTCTTCTGTGCAAATCATGCTGAGAGGACAAGAAAGTCAGTAGCCTGCAATCCTTGTTTTGAGCCAGGGAGCCCCAGGGGAGGATGCACACATCCTGGCTCTGTGTTACAATAAATCAGAAGTGCTCCTTTGTGATTCTGTACTACCCCTTGCCAGGAAGGAACTCATGGACCTCTGATGTGCCTTCAGATATATGCAGGATGGGGAAAGCTGGTGTGCGTTAATTGGCCTTGTGACCACTGTCTTGTGTCATTCGAGCTATTGGTTGATTCTTAACACCACTGCCACCCGTCTGGCCTAGCCACTTCCTTTATGCCCTGCCTCCTGCACAGAACTAGAGGGCCGAGAAGATAAAGGAAGAACACTTTAGATAAGACCAGGGAAGAATTTGCCTGAGATAGCTATTCTGTATGAGGTAAATGCTGTTCATTCGACCTCTATGAGGGATTTATATCTTAGGGTAGATCTAAGATAACCTCCCTTTGGGGAACCCCTTTTATTTGCTACCTACTCATATCGCACCCTGATTTAGGGTTTGTGAAGTAATGCAAATGCACTGTTAGCCACAGGAATTTATTTGCTCTCCTCTGGCACCACACAGCGTTTGGGGCATCACGTTGTGCAGTTGTTCTTCTGTACACCCACCTTCCTTTAATCCATCGACTTGTGCTTTCAGCTATCTGTGCCCAGAAAAAACAAAGCTTCTCTTACGCTCACGTTGTGTACTATGGCCGCACCCAGATGCTTTAGCAGGTCTCCTGCCCTCTGCATTTCCCTCATGGTGGTGGAATTATTCTTAGTTCTTCTCATGTGCGAGAACAGGTAATTACCTTCCTCATGGACACAGGACTTTTCCAAGTTCAGCCGCCTAGAGCAATTATACGTCTCATGACCTGATCTCACCTGTCAGAAAGGCCCTCAGGGGTAGCTGCAATCTGCATTTATTTGCAATACTCCTGCTCTCTAAGCCAGCGGTTTGCAAACTTGCCACACCATAGAATTGCCCGGGAGCTTTACAAAAACACCAATTTCTGGACCCTATCACAGACCAATTAAATCAGAATCTCTTTGGATGGAGCCCTACACTGCTAATTTTAAGAGCTCGCCAAGAGGGCCTAATCTGCAACCAGATTGAAAACTATACTTCTCAAACCATCTGAAAACATTCTATGACCTTGGGTAAAACACATCCTCTAAAGGGGCCTCAGTTTTCTTACTCTAAAATAAAGCAGTTGGACTAAAAGATTTTCATGTTTCATTCCAAGTTCAACATTTGGCAATTCTGCAAATAGTCTTTTTGAGTATAGTTATTGATAGGTAGTGATGCTAAAAGAAAATACTCAGAACCAGCCTCTGCCTACAGGAAACTAAGAATATAAACAGTGTCACAGCCAGATGAACAGAGTCAGAAGGTGCAAGTGGTGTGTGTGCACATGAGCACTACATACTATATCATATATACAATATGAGGTGCCCGTACATGCATTCATTTATTTATCTATAGGGCATCCTTGGAATGGAAGGAAAAGATTAACCAGTCATAGTGTTTCAGGTAGGGGGAATAAGGAACAATAATGACTCTTAATTGATCCATCCTCAAGCCTTCCTACAAGAGAAATTCAGGTGACATTTGACTGAGGGTCAAGAAGGAATGGGTTTGAGCTGGCTTGCAGAGTGCTCAGCGATGGTGAGCCTTAGCAGAAGCTCCCACCCTTAGGTGTGAGAATTGCATATTTCTCTTCTACCTGTCCTCCCTCTCCCTCCCCCAGAATCAGCAATCCAGCAGCGCTGCTTTCATTGCTCTCCTTCTCATGGTCAATAAGGACTCACACTCACAACCTCCATGGCAATTTTGCTTTGTGCGTTAGGCAGAAGTGATGCTGGCTCTAGCAGCCCAGCCAGGGCGGCTCCCGCAGCGGGTGCAGGAAGTGGATACTTGTTTGTCTTACAGTGGAGGCAGCAGATCCGAGAGGCACGTGTGGAGCAGAGCTGCCACACAACTGCGTGCCAAGTCCAGTCACTGGGTAACCCACACACCCACCTGGCTCCCCAGCGTTCACACTGCTGTGTCAGACAGCCCGCCACTCACATCAGCTCAGGCTCAGGGGAACCTTCGAGATGCTTCATTTCAATCCCTCTCTTCGAGCTCTGACACCTCAACAGCACAGCTGCATATGTCCCCAGCCTCTGTCTCCAGTAAGGGGGGGCTCACATCTCTCCAGACAGTCTGTGACCTCTGACTGGAAGATGGGAAGAAGAGGAAGGGGAAGAGGTGGAAGAAGGAGGAGTGTCTCCCTTCTTGCAGGGCCAGATTGTCTAGGTCCACACCCTGCCTCTGCCACTTCCTACTTCGAGAGCTGTGGCAATTGAGTCCACCTCTGTGTGATTAAGTTTCCTCTTCAACAAAATAGAGATGCTCATAGGACTTACCTTGTAAAGCTGTTTTAAGAATTAAATCAGTTAATGCGGATAAAGTGTTTGGGTACTGCCTGGCACATAGTAAGCTCTCAATAAATATTGTCCAGTAGTGTTATGATTGCTGCCAATTCTACCTCCTGTGGCACAGGTCCAATTTTTCAGCAACATGACAGTTTTTCAAATAGTTAGAACCATGATTCTCTCCCTTTCTCTCCCAAATCTCCTCTTCACTAGATTAAATATTCCAAGATTTTCCTCCTATGTTCTGTGTGACCCTCCATAGAAAGGGCATTGATTGCTCTTCTCTAAACTTATTCTGGTTACTTCATATTCAACTTAAAGCCGTCTTCTCCCTGTGCATTCTGAGTAGCCCATCATGTTACAGGATCTGGCCTCTCCTGCTCCCAAATCTGAGTGACAATCTCAGGGGCTGGCCTCAGGGTGCTGCTGTGTCTCAGTCTCTGTACTCCCTGATCCTCGGACCCTTTGGGTGTTTCTGCCACTCCCTGCTCAGAGCACAAGAGCCCGCTGTTCCTTCTGCTTATGCCTGGGCTGGCGGCACCCTGCCCGGGTCTGCCTCGAAAATGCTTTCTGTAATTCAAGGCAAAATTCGAGGCTCAGCGCCCCTCTGAAGCCCCTGGCTACTTCCTTTCCGCATCTTCTGTTGCCTTTGGTCTGACTTTTGTTCTTCACATCCACAGCACGTCAGGTGGGACCTGTCTCCATGTCTTCTCCCCTCACCAGGCTGTGGGCTCCGGGAGGGCAGGGACTGCCTCACTTATCTCTATGTTCTCAGGACACTCAGCACAGTCTCGGGGACAAATGGAACAGTCCTTGTTCATGGATGGAAGGAAGAGAGAGGGAGGAGGGAGTGGAAGGCAGGAAGGCCTGAGATCCCGTATTGCTCCGCTGACTTACAGTGAGGTATTGTTAATATTGATAATTCAACCCTTCCCTATCCCAGGCCTGTGTCTTTTCCCCATGTACTCAAGAGCCTGACCTCAGAATGTGGCCTTTCTAAAGTCAGCTTGTTAGAGATTCGACTCATATCTTCTGACAAAAATTTTTTTTCATCCTAAATCTGTTATCCCACATACTAGTAATGCCTCCCAGCTAGAATCAGTAATAAACCATATGTTACAGGCACCTAGGTAGCAGTACTCACATAGCTCAGTATTTCAGGGTAAACTTACCCAAGAGCAGAATAGTCCCTGCAGTGGAGAATTGATCGGATTGGTGGGGCAAGGGGGAAGAACCTACATTCCCCATCTGGGGAGGCGGGCACTGGAGGGAGCAATGGGAACAAGGAAGGACGAATCTAAGAAAAGAGGACAGTGGCCAGACAGATTTGGTTACTTAGAGAAGATGAAGCAGTTGAGTGTTTCTTATCTGTTTCTCCAAATCTACTCTCTTTCTCCTTCTTCCACAAAGGAGGCCACAGGGGCAGCTGACTCTCCTCCGGAACAGTCAAGAGCAAACTTGGCCCAGACGTGGAAAAGATTAATTGACAGCTTTTCTCTTAATGCAGTTGGTGATGCAGGGACATCCACAGTCAGATAAACCATTTTGCTAATTCTTAAAACAAATATGAATTAATTAATTGTTTTATATTTCTCCTTCCTTTTCCTTGACAGCTTCTTAATAGAAGGCTCTAAATGCCTTATCGTTATTTTTTTCCTGACTTTTTCACACTGTTAAAGCCTTGTCCGAGGACAAAATATTTTAATCATCGAATCCAAAAGCATTTTTCCAGACTTCCAGAGCTGTGAGAATTTCACATGCCCCATCTCTCTCACAAGGTAATAACCCCACCTGGGTGATGTTCACTCATCCCTGCTGCACAATTCCAGAGAGTTCCAGTGACCAGACACTCACTCCTGAGCTGTGGTCTCACTCTGGCTGCCCGTCAGGATCACCTCTGGACATTGTCGTAAGCGATGCCCAGGTCTGACTCAGAAATCCTCCTTGAATAGGTTGGAGTAGGACAAAGTCGTCTCTGTTTTGAAAGAACAACAGACAATTCTATTGTGCAGATATAGCTAAGAATAACTGAGGTCAACACTCTTTTCCTAGTTGATAAACTCTGTGAGAGAAGACGTCCCTGTTCCGGCAGGCACGCTTGCTGCCTCCTCAGTATCTATGCTATCCTGTCTCCTTACAAACTGGACTTGTCATGGTGGCAATGGGCCACATGTAACACCTCCCCCCAGCATCTGGGTGTGGCCCCACAGTGCAGTCAGGCCCCTAGGCTGCAAGCTCAGGACTGCCTGGTGGGGGGCTAAGGATTGTACTCTGATGGCTTGGGCTTTTTGGTTCTTATCACTTTTCCTTCTTAACTGGGAGCCTGGGATCTTTCCTGGAAGTCCAGGAGCCAATGTGAAGACAGAAGGACCAAGAACACACATCAGGGATGGCAGAGAAGGAAGCTTTTGGATCAAACCATATGGACTTGCTGTTTTGGTAAATCGAAAACAGCTGAGTACAGGCAATTTCGTATGACTCAATCTAACAGAAGGAGCTCAGGTTCAAGATGACACAGCAGTTGTACTAGCTCTGGAATACATATTTCTACACTTATTTTCCCGTGTATAAAAACATTTCATTTAACTAGGTTTCTCTTACTTGCAGCTGAATACAATTCTAATGAATCTATGTGGAACAAAAATGTGCTTCTCCCTAACTTCTGCCTTTTAGTGCTAGGATACAAGTAACAGTGGGTGAGCCACTTTCTAAGAGATGAGTATCATGGACCTGCTCATCTTACCTTGACGTTCTTAGTTCCTTCCTGTGGTCACCCTACAGCACAGTTTCTAGAGCACTAATCATCTGACCACTATCTTCTGAGCATGCCCAGTTTGATAATGGTCAACTTCACAGGTATTACCAGGGCAGACTCTTCCAGAAGTAATCTGATTGGCAAACTGGGGAGTAGACTATTACCTAGTGAATTCCGGACTTTATAGTTATATAGGTTCACTCAATTATTGTGTTAGTTTCTTTGTGTTTGTTTTTTTTTTTTTGTACATACCACACCATTGGTTCATGTTGAGGTTGTACATGTTCCTCTCACAAAATAATCTATTGCACAACACCTCTCTAATCCTCGTTTGCAGTTAATTCTCCTTAAATGTTCCTTTTAAGTGTTTGAAATTTTATTGCAGCTCATGTCCACTATTTAAGTCCATTGAGATTATTTTTGGATCCTGATGAGCTGTCTTTATAAGCTTTGTGTGAACTCTAAATGGTGTAGACATGTCATCTCCACATCATTAAAATTAATGATACAAAAGCAACATAATAAATCTGAAGGTATGACCAAGTGCTCACTTACATTTATATTTCATCCACTCCAGAACTATTTATTCAGACCCTACTGTGTACTAGGCATACACAACAAGGCAGGCATAGTTCTTACATAGTGAAATAGACAATTAGATTTAATGTGGTAAATACTGGAATAAAAAGCATGTTGGGTTTGCTATGGCAGCATTTGGAAGATTTTTCAGCTCAGAAAAGTTTTCTGGAAGGAAAATATGTTAAAGAGATAAAGGTGAGTAGATTTAACTAGGTAAGAGAAGAGATGAGTGTTATAGAGGAAACTACATATGCAACAATCTACAGGCACAACAGCATGGTAGGAATTCAGGATTCTGAACTCAAATCTGGCTAGATTGAGTGTGTTTGTATGAGGGGAGGAGGGACATGGGTAGAAAGACAAGAGATCTAAGTAGAGAGGCAGGCAGAGGTCTCACCTGGAATGGTTCTTATTGAGGATTTTATGCTGAGGGAAGAAGATTCATTGAAGGGTTGTAGGCCAAACAGTGACATGATCACATTTGCAGTTTTGGTAGTTAAGCACTATAATTTGGGTTAGCTGAAAATGTGAAAATGTCACTCTAGCTACAATATGGGAAATAAGTTGCAATGGGGCAAGACTAGAGGGAAGGGAGCCTCCTAGAAGATGCTGCAACCAATTAGGTATGAGGCCATCAGGGTGGGAGCTGCAGAGGTGGAGAGACATGGAGTTATGTGAGAGTTGGGGTTAAGAGGGTTAGGACTTGGAGGTGGAGACGGAAGAGGATTATGAGTGATAAAGAGAAGTATAAGAGGCCTTCTGGTTTCTGAGTGAATGGCTCAGAGGTGGGTTTTAGGGAGATGGTAATGAACACAATTTGAGTCACTATAGGTCAACCAGGAGCTCTCCAATAAACTCTGGAGAAATATCTGAGCTTGAACAAAGATAGTCCTCAACACAGACACAGTTAATTACCCATGGAGAGAGTGCAGAGTATGTAAAATGAGGGCATATCACTGTGCTTAAAAGTTGGGAGAAGAAGGGACATGGGCAAACAGAGTATCAAGGAGCAATCAAAACATACAGGGACAATCGGGACAGCATGATGTCACTGAGGTCAAAGGATGTCAGTTTGGGGAAAGTAGGAATATTAGCAGTGTCAAATGCTTCTTTAGCGTTAGGATCAAGGGAGAGTATATTTAGTCACAAGAAAATCTTCTGTCCTCCTAGGGAGAACAGTCTTATGGGGTGGAGCCATAGGGTGGGAGATAGAAGTGGAATGAGGAAGTGGAGTTAGAAAACGTGCATAATTATTTCAAAAGGTCTTTAGTTACACTGACACATCTAGATGTAAGCCAGTGTGGGAAACTCACCATCCACTCTGGGTGACCACATGCCCAGACAAATTCAGGGGCCTATCACCACGCAAACGGGGAGGATGGAGATTAAGAGGTAGGTTTCTCTCAGTGTGTTGGATGAAAAGAAGGAAGGTTAGTATGCCCTTTGATAAGGATGGAAGAGGCTCTCGGATGCACAGGGCACACATGTGGTTAAGGCATTGCCACCTACTTTGTGGCATCTAACTGTGGTTTTTCAACATTACCAGTCATTATGGAAACACAAATAAAAACCACAACAAGGTACCACTTAACACCCATTGTGATGTCTATTATAAAAAAAAAAAAGAGAAAAGGAAGTATTGGAGAGGATGTGGAGAAAATAAAACCCTACACATTGCTGGTGGGGATGTAATGTGATAAAACCACCATGGAAACTGTTTGGTGGTTCCTCAAAAAGCTAAACATAGAATTACCATATGACCCAGCAAGTCTACTCCTGGATTTATTTCTCTAAGAATGGAAAGCAGGACACAAACAGGTTTTTACACATCAATGGTCACGGCAGCATTATTCACAATAGTTGAGGTAGGGGCCACCCAAGTGTCCATCGATGATAAATAAATAGATAAACAAAATGTGGCATATAAGTATAATGGATATTATTCAGCCTTAAAAAGGAAGGAAATTCTGATACATGCTGCAACATGGATGAATCTGGAACACATTATACTATGTGAAATAAACCAGACACAAAAGGACAAATACTTTATGATTTTATTTACTCGAAGTATCTGGAATAGGCAAATTCATAGAGAGGTTATCAGAGGCTGGCAGGGTGGAGAACAAGGAGTTAGTTACTGGGCATAGAGTTTCTATTTGGGATGAGAAAGTTCTGGAAATGGATGGTGGTGATAGTTACACAATCTCCTAAACGTACTCATGCCACTGAATTGTACTCTTAAAATGGTATATTTTATGTTATGTTAATAAAGAAAAATGAAAAGAAAAAAGATAATTAGCTGTCCTTGGCGCAGGATGGATGTAGATAAATTTTTAAGCTTGGTGGCAGGAAGTTAAAGGAGTTTGCATTTGATAGCTTTTATTTTCCCTGAGCATAATGTGGGGAAAATGGTGTGTGTCTGCACACATGCATGTCCAGGTTGACATGTATGTGTCCCTATACCTGCAATCTGGTTTTTCAACAAAGCAAAAAAGAGCTGAACTAGTTTCTTGTGCAATGGGGGAAAGAGCTGATGAGCCGAAGGACTCCATGAGACATCGATCACTCTTTCCTCGTACCGTTCTCTTTTCTCTGGGTTTTAAAATGTAACATGATCCACCCCTACCTTCTTTCTCCATCTTTTTTCTGGTTCTGATCCTGCCATTTAGAACCATCTCCCAAACATGCCTACTCCGTTGTTGCACTGAGTCTTTGAGGAATTACAAAGATATATTCTTACCTTTACAGTTTACAGAGAATATCCACATCAAATATTAATATATTTATTGATTTCCATAGCAACACAATACCCTAGTCTCATCCCCATCTTATCATTAACTCTTACTTTAGGAATTGACTTTTCCCCTAAGCCTTTATTTTCCTCATCTGTAAAATGGAGCATTTAAATGTCTGTAGAATGTAGTTTTCATGGTTAACTGAATCATGTTGGTGGAAATATCTGTCACTCAATACATACTGGAAAATTAGAAGCCAGAGTTTTCCAAGGCTTGTTGATAGGGCAGCTGTTAGTGACTGGGCCTCCCTGCCACAGTCATCTATGGCCCCTCTTCACCCTGCCACGTGGCCCCACGGAACACTGAGCACCGAAGCCCTTCCACAGCCCAGCGCCTTTGCAATGCTGCAGGATGGGCATAGTGGAGTACAGTGGAACGTCCTTGTTTTAATGATCAGGGTGATGGAATAATAAGGCCAGGAAAAGAGTGTGAAAGGCTGAAAAAGGAGAACAATGCCAGCAGAATAGGGTGGCTGTGGTTAGCAACAATGTATCGGATATTTGTATATTTCAAAATAGCTAGAAGAAAGGACTTGATATGCCCTGCACAGGTAGAAATGAGAAATTCTCGAGGTGCGGAATACCCCAACTACTCTGACAATGGCCCTCCATGCATCAGAAAGTTCGGGACTGCACTCAATAATCTGTGTTTCAAGAAGTCCTTCAGGGCCGGGCACGGTGGTTTGGTTCACGTCTGTAATCCTAGCATTTTGGGAGGCCAGGCAGGAGGATCATTTGAGGCCAGGAGTTTGAGACCAGCCTGAGCAACATTGCAAGACCCTGTCTCTACAAAAAATAGAAAAATCAGCTGGGTGTGGTGGCGCAGGCCTGCAGTCTCAGCTACTCAGGAGGCTGAGGCAGGAGGATGGCTGGAACCCAGGAGTTCAGTGGGCTATGAACCCAGAGGTTGCAGTGAGCTATGATCACTCCTCTCTGGCTCAGGCAACAGAGTGAGACCCTGTCTAAAAAGAAAAAAAAAAAAAGCCCTTTAGGTGATTCATCCTAAAGTTTGAGAACCACTGACTTAAAGGAGTTGTGCAGTGCACGTGGAGGGAGCTCTTGCTGGCAGGGACACTGCAGGGCTGGGCTCCAAGGGGCCTGAGCGAGCAGAGATCATGGCCCTGCCTCGTGGAAGGGGTCTCTGTTTCACTGAAATATACGCCCTTTAGAAAGACCCGCCAACCCCCTAGACAGAGGGAGCTTGGTTCCATGTAAGCCACGTAAATATGTACACACGTGTACTTACGGATATGAGTAAATACATATTCCTTTTGCTAGGGTTGCCAAATTTAGCAAATAAAAATCCAGAACATCGGATAAATTTAAATTCCAGGTAAACAAATGATTTTTTATTATGTGTAGCACATACTAACAATAAGAAATTTTGTTATTTTTCTGAAATTCAAATTTAATTTGGCATCTTTTTTTGTGTGTTTTCAATCAGGCACTCTACCTTTTGGCCATAAGTATTAGGAACATAAAGGAAATAGCCTGATCAGAATCAGTATCTAAAAGGTAGAAGTGAGCGTTAATAGCCTAGTTACTTACATTTTATAGGGATGTGTGTGATTTGGAGGGAAGAGAAAGAATGCTGCTGTTTCTGGCTCATTGGATTATTTGTTAAACCATATTTGGAGGGGGGATAGGTGGGGGTGGGGGAGGCAGAAAGAGAGAGAGAGAGAATGAATATAGGGAGGAAGAAGTAAGATCATGGTTGAAAGTAAGCCCACATGCCAGAAAAGTCTTCTGTTCAGTTAAAATAACTGAGCATCTATTATGGGCTGGGCCCTGAATCCACATCCCCCTCCAGGAAAGTCAGCAGCAGCCTTTCTGGAGATTGCACTCTCTTCCCTGGGGCCCTGGCTCCTGGGCAGGTTTCCTGGGGCCTGTCCCTTACCTGTCCCAGGTGACAGGATGCCACCCACCTCAGAGGGTGGGACCATGGTGCTGTGGCTGGGGAATGAATGACAAGCTTCCTAACAAGATGCAGCTGAGGGAGCAGCTTGCTGACAGAACAATTTGCTGGTGCCCAGAATATCCGCCCAGCCCCGGCAAAGCGGCAGCCCGGGCGTCAGGAGAAATTTCAAGATTTATCATTTGCCCTGATGTCAGGTTTCCTGCAAGCCAGCCTACTTCCCTGTGCGCTTTTGCAGACCTGCAGGCGAGGTGGGTGATCTGCCCTGGGCCCTCCAAAACCCCCCTAGCGATAACATGTAAAGCTATCCCCATTCCCTGCCCCCAATCTGCTTATGTTCATGTAAATGACTGGAAAAGCGGTTTTCGGCTTATTTCCACAGCTTAGGGCTTCGCGAGAAGCTTATTATTGAAAAATCAGAAACTGAAAGCAACTTCTTAGACAATGAATTAGCAGCTCAGTGACTGTGTGTGCGATGCTGAGTGTGCTGTAACTGGCTGCATTACAAATCGGAACTCCCCTGGGATTCAGTAATCAAACACGTGGCAACAGGTTGTCTGTTTCAACAGAGATGAGTAATCAAAGGAGATTTGCAGTTAATCCAAATATAACAGAGAAGCATCCAAGGGAAGCCCAGGAAAAGGAGAGACTCCACGAAAGGTGAGGGCCAGGGCAGACCAGTGCCTCTGACCTGGAGTTCCAGGTGGGAATGAGAGGGCTTGGGGGAGGGAACAAAGTTGATCCATTTGAGCCCTGGAGGAATCAATTGCATATAGGGAGGGGAAACCGAGGCATGGCTACACATTGAAGAAAACTAGAAAATTAACTTCAGCATTTGCCTCTTCCGCTTAACCAGTGATGTAAAATTTAGGAGGGAATTAACTAGCATTCAGTGATTTCCTTCAAAATTCTGAGTCCTATCCTGGAATGAGGTTAGGGCTAGGGAAGGACTTCTTCCACCTGTCCATCTGGGAGGTACTAGGAAGTAAAGAGTGACACAGGCCTGGGAGACAGCAGTGCATCAGCATTTCCGAGAGACAGTTCAGTTTGCACATGCTTCTCTGTGGTTCTCCAAGTGTGGCCCCTGGCCAGCAGCACCAGCATCCCCTGGCACGTGTCAGCAATGTACATTCTTGCACCCCACCCCAGCCCTACTGACCCGAACCTGAAGGTGAGGCCCAGCAGTCTCAGCCTCTGTGTGTGAAGAAGCCGTCCAGGTGGCTCTGATGCACAATCCAGTTTGAGAACCGCCGGCTGGTCTGACTGCCTGGACATCGCAGGCCCCGGGCGAGGCTGGCTGGGAGTTTACAGGCGGGCTCGTGTGTGAGCACCAAGGCCAGTTCCAGTCGAGGTCCTGGACCAGATTCTGTGCTAGCCCTCCACACTGATCTTCCTCACTGCACGGGGCTGTGGGAAAAGACATTTAACATTTATGACACGGGTACTAGTACCGTGTGCCAGCCACTGGTAAATGTTTCATGTGTGATATTTTATTTAATCCTTTCGGCAACCTTGTGAGGTAGATGTTGTAGATATTGTTTTACTGCTGAGAAAATTTTGGCTGAGGAAGGTCGACTTGCCCAGGTCTGGGTGTTCCCTGAGCCTAGACTCTTGCATGATCCCACACGGCCCCTCTGCACATGGGCTTCTGTCCCCCGATGCTTTGGGGACCACCTACGCAGAGCCACTGCCAACCTCTCCTGCCAGCCGGGCCCCTCCCCGCCCCACTCCTTGCCTCATGTTAATTTCCCACCTGAGTACTGAGTACTTTATAAATAGCAAATCTAAAATGAATTTTCTACCAGCGATCATTAGCTCCCTTGACATCCATTAAACATTCTCACAAGCAGAGCAAAGTGACAAAAGGGATTGATTTTTACAGTGTGCTTCATAGAGGAAAAGAAAGAAAGGTGTTGACAAGTCCCTTTTTTTTTTTTCTGTCCTGATATCATGAGGAATTTGAAATCAGTCAAATGACTTTCACCTGAAAAAAAGAAGGCTAAGATTGGGGGCGGGAGGAGAGGGCGGGAGCCGGAAGCAGCTTCCCGGGCACCCACCTCAGCTCATTTCTGCACCCGCGACAGGTAAACATAAAGTCGGTTACCCAGTGCGGGGCAGCAAGATGAATATGTCAGATTCAATGCTTCCAAATGCACAGGGCCCAGCCGGAAGGAGCGGGGGAGGGGAGGGAGGGCGGTATGAGGGGAAAATAACCAACCTGCTGCTGGAACTACTGGAAGAACAAATGTGTTGATGCAATAGTTGAAGTCAGAGCGGGCTGGCGTATGAGGCACTGTAGCTGAAAATTTAACTTTGATTTCAATTTTCATATTTGTCAGCAATAATTAGATTCAAGAAATGTTTTGGCACTGTTCTAAAATACTAATAAGTAGAGGCCTTTGTAGTGTGGTTAATGGAGTCTTTTTTCCTAGTGGTCTAGGAAAATTCCATTAAAGCAAAAAGTCATACTATATTACAGCGCTTCAGCATACATTGGCTCTGCTGTCGCAGCGATATCAGCCTGGGGACCGGAGCCCTCTGTGTAACCGCCGGGCCCCTGGCTGGGAAGGGGGTTGGGCTTTGTACGCCCGAGCTGTCCATCATTTCTGACCTGCACAGACCTCCCTGGCTCATCGGTGGGGGTGGAGGAAGGGAGGAAGCAAATTCAATCAAGCCGCGCCTTTGGAAGATGGGTTTTTATAAGCAGCACCTTCGGGAGCAGGTAGAAGAGAGGGCAGGAGGAGCTGGTTGTCTTCTGCCTGGGAAGGGGAAATCCGTCCTCTGCCCTGGCCAGGCTGGACATGTGTTACCTCTTCCTTTAATAAAGAAGCTCCACCCAGCGGCAGAACCTACCTGTCCTCCTCTCAGGCCCCATCCTGCTCTGCAAGTCTGGAAAGCTGAGTTCTCTTGAGATCGGAATTTGATTAAGAGGCCCAAGGTCTATTATTCTGGAGCAACTTTTCCCTGGGGAGCTTGCACCGCTCTCTGATACTCCAGGGAACTCCCTGAGCCAGCATGGGGTGGATTGGGGTTCACCTTTTTTAACAAAGAGGTAAATGAAGGCATGCATATGGTTAAATGCATCGTATCCATGCTCCAGCGAGTTGATGTGGATGGTGGAGGCCTGGAGCATCCCCCCGCCTTCTACTCTACTTTCAGCACCACTCCCCCTGCAGTCGGGAGCCAATTATCATGTGCTAGGGCTATTCTCATGGGCCGGGATCTCTCTCTGGAACACCCTTTCCCAGGCAGACTATTGCTACAGAGACATCCACCTGTTAGCTGATCTCCTGGAATCCAGTGACCTCAAGGACTGTGCCATGACACTCTTAATTTTCCTTCCCCAAATTCTAAAGAGAAGCCCTGAAGTGTCAGGTTAGTCCATGCCAAAAGCAAAAAGGAAAGCCAATGTGCCTGTGTCATTTCCCTCACCTCCCCACACATGGTCTCCTTCCTGGCACACTGTGCTTTGCTTGGCATAATGGTAGAGTGACTTGGAATTTACTAACCCTAAACCATAGAGAAGTGAAGGAGAAATGGGTAGATGGGGGTGGGGAAGGTCCAGGATTACACCTGGGCCTGGATAAAACACGACTCGGCCAAAGGTAAATCATGTCCCTTCTACTAGTGCAGGGTGACTTCCCTTCTCCCCTCCCCTATCCCTCCTGGGGTCCTGCTTTCCTGGGCCTGGGCCCCCTGTGCTACTCCTCCCTCAACCCCAGAGGGAACAGGGAGCAGGGCCAGTGCTTCTCCCCAGCAGCACCAAGACCGTCCTTTGGCCCAGGCAGCTGTCCCTGCCCGTCCTTCCTCCCTTCTTCCCACCAATCGCTGTTTGGCTGCGGCTTCACTTTTCCCCAGTGGCATGTGCCAGATCTTATCCCTGCGCAGCACTTGAGGATGAAAGAAGGAAAGGGATATTAAATCCACCAGTGATACGCGTGGCAATTGGGAGAGGCTTTTGTTGTGTCATTTCCTACCTCCTTCAGCCTATTAAGCAAACAAAAGTGCTTGTGGAATGAGAAATGTAAATGGCCAACGCAAGCCGATTAATCCTAGATGTACAATTCCATTAATAAGGCCGCTTTTTAATAGGCGGCTCTGGCAGCAACAGCAGGCAGGCCAGGAATTGATGTATTCTCTGTAATTGTATTGCAACTAATAGGATATGAAGAAAATTGTACTGGAGAAGCAGGTCTTTCAACACGATTTTCCAATCAGCAGAAATAATGACTTGCAGTGGAAAGCCTTGAAAAGGAACGGCACGCAAAAAATACAGCATCGTCCGGGAGTGTCCATTATTCCCAACCCTGGATTCTTTCATCCCTTCTCCCCAACCTGTCTCATTTCTCTCCCTACCACACTCTCGGTCTTTCTCTCTTGTCTGCCATGGGTCACTGCCAAGGCCTGGCGGAGTCTGGTCACCTGTGGAGGGCCTCCCGGGGACAGCTGCCCATCCCTGGACCAGCCTTTCACCTGGCATGCAGCCCCCTAAGTGGCTGAGACCGCTTGGCCCACCTGTTGGGAAGCCAAGGGAGAAGCAGAGAGGCAGGGTGTGCAATGAAGAGAAAACAGGAAGGGACTCAGCCTTGGCCCCTCGACTAGCTGATTGAGTGACTTTGGATCAGTCCCTTCACCTTCCTGGGTTCTCATCTGCCAGCCCTGAACTGCAGAGAATCTGAGGGCATTTCCAAGAGCAAGCTAGGAGAAAAGCCGCATGGTATCACTGCAGGGCCGATGGCAGCTGTCTAGGAAGGAGAACCTCTGCACAAAGGGGTGTGTTCCTTACCTGAATGTCCAGCTACTGAGAGGCCCTGCAGAACCCAGCTTTCTCAGCATTCACCTCAGCTTCTGGAATGAGGCCTGCATGCATTCTTAGTCATGGGTAAGTTTGTCCATTCCCTCCTTCATTCCACAAATATTAATGTTTGCAGGGTGCCAATGGTGCACTAGCTGCCGTTCTAGGGTCTGGGGGTGAAGCAGTGAATAAAACAGACCAAAATAAAAAAAATCAATCCTTGCTCTCATGGTGCTTATAGTCTAGTAAGTCTGCAAAGCTTTGGTGAACTCTTACAGCTACTGTGTTAGACACTGGCCCTTTCTCCGAGGCCATCCCAGATTGGGAACCAAAAGCCCCTCTGCTTTTGTTTACTTTGCCCAGGTGGCAGCAGGAGCAGCGAGTCCCTCCTCATGGCCCCCGCCAGCACCCCTCACTCCACCCACCACCCTCCTGGTCACTGGGTGTCTCTCTGGCCCTTTTGTGTGGGGACTCTGACCCTTCCTTGGTCACAGGCTGGAGAGTAAATATAAAAGAAAAGGCAAAGCGCATTTCAGTTGAAATCCCCAAGGAAACTGATGTGATTGCTGAACAGAAATGGTTCCAATAAGGGCAGAGAGGAATATTGCTTTTATAGCTTTGGGGACATAAAACATTTAGAAAATGTGATTGACTGGCAGGGTCTAATTTATCATTTATCTCATTCCCTCTGTGTGGCGTCTCTGTCTTGCTCCCTGCAACACACAGGCAGACACTCACACGCAAACTTTTTCCCCCTTTTTGCTTTCCTTTCTTCTCTCTCAGAGACTTGGATTTATCATCATTCTGTTAAGCAGGAGAACTCCTGTGGCTATTTATAATTAATGCTCAGAAACCTGCCAATCCATTTAATGACACTAGCAGGTCATGGCCCCCTTATAGCTCTCCATTAATCATCATTAGAACAGCTCTGAGTTTTTACATTCTTTTTAAATGTTAATTCACCTCTGTAATGCTCCTTTTACTTAAACTGTAGAGGGAGAAGTGGCTGGTGCCTCCCCGCTGCCCGCCCGGGAATGGCACGGTGGAGTTGGTAAAGTCTGCTTGATTTCCTCCGTCTTTTTCTCCTCCGCCCCCATCCCCACTACCAGATGTCAACACATTTGTTCTTTGATTGCCTATATTTATCTTTTAAAAATGCCCACTGCCTTCAATCTCTGAGCAGATAAACACATTCTGATATCTCTGGAATCCCAGGGCTCAAGCAGCAACCTGCAAGAAGTTCCCGATGCACTCACTAAGCCCAGTGTCCCAACATGCTCTGCAGCTCCTACAGGGGACCCCGCACGAGCCATCTATGTGAGTTTCCAACACTTAGGAACATGCTCCGGAGGAGCAGGTATAAAGGGGTCATGTAAAGAATTCTCTCTCTTCCTGTCAAGAGAGCGGGCCACTTGCTTCATTTTTACCACTGATGGGCTGTGGGGCATTGGACAAAATATCCAACCTCCTTCCTCATCTACGAAATAGGATCCAAATCTGTCTTGCCCAAATAAAAGAGTTAAATCTATAAAGATTTACTAGACTTTTAAAACCAATCTTGGTGCAAGGCATTGGCGTTAGCATCATTTCGTGCCTTTCTCTGCCCTGTTCCTGTGTGGGTCCAGACCCCCAACTAGAGCAGTGGCCGGCAGCCTCAGGCCCGCGAACGCGATGCCCTCAAACCTCCAGGTCCACTGCATGTATTCCACATTTCACAAGTCAGAAAAGTATATTTTGAATCATCAAAAACTATGTGGTGAAAAAATATTAAGTTGGGAATGGCAGACATAAATTTGAACACGGATGTTGTTTTTTAACTGTGCAACTGTGAGTAGCTCACTTCATCTCTCTGAGCCTTATTCCTCTCACTTTTGGACTCCATACTTGTAAGGCCCCTTAGTCTAGTAAATCCTGTGGTTTGACTGCTTGCCTGGGAGTCTCCCAAGGGGCCATGGCAGTGACTCAGGACTAACTAGGGAAAAAAGGGTCCCTCTGACCATCTGAGCTTTTTTAAATTTTCCTTGTCTTGTCAAGTGACATGCCCTAGAGTTTAGGGCTCTAGCAAAAGCAAACACAAATAGATGGGGAATGTAGAAAATATATATTTAATTCATTTTGACTCACTGATTTTTCTTGGTGCCACAAAAGTTTGTGTTAGACATTCGGAACCACATACTTGAATCTATTTTCCAGGCTGCCTCAAATCCACATGTTAATCTGAGAGGACCCCTCAGGGCCTAGTAGGTACCAGGCATCTCACTTGTTATATCATTTAATCTTTTTTACAGCTCCTCAAAAGTAGGTTAACCCCATTTTTACATGAGTAAACTGAAGCTCAAAGGTGTCACGTGGCCAGCCCAAGGTGAATGTAGTTTGCAGTTTGCAGGGTCACGGGTCAAACCCAGATTTCCTGGATTTGAGCCCAGCTTCGAGTTATGTATTATTCCACCTTGTTCTGTCTGCTCTCTTAGCTTTCTTTGGGTGGAGATGAGGTGATCCACCTTGGATGAAATAAAGACATGCCCTAGCAGTTGCATCTGCTCTGGCATAAATTGTGACTGGTGACCTATGATTTGGGCCAACGACTGACTTTCCTGGGCTGATCCCTCATGGCGTTCAAGTTCCCCTCGGCTTTAGCATGTGCGAATGGGCTTCCTTGGAGTTTTCTGAGAGAAATCCTGTCAGCCATTTCGGTTCGGTTTTTATTATAGTCTTCCTACCTGTCCCCGTTTCTTCCAGGGACAGTCATCCTCATCTCCCCCTTCCCTGCAGAGCATCCCTGATACTCTAAGTAGACATGAGTCCCCAGGCTGGGCTCTGGCCATCTGTCTGCCCTTCACTTGAGAATGCAGCAAAATCTGCTTGACGATGATGTCAGTACAAAGGGCAGAGAGGGCTGCATGTCGAAAGCTGTGTGAAATTCATTCTTCCAAAGGTTGCATCAAGAATATTCTGGCCCAAAGAAGCTCTCACAGCAAGTGAGTAGAGTGTCATCTGCCTCCTTCTCATGTGGCTACTTTTCTCTGTGAGTGGGTTGGTGTTAGTTCTTGCTCCGTACAAAGTTAATAACAATGAGACCTTATAAGCATGCAGCGCTGCATACGTCTAAAAGCGCTTTCATGAATCTGTTATATCTTTAAATCTTCCTGACGGGTGTTGGATTTTAGAACTGAAAGGGCTTTGGAAAACATTTAACCCAACACTCTGATGGTTACTGATGTATTTTGGTTAGTTTAAGTAATGTATCCTTATTAAATATAATTGGAAACCAAACAAAAGTAGCTTTAAAAAGATTTAAAGTCACTCATGCACAATTACATTTAATGTATTTCTTTCTAATTTTTTCTTATTCTCTGCTATGGTTTTTATTATATAGTTATAATCATATCATTATATCTCAATTTTTTTTCTTTTAAGAAGAGATCAGAAGCAATTTTCCATGCCGTTACATAGTATTAGTGAACATCATTTTAATTGGTTTCATTATATTACATCAAGTAGTTGTACAATACCATTACCCTATGTTTGGACATTAATGTTGTTCTAATTTTTTGCTGTTATAAATAATGTTTCAGTGAACATCTCTATGATTATGGCCTTATTCCAGTTTTAAAATTATTTCCTTAGGCCAGATAACTAGAAATCCTATTACTACCAATTCTTTTATCTTACACAGGGGAAACTGAGGCATGGAGAAACAAAGTGACTCCAGGCCCCATAGTCAGTTAGAAATGCAACACTTCCACCAAAAGTCAAGTCTTTCGCCTCGTGGTTTTACATTTCTTCCATTATATGGTGGTCCTCAGAATTTCTAAATAAAAGGCTTGAAAAATGTCTCAAGTTTCCACATTAAAGTAATTGTATTTTTAGTATAAAGTGATAGAAAAAAAATTACAATGAAAACAGCTATAAATTTTTGTACCACTTTTAAACAATGCGTATTAAATTAAACACTAGCATTCATATATATTGAGAAGCATATGAGTGGTGCAGTATATGTTGAGAAAGATGTATTGCAGCTGCAGCAATGTTTTACATGGGATCCTAAACCCCTTTAAAAACCCTCTCTTCACCTCACACCCCAAACCAGGGTTTACTGTATTTAAAAAGAAGGCATCCCTAGTTTTCTGCCAGGGTGTTCATCCCAAGCTAGAACCCATGGGGACAACAATTACCTCCCTTTGACCCTCTCCTGCCCTCCTTAATTTGCAGGGATAGCTAGAGTGGTAGAGGAGAGATGGGGTGATGGTGTGACTACTCTGATTATTCAGAGCTGGAACCTTCCTGCAGTGAGTTTGATGGACAGACTTCAGGGCTTTACAATTGCAAAGAATAGGCTCCCACAGTAGTTGTAGTTTAAATTTGCTGACTGCCTACTATGTGCTAGGGGCAATCCTAATTGCTACCTACGTATGTATTAGTTCTGTTCATTTTTACAACACTGCTACATTTGTCATGATTTTACAGATGGGAAGACTGAACAGGACAGAAGTTCAGTTGGCACAGAAACTAAGTGACAGGATGGATATTTGAGCTCTGGAAGCAGGGCCCCAATCCTCTACTCTTATCCTGGGCACACAGAGCCCCTTCACCCCTTGTCCCCAGACATTTGAGGAGAGGTATGATGAAGCAGGTCATGGTTGTCATGTGGTCAGCTCTTATTCTGCTGCCCACCACCTGTGCAGCGAGAGGGCAACGTAGGACTCATGGGACCCTCCTCCTTACTGGCTGCCCTCCAGAAACATGGGGGTGGCTCTTCTCCCTGCACAGGAGTTACTCGGGCAGCAGCTTCTTTTGACCATGCACTCTGTGTTCTGACACAACTAGAAAAAGAACTATGTGTAGATCAGGATTATAGTATTGGATTGGGCCACATGAAATTGCTAATATTCACCATTTTGATGTACAAAAACATCATTTTCAGGAGGTTCATCTTAATGTACGCTATATATGGAGCCTGCCTGACCTAACAGGCTCATCACAGGTGGTTTGTATATTGCAATAATAGGAGGAAGGCGATACCTGGCTCCCCTGTCCACCTCCAACCACCATAAGGAAGCTGTGAAGGGTCCCAATAAAACTTGAAGTATTGTAGCATGAGAAAGCCAACAGTGAGTAGATAATTAGGAGATCATCTCTCCATTCTCTCCAATCTCTCTTCATGTCCCCTCAGCTGTCGTGAAGCAATTGCAACTTAGTTTCTGTTCCCATTAGCTCTTTTGAGGACTCTGTGTTGGGTGGGGCTCTTATTTCCTGTGCTGAAAACCATGCTCTTTTTCTGAACTACAGAGCACAGAAGAGCTCCGTTCAAATGTACAATCTTTATTCCTGGACCGTGTCTCTGCTCTAAATTCCTGTAGTGTCAGTCAAAAGCATGGGATTGAGGACTAGTGAGACCTTGGTTTGAATTCTGATTATACCACTTATTATGTGACCTTGAGCAATTTATTTATCCTCCCTCAGCTTTGGTTTTGTCAACTATAATATAATTTTGATGATTAAATTCCAGAATAGATGTGAATGTGTTGGTGCATTTTCAACAGGAACACATGGCTCCTCCCCTCCTCCTCTGCATCTGGCGACTAGGCTGGGCGCGAGACAAGGGAATCTGAAGTTCCTCTTTCCACAGAGAAGCCCTATGTGCTGAGCTGCAAGTGTAGACAGGCTTGTGTGGACAAGGCACCTGAGCACTTGAAATAAAGGATGTTTTAGAAAATCTAGGACATGGGTTCTTTATCATTTAACCTCTCTCCCTTGAGCTTTGAATAGAACTGGTTTCCTTCTCCTGCCTTCAGGTATAAGTTTGGGTCTTCCATGTGCCGCAAGTCTGATCCTGAACCTCCCTAACGGTTGGCCTCTCCCCCATTCAGAAATGAAAAAAAAAAGGTGAAGCGTGCAGAGAGACAGACAGAAACTGTGAGACAGACAGACAGAGAAAGAGACAGGGGACTTGCAGAGAGAAATATGGAGAAAAGACAAAAATAGCAATAGAGAGATTAAAACCCTTAAAATCTCAAAAGCTAAAAATATTTAGCCTTTTATAAAAAAATCCTATAGACCTTATAAAGCATCCCCACACCGCACAGCGAATAAGCTCCCAGGTCATCCAGCTTTGCGTATTCTCACCAAAGGTCCGTCTCCCAGAGAGATAACTGCAGTATCTGAGAAAGTGTGTTCGTTCAGGCAGACTATGGGGATGTCTCTTAATTGTCTCCTTTGGCTAACACGTGGATTTTGAAAACAGGTAGACAAGGGTTTGAGTCCCTGACGGGCCCCTCTGCTGGCTGTATGACCAGAGTAAGTTATTTAACTTCATTAAATAGAGCTAGAATGCTTTTCTCTGTACATTTTTATAAGGATAAATGAAGTAATGTATGACTGTGCTTGATGTATAATAGGTATTCAGTAAATAGAGACATTGCGTTTTAATTGCGGATACCCAGATGTGCCTGTAGCCATTGCTCCCTTCGGTGTCTTCCACTGTGTGTCCTTTGTGCCCGCGTGTGCCCCTCTTCTTCCTGAGGGTGTCGGGTATTTGAATAAGATGTTCTGAGACAATTAGAAACGGTAAGCGGAAAGAATTTCCTTCAGATTTATTTTATCGTCAAAAACTTCTTCATTATCTCAAATTATCCTCATCATTATTTGAGTCAGTCCAGGGGATATATATATTTTTTTAATTTAAACTAGGAGCTTTACGGAGAGGGAGACTAAACTGTGCCTAATGGCCCCGCGTGGTCTCTTAGCTATGGGTGCAGGAGAGGCTGTGACCCGTGTCTTGCTCAGCCATCGGTGTCTTGGCAGAAGGTACCTTGCTCCTGTGGAATGGTGTGCCCTGTGCGCTGGAAGTTATTCTACCGTGGTTTCTGGATGTGGTGCCAACTCTGGAAAGACAGCTGGCAGGAACTGGGTCTTCGCAGATTTATACGGTGGGAGCATTTGGCTTCACCAAGTCCCGAGCGTAGATTGTATTTCAAAACTAATGTTATGGATGCAACACCATGAAAATTGTGTGTCATATCATAACAACACTGATAAGATGTTGGATCTACATTTAGCAGTCATTGTGATCTCTGTTATAATACTTAGTTCCGTACACAAGAACATCCCTAGTATTCAGTAACTTACACTGAAGTATTCTGAAGACAATGGTCCGTGGGAATAATTTCTTTTCTGCCCCCAAAGAGGGAACCAGGTCATAGAGAAAACAGAACCAAATGTGGTCGATCCTGCTTGCCCAGTGGCCAAATGGGGTTTGGCAGATGAGCTCCCCTGGGAAACTAAGAGAGAAAAAGAAGTTACACAAATACCCATAGAAGATGGGCTAATGGGAGCTACAGGAAAATAGCACAAGCCGACACATGGGGAGAGCCAGTCCACCCACCGACTGCCCAAGAGCATGCCCACGGAGGATGGAAAGATAGTTAGAAACAGCCAAGAACTGAACATAAGCCTGCAAGAGAATGCTAGTATCTAAACAGTAATTATTGCAACAAAGCATATAATCTGGGGTAAAAAGTACAGGCGGAATGAGATATCCTCCGGCCATACGAGTGCTATCGAATCTTTATCAGAACCCTTATTAAACGTTTATAGCATCTGCTGTAGTACCCCGGAGGCATTCAGTGGAAATGATCAAAGGGCCATATCATAGGGCCTGTGAGGACCGTCACAAGGAAAGAGGGCTGTTCAGCAGGAGAAAGAAATTTAAGGGGTGACTTAATAAAGTTCACAATTAAAATAAAGGATACTCCATGTGGATGACATGCAGCTGCTCTTCATTAGGCTTTGGGGACTAAAGAAGTTGAAATCTAATTTAATTGCCGTAGGAAGAGCTTAGACTGCATAAAAGGGAAAGCCAACCAACCCATTTACAACTTCTTCCAGATTCTGAGATCCTTAGGCCTTCTGGATTGTCATTGTTCTCTGAGAAGAGACACTGTTTGCTTACAATCCATCCCATCACAGATAGAGTCACCTCCCTCTTGCTGGAGGTGCCTCTGCCTCTGCCCGGTAAAATAATGAGACACTCAATGGAGTGAGCAATGGCTCGTCAGGGACACAGGACAT